>NC_092333.1:425440000-425765000 GCF_046630445.1 Rutidosis leptorrhynchoides | reverse complement strand
AATTATACTAATTGAAATGTAACTTATTCATTTGAGTGTTTTGGTTATTTGCTTCTTTAAATCAATGCCTCGTTATTCGTCAAAATATATTTAATAATATTATTTTAAATCAAAACATTGTATGACTAAGTTAATATTATATTTTATCATTTTGTAAAATATATATATATTTTCATTTAGAAATAAGAATTTATACATATTTTATATGTTTGAAATATTTATCTAATAATATAATATTTAGTTTTTCAAAACTAATTATATTTCAAAGATCATTATATATAATCGTTTAAATAATAGAATTTACTATGTCGTATCACGTTTATGTTTTTAAAACACTATATATATATATATATATATATATATATATATATATATATATATATATATATATAAAGCTTTTAATTAAGTTCTTCAAAACTCATAACCAATTATTTCATGAAACGTTTTAATAATAAAGTTCTTTTTAACCTGCAAACATTTTTGTACTTTTGAAACTAAATCAAATAAATATGATAGTTTTGTTTTCCAAAACTAAATATATTTGAGAATCATATTAAAAGGTTATAATAATGGAAAATGTTATATCATAAAACATTTTAGAAAGGTAAAATTATATAAACTCATAATAGGTTTCAAATTTTCAAATTACTGTCTGATGATGAAGCGTGGGATAAAGTCCAATGGTTAAATAAATGTACAGAATCATCTTAATGTAAAACGTTGATTACTTAACTTGCCACAATCCGACATCTAAGTTATCTACAATCCACATTCTTACTTTCACATTAAATAAAATGAAAGCTAAACTAGCTGCCTTATCAAAGTCACGAGGAAATTATTGTAAAGCATGTATTGGAAATCAAACAGGAATTTCCACTAATATTTGTCTAACTCTCGTTAATTGACACTTTTGTTCTTACATGTAAATCACTTTACCAATTATTCCGAATATCGTTAAAAAGAATAAATTTCTCAAATCACAGTGGACCTCACAACATAGACCTTAATCATATCACAATGTATCTGATAATTCAATCTCTTGATATTATCTTTTAATTCCGTCAATAAATATGTTAAACATATATTGAAACAAATACGTTCATGTAAAGTATTATACATTTAATACTTTGTAATTTCAAGTTATAATATATACATATATATATATATATATATATATACATATATATTCATATCCAATTATATAATGGTTCGTGAATCATCAGAATCTGGTCGAGGTTAAATGAATACATGAACATAGCTCAAAATATTTGAGATTTAACTTAACATACTTTGCTTATCGTGTCGGAACATTAAATCATATAAAGAATAAGTTTAAATTTGGTCAAAAATTTCCGGGTCGTCACACTATCCATGGCGGAATGATAGTTGGTTGATACAGTTTCACCTAGTTATAGCTATAGAGGATATTCTTAAAGCTATTACAAGTTTTGGACTCTAAATAAATAAACCTACGCCACTAGTTGTTACAATAGTGGATACACCAATTTATAGTGGTCCTATTAACCGTGTAATTTTCTATTATCCACTGGTACATATGATGTCTGTACTTGTGGGGACAAATATGTTAGAGAGCTTGCTCCCTTCTTTCCTCTTAGGTAGCTATTGGCAGGAACACCCCAATTCAGTTTGGCACCACTTTTTGTTTAAACAAATAGAATGTTGTGTTCCCTAGGCGTTAACAAAGTATAACACATGTCTGCACATGTGTTAAACTTCTGCATTCCCACGTGGTCTTGTAAGGTCACTTGTCAGCCGTCGACGCGTGTCCTTTTCTGTTCAACTTTGTCTTCGACTTTTGTTAAATAGTACAATTGATGTAGACCACTCAGGAAACTACTATACTTGTAATGGAGCATAGTTGTCTTGTGTTGTATGCTGTTTTCCAGCCAAGCTGGTTCTTCTATGCTGAGTCACTTGATATTCTTGAATTGCTGGGTACACATCCTGTGCTGATTCGAAGAATACTGTCTACCTTGTGCTGGTAGACTAGGCGGCATACTAGACACTCGACACATCAATATTTGCTGTCTATACATAAACAAACTTGTGCTGGCTGCACATTACATTTTAGTGCAAATAAATTCTATTTTGTCATAATTAAATCCTTAATTACTTTGGGACTCAACAATCTCCCCCTATTTGATGATGACAAAACCTATGACATATAGAGAAAACAATAAAGCCAGCACTAAGGGAGTTAAAAAAAATAGTCAGTAAATTTGTCCCTTTTTGGTTTGTTTTGGGATCTTTTACTAAGTTATCTATATCTTATAAATTGATATGATTTTAAATACAAACTCATTTCATTTTCATTACAACAGAGTATATACAATAATTTACAAAGCAGTATAATGAAACATGAAATAACAAAAGATACAATTAAGCACTAGAAGGCTATCTATCATTATCTTTATCTTTCTCTTGTTCATCACCAGATAGCTCTTCTTCCTTCACTTCAACGGCTGCTCAGGCTTCAGGGAATAAGATAGGTATCTCAATAGGATTAAATACTGGAATTTGAGGGGGTAGAATGATAGGATATCTTCTGTGTGGGCCTGCACCAATAGACTTCTTCCTTTTAGGCTTTTGTGAAAGAACTTCTTCTACATTCACTTCTGGTGCATTCCCATACTTGACTGCCTTGTTGAAGAGTTCTTGAAGTTTAGGTTTCAGTGTGTCTTTAATACTAATTTTACCTTTACCAACAAAGTATTGCAGTATCTCCATCCATTCACTGAATCCTAAGGTTCTTAGTTCAGTGTAATCTACCCTCTCCTGAACATTATTATCCCTGCTGATACTGAAGGACCTTTTTGTGCCTTTATGCACCTTGATGATCTTACCAAGGTTAGATCTTCTGGTCATCACATCAGTGTATTTACTCATAAAGAAACGATCAGATAATTCTATGGTTCCTTCGGTTTCAATAGGAGTTGCAGCAGGTACCTTCTCGGTAGCTTCCAGTTCATCAAATACCTTATCCTGTTCTTTAACTATGGCTTTAGCTAACTTGAGGAATGCAGCCTCTTATTTTTTGTCAGTAGCCAACTTAGCTTCTTCTTCCTGAAGCCTCACCCTTTCTGCATATTCGGCATCAGCATCCTCCCTTCTTTGCTTTTCAAGTTGGACACTCAAAATATAGTCATTAACAGTAATGTTAAGGGATTTTACTGTTGCAATCAATTGCCTGCCCTCATCTGTATTTAGGGCAACACAATATTGCCTTAAGCTCATGTCAAGCTGCAAAGCCTCGTAGAAAAGGGCTTTCTCCTCATCAGTATGGAGCCTTTGACCACTGTTGGACAGATACATACCAACATCAATGTTGAACTCCAAGGCATTAATATAGAATTGCTGGTCCAAAGGATGATACAACATTCTGATGTGGCGAATTCTTTCTGGTATAGCTGCTTCTCTTTGTTCAAGCAGCTCAAGAACTGTGATCTCAAGCCTGTAAGCCTCCCTTTCATCTGGATTCATCTTTCTGATGTCAGGCTTACCCTTTGTAGCTGAGTCATCTTCCCAAGTGATATGCTTATCATTCTTCTTGGGGGAAGATGGAAGATACATAAAAGGTGATTCTGCTGTGCCAGAAGGACACACTAGTTTAAAGTCAATACGTTCATCCAGTGTCCTGTCAAAGTAAGCAAGAGTCCAGGCAGGTATTGGTGATTGAATGAAAGTTGAACTCCCCCTGCCCTAGACTGTGAAATCAGCAGCATCAATAGAATCATCATCATTATTAACACCTAGCTCATCCACCTTAGTTGGGTCTTCAATACTTGTTACACCCAGAAGCACACTTCTGGCTGGGTCTTCAATCACAACACTCCTTGCTGTGTCTTCCGTACCAGCTGACTGATCAGTATCAGTTGGCACAACTGCCGCAGTATCTTCACCAGCTGCCTCAAATAAGGGCTCTTTCCTTAGGGGCTGGTTGTCCCTAGGGGCAGATTTTACCCTTTGTTTATCGATTGGCTTGGGTTCAGCTGGTGGTTCTTGTGTTGATACTTGTTCTTGTGGAGGCAGATAGGGAGTAATTGCAAGATACTCCCCCTCAATATTATCATCATCAAGGTTGATGACTTCTGCTGGATGCTGTGGTGCAGTTGGCTGAGTAGAAGATGCAGGTCGAGAGTATTAGCTGGTTTCCAACATAGCATCCAGCCATTTCATGAATACATCAGCTCTAACTCCTCCTGACTCAGTCGAATTCAAATAATCTTGCATCTCTTTAGGTGTCATCTTTTTAATTCTATCTGCTCACTCAGCATACAACTTTGCCTTCTTTTTATCATATTTCACCATGAACTTAGCATTTCTTTTTAGAGCATCTCTCTTGTATTTGTCTATGCTGAGCAGTTCATCATGAATATCCATCTTTTCAGGGTCGAGGCTTCATCTATGCTCAATTCTATGTCTTTTACGAGCAGCATAGGCCTCAAATTTTGCATTAAAGGCATCATTTAATTCTTGCTGTCTCTTCTGATGCCTCTCCATCTTTCTTTTCATTTTCTTTCAATGGTCTGAGAGACAACAAAAGATTCAGCTACAACCAGTTCAGAAGCATCACTGGGCTTACTGCCAGAACTAATATCATCCACAGATGTGGCAGGCATTCTGGGTTGAGATTCACCAGCAGCCGTGACACCTGTTTCGGTATGAGCATTGCTGGGCTTAGTGCCAGTACCTTGACCAGTACCATTACCACCATTATCACCATCTCTCTTTTGCTGCTTTGGAGCTTTCTCATGCTCATGCTCCCCCTCAGATTGTTTTCTCTTCTTATGTTTCTTAACTTTCTTCTCCCCCTTTTTGTCATCAGCAGGGGCAGAAGGATGGTCTGGGGAAACAAGTGCATCAAGATCACTATCTGACTCTGGAACAGAAAAAGCAAAGTTGTTCCAGTCAGTATCAGCAGGAGATAGATGGGCACCAGGATCGACACCATATTGCCTGCGATAAAGGTTTGAAGATCTGACTTCATTCCTAGCAACACCCATGGCTATTTGATTAACACTTGCTCTAACATCAGCCTGAAGAGCAGCCATGCATTGCATTGTCTCCACCAAAGTAACATAAGCAGAAGTAGGAATCATGGTAGCCATCTGGATTTCCTGTGACTCCAATCTCTCTTCGAGTACCCTGTTCTCTTCATTAAGGAACCTGTTCCTTTGATTTGCAGCATCAAGTTCAGCTTGAAGATGGGTAATATGATCAGTATATTCATTATGAGAGATGATTCGCTGCTTAAGATTCTCTTCTCCTTCATGGTGTTGGCAAATGGCATCAACTGCTAAATCTGCAAAGGCACATACTTGTTTGAGCTGGGCTTCAATAGTAGACATTGTAATGCACCCAGCTCTGCGAATAGCTTCAGCCATGCAGTCATTCAGAGTTTCCCTGATAGTTTTGGTGATATCATGTGTGTGATTCTGGCAACTGTCCTGTAGACAGCCATAATAGATACCTCATCCACCTCAGTATTAACAGATCTACTAGGTAAGGGGCGATCACTAGCAGCTGCAATAGGAGTACCTCCGTGGGGTGGTGGAGGTGGAAGGTCAGTTTCTGACTCGTCACCATGATCACCATCATTTTTACTTTCACCCGAAGGTTTAGAATCACTGGTATCCTTTGCAGCATCATCATTAGCATCATCACTTAGATCCATTGGTTTGTGTTTGGAGCCAGTCACATTATCATGAATGACTGGCTCATCCTTACCAGTACCTTTGTCAGCCTCATCATCAGATAAAGAAGATGATGAGGAAGAGATTGATGAATCAGAAGGTACTGGCAAATCAGAAACATTCTGTATCACACATTTTTTAGTATCAGGATCAATGATGAACTTGAGAGGCCTCCAAGTACCAGGCCATGGAAAAACAGCTGGGGCCATGCTAAACACATGGTAGTAAGGTTGTTCATTAATCTGCTCCAGTGTGGCCAGCCTCTCATATACCTCTTCACATGCTGGTCGATCAAGCTGTGATAGTAATTCAGTCAGCTCCTCATCAGGTAATTTGCTGGTTGAAATTAATGCACGTTGAGGATCAATAGTCAGCTGATCCACCAGCAAGTCAACTTTAGTAGAAATAGAACCTCACTTGTAGATGAAGTTGGGCACCACTTCATCTGGATCTGGTACCTTGCAAACATACTTAGGCTTTTCACCAGAAACAGAAGCCTGAGTAGTTTTAGTGGTAGCAGCAGTAGGGGTACCAGCATCCAATTTATTACCCTGTTCAGCAGAATCTGAACCAGGGATGACAATAACATTAGCTACATTTGGAGGAATGGACTGAAAATCCATTTCAGAAGAATTAGTAGTATCAGCAGCAGTATCAGTTGTCAGCACAGTGTCACCCTTGGTATCAGTGACAAGATCATCAATGAGAACCTCCTTAACAATTTTATCAATCACTTCTTCAAGAACAGGAGGAGGTTCAACAATCATCTCATCATCTACTTCTGGAACAGGAGTGGAGTTAGCAATACTGGGAATTAGAGGAGGAATAGTAGTAGCAGTATCATCAGAAACCATCTCCTCAGAAACAGTAGGAACAGTTGAACCAGCATCAACTTGATCCCCAGTATCACCAGCAGCAGTAGAAGCAATAGTACTAGTATCAGCACCATCAGTAGGAAAATTAATAGCATGCACCAACACCAGTAGCAGAAGTAGAGAGCTCTTCAGTACAAATAATAGGATTCTTTTCATGCTCCCCCTCCACCTGTTCATCTACCCTGCTAAGAACTGAAACAAAAGAACATTTTATGTTAACAACTGTAGAACCAAATAAATTTGACTCAAAAATTGCATCTGGTGTTGGTCTCTGGGGACAGACTGCTGATTTATTCAATACTTTGATTGAGACAGAGTAAGGTATCTGTAAGTGCAGCTGTGACTCTGCTGACTCATTGGCAACACATGTTAACCCAGATTGTGTAAGAGTTCTGGCTGGTAATGATGTAGGAGTGTGACTCTTATTATGATCCAAGTAACATTCAGGTTGTGCAGTAGCCTAAGCTGGTTCAACACGATAAAGAGCCAAATCAAGTCTACTTTGGGGGTCAGTTATGTTCTCAGCTGGTGGCACTGTCAGCAGAGGATATTTCATGAAGTATAATTTTGAAAAATGTGGGAGTGCCTGGTTAGAAGAGTATGGGGTGCTATTCTTCATAACACTAGTTTTAAAACCAGTCAGCTTGGGAGCTATGATTATACCTTTAACTCCACTTTCATTTTTCAAGTCAGCAGTTAAAAAATTATTAAATAAGTTAGAGATTTCTACTATTTGATCTACAGACGCACCAGGTTTAATAGCAACATCCTTTTCAGGAGCAGCAGTTGAGACTGGTGCAACCTCCCCTGTGGCATGCTTGGAGCCAGCTTTAGCACGTTTGGATTTTCCTGTTTCCATGAAATAGATGAGCAACGGATTCCAACACTAGAAATGGGTAGTCAGTATATAAGACTAGGGCTGTTCTTTATGATTAGAGAGCACTAGATTCTAATACAACTACTGCTTTACTAGTATCTGAGACGGTGGCTATTCTAATTGAGGTACTGGGTCAGCAAACCGAAAAAGTAATACCACAAGGGTGGTATAATCTTCCTTAAGGGCGTATGAGCTACTGGACCAGTATATCCAATAATCTCTAGCACTTGCCTTATAAAATCATCACTTTTTGGTGAATCAACAAATGGTCCACCTGGCAGTTGAAGAGCACGTCGAATAGCATCAACGGTGATAGAGCAGGTTAGTGTTTCAATAACCATGCTACAAATACATGGAGTATTCTGTTGAGTGGTGGCCATGGTGGCAATATACCAGAATCGGCCTAAGCAGGTTGGATAAAATCGAGAAGTAACACCGGTAATTGCTCTGGCAAGAGGAGATTGCCTCACATATGCAGTCATGGTTTCATAACCCATGTTGGCCTTTGATTTGGGAATCGAGAGAGAATGAGTAGCATTGCCTCTAGATAGGCGAATTTCTTCATAAGCAGGAGCAGGATTAGCCTTGACCAGGCTTGGATTAAGAACAAATAATGATACAGGTTCATTCTCTTCCTCTTGTTGAGGTTCGAGTTGTTGTCCGAGTTGTTGCAGCTGAGGTTATTTAGATTGTTATTCCTCAGGTTGGTTCACCTCTGGTTATTGTTGTTGTTGGTCTACCATTGACGGATGGTAAAGATGAATGCTTGAAGATATGAAGATTTGGGGATTTGGATAGAATAGTGTGTTTTTTGTAAGTTGGATAACCGAATGTTATTATAGAAAATGAATCACCCTTTTATCCGTTCTGATTGGTGAAAAAAATGTAGGAGAGAGAAAAAATGGCAACTGTCATCTGCAGGCAATTGGGCAGCTTTGACAGACTAGCATGTTTTCGAGGGGACACAGACTGTTGACATGACGTATAATCGGCTTGAATACTCATACCTCCCATTAAGCATTAAATGCAGCAGGTTTTAATTCAAAATTGAAGTTAAAAACCACAAATTAAATTTGTATTAAATACAAAAATTCTTAGTTACATTTAATATGTCATGAATTTAATTTAAATCATTGGGAGTAAATGAGTTTCAGTTTTAAGGTATCATTTTAGCATGGTGAGCTATTTATTATTTCATTTTAGACATTGAATAACCATGACATAAAAGACCTTGTTTGCTGATTGTTTGACATGTAGGCAGTAAGTAAAGAATTTTGACTTACTGATTTGCCCTACATGCTATAGAGCCAGCACACCAACAAAATTGTCTTTTACTTTAGAGTTCAAGCATACCCAGCTTAGAGATGAGATAGTTAAAACGTTTCTCATCTAAGGGCTTTGTGAATAGATCTGCTAATTGCTAGTCTGTTGAAATAAAATGTAGCTCCACATCTCCTTTTTGAACATGATCCCTTATGAAGTGATATCGAACATCAATGTGCTTAGTCCTTGAATGCATCACAGGATTGTTGATGATAGCAATTACACTGGTGTTGTCACAGTAGATTGGAGTTTTTGTAACATGAACACCATAGTCCTTCAACTGGATTTACATCTATAGTACTTAAGCAGTACAACTACCAGCAGAGACATATTCTGCCTCAGCAGTAGATGTGGACACAATATTTTGCTTTTTGCTTGTCCAACTGACTAGCCTACCACCCAGTAACTGGCAACCACCAGTAGTACTTTTCCTGTCTATTTTACGCCCTGGAAAGTCAGCATCTAAATAATTAATTAGCTCAAAATCTTGGTCTTTGGGATACCAAAGACCACGTTTTGCAGTACCTTTCAGATACCTAAATATCCTTTTTACTGCTAGTAAATGTGACTCTTTAGGATCATCTTGATATCTGGCACAGAGACATGTGGAAAACATAATATCTGGTCTGCTGGCTGTGAGATAGAGCATGGACCCAATCATACCTCTATATTCAGTGATATTGACTGGTTCACCATTGAGATCAGCATCTATTTTGATAGATGCTGCCATTGGAGTCCCTAAATCTTTTAAACAGGTCAGACCAAATTTCTTTAACATATCTTTGATACATTTATCTTGACTTATAAAAATTCCATCATCAAGTTATTTAATTTGCAATCCTAAAAAGTATTGCAAATCTCTTTGTAAGCTCATTTCATATGTCTTTGACATAAGTTTTGAAAAATCTTGACAATGTTTTTCATTTTTAGATCCATAAATAATATCATCCACTTATATCTGTACTAGTAAGAGATCACCATCTATCTCCTTTAAGAATAGAGTTGTATCAATTGTTCCAACTTTAAAACCTATACCAGTGAGATACACATGAAGTGTCTCATACCATGCTCTTGGTACCTGTTTTAGGCCATATAGAGCTTTGTCTAACTTGTAGACATGGTCTGGATATTTACTGCTTACAAAACCAGGAGCCTGTTTAACATAGACTTCTTCTTGCAGTTTCCCATTTAGAAATGCAGATTTAACATCTATCTGGAATACCCTAAAGTTCATCTTAGCAGCATATACCAAGAACAATCTAATAGCTTCCATCCTAGCCACTGGTGCATATGTCACTCCATAATTCAATCCTTCTTCCTATTTGAAACCCTGATATACCAATTTAGCTTTATTTCTGATCACAATCCCATCTTCATCCATCTTATTCTTGAAAACCCACTTGGTACCAATGATCTTCTTAGTGTCATCATCAGGTTTAGGTACCAATGTTCAAACCTTATTCCTATCAAACTGGGAGATCTCTTCTTGCATAGCTCCTACCCAGCTTGGATCTTTGATTGCTTCTTCAGTACATGTAGATTCAATGGTAGATACAAAGTTTACATGCATACAATAGTTAATGGTTTCATGTCTCCTTGTCTTAACACAACTGGCCAGATTACCAATAACCTGCTTAATTGGATGCTCCTTTGTCCATCTAGTGTTATGAAAATGTGAGCTTGTTGTGAAACACACATCATCTTGATCATTAGCTGGTTCAGCAGTATGAGCAGCTGATGTGTGCAGCGGTGTATACGAAATACTATTATTTTTACTATGAAATACTACGAAATATGATACAAGTTTACACAAGTTATTTACTTATTTATTGAATGGATATACCTAAACCTTGCTACAACACTTATAGGCAGTGTACCTAATCGTAGAGTAGTGTAGTTTTTAGTAAGACCGGTTCGTTCCACAGGGATCCAGCTGAGTTTAACACTATATTTATTTTAAACTATATTTGTATATATATATATATATATATATATATATAAGTAGTATTATTATTGTTATAAAAGGGGGGTTTTACCGTTTAATGACCGGTTTGTCGATTTTACGTCTTATATCACAATTAAAACCTAATGCAAAATATTAAATATAAATATGACTTAATTTAAAACGTAAAGTAAATGACGATAAATAAAAGTGCAATAATTAAAAGTGCGATAAATAAAAGTACGATAAATAAAATGACAGTAAATAAAAGTACGATGAGATATAAAATAAAAGAATTATGCTTATTTAAACTTCCGTAATCATGATGTTTGACGTGTTGATTTTAATTTATTACCATGGGTTAATTGTCCTTTGTCCTGGAATATTTGATAAGTCCATCTGGTTTTACCCATATTAGTCCATCGGTCATAATTATAAAGTGCGAGGGTCTTCGCCAAATTAACCTTATACCCGAAGTCAAATATTCCAACTAATTGGGGATTTAAACCGTAATAAGGTCTTAATACTTTGTTTAATGATTACACCAGGTTATCGACTGTGCGTAATCCAAGGTTTTAATACTTTATTAACAATTACACCAATTACCCTTGAATGTAATCCACCCCTGTTTTAATGAGTCCATTGACTATTAATCCATTCCCGTGTCCGGTCAAATGAACAATTATTCGTATTTATAAATATCCCGCCTACCGTACTCAGTCAAGCGTATGTGGTTATATATAAATACGTCAAGTTGTAAATCTCCATATTAAATTAACAAGATATCATTTAGTTAATTAAATATAAATCCCATTAATAGCCCATAGTCTAATTTCCACAAGTGTCGGTCTTTTGTTCAAACCCCAATTATGGTCCAAAGCCAAATAACCCCGTCTTTAATATTTAGTCCAACGTCACGATTACTTAGGCTTAAATAAGCATAGTAATAACTTAGCTACGAGACATTAATTTAAAAAGGTTGAACATAACTTACAATGAGTATTAATCGCGTAGTGTTACACTGACAGAGTTTCGACTTACAAAACCTTAAACATTTGCTACAATAACCTTATTATTATTAACTTAATATTAAAATTATAATTATAAAATATAAATATAAATATATTCTGTGAGAGAGTGAGAGATATGATGAAGGTGTGTTGCAACTCGTCGAATTTTGCTGCTATTTATAGAACTTGGCCAGTCATTTGACTTCATGCGATCGCATGATTTTTCTTCTTCCAGGCCATGCGATCGCATGGCTTCTTGAGACAGCTCACATTACTTTGTTTGCTAGCTTTGCTGACACTTTTAAATATAAATATATAATATATATAATTTTATATAATTATATATATATTATATTATATTCTTGTGCGTAGTTGATTTGTAATTTTAGGTCCGATGAGTCGTACGTTGATAGTTGGTTCATGTCCCGGTTCCGGATTTTCAAACGTCCTTTTGTACGCTTTGAAATCTTGTAGTTTACGTTCCGCGGCGTGTACTCTTATAATTTTTAGACGTTTCTCATCAATAATTTGAACCACTTAGATTGTACTTTGTACTTTTTAGCGTTTTTGTCATTTGCATCTTCAAATCGTCGAATCTGTCTTTTGTCTTCACCTTTTATTATTTAAACGAATGTCACTTGTAAATAGAACAATTGCAACTAAAAGCTTGTATTTCTTAAAGGATAATGCTATGAAATATATGTTCATTTTTAGCATTATCAAATATTCCCACACTTGAGTGTTGCTTGTCCTCAACCAATATAGAACTTGAAATAAAAACATACTTGAATCACTTCTTTATTCTTCACACTTTGTACGTCAGTGATTTTGATACGGCGGTATGAACAATGCTAGTAACATTGTGGTTTACAGTCCCACATGACTATAAAAATTTAGATCCTTTAGGAAATTGGATCTTTATGAAAACATTTGATCTTTTGAAAATTCATTCTAGCTTTTACCCTAGATAAGTTTTCCAGAATAACCCTTCACCGGTGTTTGCAAAATGTTTTTGTGGGTTGTATGGGTTTCAGATTTTAAAATTTGAGCTCAAAACTTGAGGTTTTGTGTCACCCACTTGCTAATCCTTGTATTAGGAAAGCAACACGTCCAGTATACTTGTCCCGTATATTACCGTTCGGTAAACTACCGTCCGGTTGTAAAGGAAAGCGTTGAACAAGCAACTGTTGAGGAAATGTCCCATGACATGCAAATAATTATGGTCAAAAACATGTCGGATGCAATTACTATCCTTTGTAGGAGCAATAGTAAAGATCACCCTATAATTTTTCGGTCTAGCACAAGATTCTGTCTTCGACCATGCTATGCAACCACCATTCTTACGATTGATACTTGATTTGGTTCAGATGACCTAATGAATTCCGGGTGAATTCTCAGGAATTTACGTTCAATGGTAATGAACGCATTGAAAATAGGTTTTCAGAAAACAAATCGATTTTAATTTGATCAAAATATTTTCTTGTTCAAGCTCGAGTTTAAATATCATTTAATTTCCATGAGTTTGTAATTCTCAATCTTTAAGGTCAATCTCAAGGATTGAGTAATATCAGTCTTAAAAGCTGATTTTTAATCTTTTAGGAGATTATCCTTTCTGGGGGTCTGATTCATTAGTCTTATCAATCTAATTTGCACGGCGCCCTCCCCATTTTACGAGACAGATCCTCTCATGGTTAGGATAAGTCTGACCACTTGGCAACCCTATTTGATGCTGAGGTCCGTGGATTTCCAGCTGATTTTCGAGAAAGCTTTTTAAAGTTTTTCGTAGACTCTACAACTGGTCTGGACGACAACTTCCTGACCTAAATCAAGAAGCCACGTGTCTTTTTCAGAAGACTTTACTTCCTTCACTTCTTTTTTCGGAAGACTTTACTTCCTTTTAAATCAAGTGGCACATTTCTTTCAAATATATTATAAGAAATCGGGTAAAACTGATTAGTATCATCCAAAACAAAAGTACCTTCCTATTATTTGTACAAAAATATGTGATATGTAATTTGAAAAACTTGGTAAATTTTTCCCACACTTGGCTTTTATATTTCTGATGTGTGAGCGGAGGGGTACGAAATACTATTATTTTTACTACGAAATACGACAAAATATGATACAAGTTTTAATTAATTTATTAACAAATGGGATATACCTAAACTCTGCTACAACACTATAGGCAGTGTACCTAATTTTAGAGTAGTATAGTTTTTAGTAAGTCCGGTTCGTTCCACAGGGAGCTAGCCAAGTTTAATGCTATATTTTTAAAACTATATTTGTATAAATATAAATATAAATATAAGTAGTATTATTATTATAAAAGGGGGTTTTTACCGTTTAATGACCGGTTTATCGATTTTAAAACTTTAGTCGCAGTTAAAACCTAATGTAAAATATTAAAAATATAAAAGACTTAATTTAAAGCGTAAAGTAAATGACAATAATTAAAGTGCGATAATTAAAGGTGCGATAAATAAAATGACAATAAATAAAAGTGCGATAATTAAAAACTACAATAATTAAAAGTGCAATTAAATACAATGACAGTAAATAAAAATGCGATGAAATATGAAATAAAGGAATTATGCTTATTTAAACTTCCGTAATTATGATGTTTGACGTGTTGATTTTAGTTTATTACCATGAGTTAATTGTCTTTTGTCCTGGATTATTCAATATGTCCATCTGGTTTTTGTCCATAACAGTCCATCAATCATAAATATAAAGTGCGAGTGTCCTCGTCAAATTATCCTTATATCCAGAATTTCGACTTACACCCTTACAACATTCGCTAACATACCCTCATTATTATTAAAATTAAAATTAAAATTATAATATATATAATATATATATATATATATATATATATATATATATATATATATATATATATATATATATATATATATTACAGAGAGATAGAGAGGATAGATGGATATGATACTCGAGCAAAAGACTGCTTTTTATAGGAATGTGGCCAGAAAAAGTTGGCCATGCGATCGCATGGATTTCCTTTGCATTTTTCATGCGATCGCTTGGAGTCTAGGGACATCTCACATAACTTTGTTTTCTTGTTTGCCGACGGTTTTAATATATAAAATAATATATATATAATTTTAATAATTAATTATATATTATATTATATTCATGTGCATAGTTGACTTGTAATTTTTAGTCCGTTGCGTCGCGCTTTGAGAGTTGACTTTGGTACCGGTTCCGAATTTTTGAACGTCCTTGCGTACTATTTAATATCTTGTACTTTGCATTTTGCGTCTTGTACTCTTGTAATTTTGAGACGTTTCTCATCAATAATTTGAACCACTTTGTAATGACCCTGACTTTTTCGATCAATCTATACTTATAAGATTAATATTTACATAAATTAAACCTTACCAACATGATAAGCAATCCAAATTATTGAACCTTATGTTTTCGAAAAGAGTTTTACACAACGTTTGACCGTCTAGTTTGACCGATGATATCACGAATTATATAATATATGATAATTATACGTTTGTGTATATATATGTATATATACATATTTAACATGATCTAAGGATGTTTTAATACCTCATTTTGTATTAATAACAATAAGTTATAAGTATATTTTGAAACTACTAACTTAAGTTTTCAAAACGATAACCATACGTAACGTTATTTGACATAAATACTTATGACCTATAATGTTTATACATATATCGTATAAGTAATGTATTTAATCACTTTTTAAGGACTTAAATACATAAAACAATATAAGTGTATTCACAAAAGATAGCTATATTTGAATTCTCATTCCATTTTTCACAAGATTTCTATACGTATATCTACGGTATATGTACCCGTATCATACCTAGCTTCTATACGTATTTACTATTGGTATATACACATCAAATCACCACCTAACCAGCCCTTGTTACTACCCTTGGTATAAGGTAATTAGAATTTGGAAGCTTGTTGACTAATTACATAAAATAACAAACTAAAAATCTTATCATGTTCTCCATGATACACGTTTTTTTAAGGCTATAAGGATCACCATTTCTAGTTCAATTTCTAACCTCATTTCTTAGTTAAACACACACTCTTTAATAACCCTTAGACACCTTAAGCAATTCAGCAAGTTACCATGAAGATCTAGCCATAAAAACATCACTTAATCACCATAAGAAAACCCTTACAAAAACACTTCAAGAATCCTTCCAAGAACACAAGTTTACTTCCAACCTTTTGATCCAACTCCACCACTCTTTTGGTTCTAGGTTTTTACTCCTCTTTTACAGAAATCTTGTCCAAGTAACTTGAGGTAGTAACTTTGTTCATAACCTTATTCGATTCATATATATATAGCTATCTTATTTTTTGGTATAAAATTTTAACAACAAGAACATAGTTTGAATGTTTTCAAACTTGTTTGCAAACTAAATAGATCCTTCTAACTTAACTTTTAAAATACTTCAAGACCTGTAATATATTATAAATATATGCTAATTTAACAAGGTATAACTTGGTTTTTCAAAGAACACCTTAAAAACTGTTTTTACGACGTCGGAGTGCAACCGGGGGCTGTTTTGGGTTGGATAATTAAAAACTATTTTGAACCTTGAATTGGAGGTTTATTTTATGGAAAAATTATATTTACTATAAATATGATAACACATAAAAATTTCATGATTTAACTCAAAGTATAAGTATTTTTAGAAAAATAATCATTTAATGTTGTTTACATAAGGGAAAATGATTAACTTCATAAGTTTCACCAAAGTTTGACCTATGACCTGTGATTTCGAATACAAACTAAGGTATTTACAGTTCATAGTCTTAAAGAAGAACTCGATCCAAGGAAGTGGCAAGTTGAACCAACGAAAACGGAGTTGTAACGAAGAAACTATGACCAAAACAAGATCGGATATCCAAAACTAGTTTAGCCACGAAAATAATTGGAGAAAAATTAAATGAATCACATCTTTCTAAAATAACATGATATTTTATATATATGTACTCATAATTTAATTTTATATATTTCAGGACCACCCGTAAACAATACGAGAAGATTAATCATAAGATCCCATGATTGTACGCAACACGTCATTTGACAACACCGGTACTTTATGTACGCAACACGTCATTTGACAACACCGGTACCGTGGGTCAAGATTAATCTCGACCAATACAAATACGATGGGGTTTTATTTATTTCGATGGGGGTTTTATTTATTTATTAAACACCTAAATATGAACCATTAAAATTGAATTACTAACATCGGACTGCTAACTACGGACTAAGAAGACATTAAAAGTATTATAAGTATATATATATGTGACGATTGTTTTAAATGAAAATATATTGATAAATTATATATGGATAGGTTCGTGATATCAACCGGAGACCAAGTCAAAATATATATATCTTCAAGGCAAAAGTGAGTATATAGTCCCACTTTTAAACTCTAAGTATTTCGGGATGAGAATACATGTATTTTATGTTTTACGTTATGGACACAAGTAACTGAAAAATATATTCTATGTTGAGTTGTACCACTGGCATACTTCCCTGTATCTTGGTAACTATTATTTACAGCGGTATTGTAAACGCGAATCCTGTTGATAGATCTATCGGGCCTGACAACCCCAACCGGACTGGACGACCAGTATTCAACGGTTGCACAGTACTTCGTTTCGTGACTACACTTGGTATGGTGTAGTAAGATTTCATAATAAAGGGAATATGCGACGTGATTAAATGTTAAGTATGGTTACCAAGTGCTCAACCACTTAGAATATTTTTATTAAAATGTTTACATATGAAATCTTGTGGTCTATATTTATATCGCTGCCAGCATTAAACCTATATCTCACCAACTTTATGTTGACGTTTTAAACATGTCTATTCTCAGGTGATAACTAAAAGCTTCCGCTGCAACATGTTGAATTTAAGCAAGATCTTGAGTATGCATATTTGTGTCAAAAATAAAACTGCATATCCGAGGAATTGTAATGTAAAATATGCTAGAAATCGTATTGTTATCATCACATGTAAAGTTTGTAAGTCTAAGATTATCGCTAAACGATAATCATCTTTATATTGTCTAAAGAGTTATGGTTTGTAATGTAAAATAAATGCAGTTGTTCTTTTAAAAAATGTCGCATATAGAGATCAATACCTCGCAATGAAATCATACGTTATCTAACTCGTTCTTATGGTTAAGGACGGGTTATGACATGTGGTATCAGAGAGGTGGTCTTAGAGAACCAGGTTTGCATTAGTGTGTCTAACTGATAAGTCGTTAGGATACATTAGTAAGTCTGGACTTTGACCGGATCTGATCTAACAACCATTGCTTATCATTGTTGGTTAAAATTTATATGTAAATATTATGTAGTACTAATGGGTTAGTTGTTGTGTGATAGATGTCGGGCTCAAAACTTATTATCACATTCAGCGACTCCGAACCAGAATCTTCAGATGGTGTTCCAGTCATTAACCTATCCGATGATGAAAATGATATCTTTGGGGAAGACTCACAAATTCCGGATGAACCAACTATAGGGAACCCGGAAAGTGAACCCGAGGAGGAAAGTGAACCCGAGGAGGAAAGTGAACCCGAGGAAGAAATACAGGAAATTACGAAAGACAAGTTCGAACTAGGAAAGAAACGAAAGGCTAATGAATTAGAAAATTCAAATCTCGAAGAGGATGATGTGGCACCAACTCCACTAGACACTACCACCCCTATTCCCACTATTCCTATTCATTCTATCCCGGCATCTAGTTCTTCAGCCCCACAGCCAAAATATAGGCAGACAGCTAGGATAAGCGTTAGGCCATTCCTTGAACCTAAACGTTCTAGAAAATAGACCAGACGATGCGCTGCCGTATTAAACCATGGGATCATATAATGTTTTGTATAATATTATTAGTGTGGTTTGCTTAATGTTCGATGTAAGATAAGCATATGTAAAATAGTGAAGTATGAAATGCAATAATTTTCCATGGTTAAGTATTATTTAGATTGTAGTAATTGGTTCTGTACTAAGCTATTAAGTATGAACATTAACGGGTAGGTACTACCCTAGATATAATTATAAAATGCTAATAAGAAGAAAAGGCTTTTATAATAATACCTGGTTCATATTGTTAACAAGCTATAATGTACTATAAATACACACTACATCTATAATATTCCATGTGAATAATTATTTTCTTTCATTAGGAAATGGCGCGATTGAATCGAATGACGAAACAAGAAGTCGAGGAATTCATCAACCAGCGAGTGAACGACAGAATGTTATGGGTCGAAGCTGCAAGAGCTGCTGCAGTTAACCCAAATCCTCGTGTAGGATGTACCTACAAGACTTTTCAAGCTTGCAAGCCCTCATCATTCAGTGGAACGGAAGGACCGATCGGTTTAACCCGGTGGATAGAAAAGATGGAGACTGTGTTTAAAATCAGTGGTTGTGTTGAAAAGGACATGACCAAGTATGCATCGTGCACTTTACAAGATAGTGCACTCACGTGGTGGAAAAATTATGTGAAGGCTGTAGGAGGAGATGTAGCTTATGATACCCCATGGGAAGAATTCAAAATAATGTTAATCAACGAGTATTGTCCAAGGAACGAGGTTAGGAAGTTGGAAGATGAATTACGAAGCCTGAAGGTTGTTGGTACTGAAATCACCAACTACAATCAGCGATTCATGGAATTAGTTTTGCTATGTCCTGAATTGGTTCCAACCGAAGAACGGAAGATTGAAATGTACAAAGATGGTTTGCCCAAAAAGGTCAAGGCAAATGTTACAGCATCGAAACCTAAGACAATTCATGAAGCTATAACCATGGAAAACGAGCTAATGGATCAGGTCATCATGGATAAGAAAGTATCCAATACTGATGTGAAGGTATCAGGTAACAAAAGAAAGTGGAATGGAAATTATGATCGAGGTAACCAACAACAATCTTTTAAGAAACAAGAAATCACGCAAGGTGCGGGTAGTGGTTTAAGCTTTGGTTACAAAGGACAAAATCCTTTATGTAACCGATGCCACAAACATCACTCTGGCTACTGTAATGTGGTATGCAACAAATGTAATCGAAAGGGTCATCTTGCTGAAGATTGTAGGGCTCTCATTACAAATACAAATGGTACCAAGACTCCTGCCACCAATGCAAATAGAATTGCTTTGGCTACCATTACTTGTTATGGGTGTGGAAAACAAGGTCACTATAAGAGCCAGTGTCCAAATCCAGAGAAGAATAATGGATCTGCACGTGGAAGAGCATTTGTTATTAATGCTAGAGAGGCGTGTGAAGACCCGGAGCTTGTTACGGGTACGTTTACCATTAATAACTTATCCGCATCTATTATATTTGATACTGGTGCCGATAGAAGTTACGTGAGTAGAGGCTTTTACGCTAAATTTAATTGTTCATCATTACCTCTAGATGCTAAGTACATGATTGAGTTAGCTAATGGTAAACTAATTAAAGCCGATAAAATTTGCCGTGATTGTAAAATAAATTTAGCCGGAGAAACATTTAAAATTGACTTAATACCCGTAGAATTAGGAAGTTTTGATGTAATAGTCGGCATGGACTGGATGTCCAAAGTAGGAGCTGAAGTTGTGTGTGCCAAGAAGGCAATTCGCATTCCTTGTAAGGATAAAATGCCGACGATGATTTATGGAGAGAAGGGTAACTCAAAGCTAAAACTCATTAGCTGTTTGAAAGCCAAGAAGTGTTTAGAAAAGGGATGTTATGCTATTCTAGCACATGTTAATAAAGTCGAAAAGAAAGAAAAAGAGAAGTGCATCAACGACGTGCCTGTGGCAAGAGATTTTCCTGAAGTTTTTCCGGAAGAGTTGCCGGGATTACCTCCATTTAGATCTGTAGAATTTCAAATAGATTTAGTACCAGGAGCTGCACCAGTTGCCCGTGCTCCATATAGACTTGCACCATCCGAGTTAAAAGAACTTCAGAGTCAGTTAAAAGAATTACTGGATCGTGGATTTATACGACCAAGTACTTCACCGTGGGGAGCTCCGATTCTATTTGTTAAAAAGAAAGATGGATCTTTTAGGATGTGTATAGATTATCGTGAATTAAATAAGTTAACTATCAAGAATTGGTATCCACTACCGAGAATTGACGACTTATTTGATCAACTCCAAGGATCATGTGTGTACTCGAAAATTGACCTAAGATCGGGCTATCATCAATTACGCGTCAAAGAAGAAGATATACCGAAAACTGCTTTTCGGACACGTTATGGTCATTACGAATTTTTGGTCATGCCGTTTGGGTTGACAAATGCGCCAGCTGTATTCATGGACCTTATGAATCGAGTTTGTAGTCCGTATTTAGATAAGTTTGTTATCGTTTTCATTGATGATATTCTTATCTATTCCAAGAGTGAGCAAGAGCATGAGCAGCATTTAAGGTTGATATTAGAGTTGTTGAGAAAAGAACAGCTATATGCTAAATTTTCTAAATGTGCTTTCTGGTTGAAAGAAGTGCAATTTCTTGGCCACGTTGTTAGTAGCAAAGGAATTCAGGTTGATCCAGCAAAAATTGAAGCCATTGAAAAATGGGAGACTCCTAAGACACCAACGCAGATACGCCAATTTTTGGGTTTAGCCGGTTATTATAGAAGGTTTATTCAATATTTTTCCCGAATAGCTAAGCTGTTGACAGCGTTAACGCAAAAAGGGAAGAAATATGAATGGACATCTGAGCAGGAGAGTGCATTTCAATTACTAAAGAAGAAGTTAACTACGGCGCCTATTTTATCGTTACCAGAAGGGAACGATGATTTTGAAATATATTGTGACGCTTCGCGACAAGGTTTTGGTTGCGTTCTTATGCAACGGAAGAAAGTTATTGCATACGCATCCCGACAATTGAAGATTCACGAGCGGAATTATACGACGCATGATTTAGAACTGGGAGCAGTCGTGTTTGCATTGAAGATATGGAGACACTACTTGTATGGGGTTAAATGCACTGTGTTCACTGATCATAAAAGTCTTCAACATATTTTTGATCAGAAACAGCTGAACATGAGGCAACATAGGTGGGTCGAGCTGATAAACGACTATGATTGTGAAATTCGTTATCATCCCGGGAAGGCGAACGTGGTGGCCGATGCTCTAAGCAGAAAGGAACGAGAACCAATTCGAGTACGAGCAATGAACATAAAAATTCGCATGAATCTCAACTCACAAATCAAAGAAGTTCAACGAGAAGCACTTACTAAAGAAAACATAAGAAATGAAATAATGAAGAAGTATGAGAAGCAACTCGTTATACGGGAAGACGGAATTCGATATTTTGCAAACCGTATTTGGGTACCGAAGTTGGGTGGATTAAGGAAGTTGATATTGAATGAGGCACATAAGACAAGATACTCGATACATCCTGGAGTTGGAAAGATGTACCAAGATCTTAAGACACATTATTGGTGGCCTAATTTAAAGACAGACGTTGCAACATATGTTGGGGAGTGTTTAACTTGTTCCAAAGTCAAAGTAGAACACCAGAAGCCGTCAGGGTTACTTCAACAACCAGAAATCCCAGAATGGAAATGGGATGGTATTACCATGGATTTCATCACGAAGTTACCAAAGACTGCCTGGGGATACGACACCATTTGGGTGATTGTTGATCGTCTCACCAAATCTGCACATTTCTTGCCTATAAAGGAAACGGATAGAATGGAGAAACTATTACGATTGTATATAAAGGAAATTGTTTCAAGGCATGGAATACCTATTTCCATTATATCCGATCGTGATAGTAGGTTTACATCAAAGTTCTGGCAATCGCTACAAGAGGCCCTAGGAACTCGTTTGGATATGAGCACCGCATATCATCCGCAAACTGACGGGCAGAGTGAAAGAACGATTCAAACTCTTGAAGACATGCTCAGGGCATGTGTGATCGATTTTGGAAACGGATGGGATAAATATCTACCATTAGCAGAATTCTCGTATAATAATAGTTATCATGCGAGCATTAAAGCTGCGCCATTCGAAGCACTGTATGGAAGGAAGTGTAGATCTCCTATCTGTTGGAATGAAGTAGGAGATCGACAATTAACTGGTCCCGAGATCATATATGAAACTACAGAAAAGATAGTACAAATTAAGGAAAGATTGAAAACAGCCCGTAGCCGCCAAAAGAGCTACGCCGATGTCCGAAGGAAACCATTAGAGTTTCAGATCGGGGACATGGTTATGTTAAAGGTGTCACCGTGGAAAGGTGTAATACACTTCGGAAAAAGGGGTAAACTGAACCCAAGATATGTAGGCCCGTTCAAGATCATTGAACGCATTGGACCAAGAGCTTATCGACTCGAATTACCGCAACAACTCGCCGGAGTACATAATACCTTTCACGTCTCAAACCTTAAGAAGTGTCTTGCAAAGGAAGATCTCACCATTCCTCTTGAAGAAATCCATGTCGACGAGAAACTACAATTCATCGAAGAACCAATCGAAATCATGGATCGTGAAGTTAAACGGCTCAAGCAGAGCAACATACCGATCGTTAAGGTTCGTTGGAATGCTCGAAGAGGTCCTGAGTTTACTTGGGAACGAGAGGATCAGATGAAACAAAAGTATCCACACTTGTTTTTCGATGACGCAAAATAGGTACAATTTTAAAATTTCGGGACGAAATTTATTTAACGGATAGGTACTGTAATGACCCGGACTTTTTCGATCAATCTATACTTATAAGATTAATATTTACATAAATTAAACCTTACCAACATGATAAGCAATCCAAATTATTGAACCTTATGTTTTCGAAAAGAGTTTTACACAACGTTTGACCGTCTAGTTTGACCGATGATATCACGAACTATATAATATATGATAATTATACGTTTGTGTATATATATGTATATATACATATTTAACATGATCTAAGGATGTTTTAATACCTCATTTTGTATTAATAACAATAAGTTATAAGTATATTTTGAAACTACTAACTTAAGTTTTCAAAACGATAACCATACGTAACGTTATTTGACATAAATACTTATGACCTATAATGTTTATACATATATCGTATAAGTAATGTATTTAATCACTTTTTAAGGACTTAAATACATAAAACAATATAAGTGTATTCACAAAAGATAGCTATATTTGAATTCTCATTCCATTTTTCACAAGATTTCTATACGTATATCTACGGTATATGTACCCGTATCATACCTAGCTTCTATACGTATTTACTATTGGTATATACACATCAAATCACCACCTAACCAGCCCTTGTTACTACCCTAGGTATAAGGTAATTAGAATTTGGAAGCTTGTTGACTAATTACATAAAATAACAAACTAAAAATCTTATCATGTTCTCCATGATACACGTTTTTTTAAGGCTATAAGGATCACCATTTCTAGTTCAATTTCTAACCTCATTTCTTAGTTAAACACACACTCTTTCATAACCCTTAGACACCTTAAGCAATTCAGCAAGTTACCATGAAGATCTAGCCATAAAAACATCACTTAATCACCATAAGAAAACCCTTACAAAAACACTTCAAGAATCCTTCCAAGAACACAAGTTTACTTCCAACCTTTTGATCCAACTCCACCACTCTTTTGGTTCTAGGTTTTTACTCCTCTTTTACAGAAATCTTGTCCAAGTAACTTGAGGTAGTAACTTTGTTCATAACCTTATTCGATTCATATATATATAGCTATCTTATTTTATGGTATAAAATTTTAACAACAAGAACATAGTTTGAATGTTTTCAAACTTGTTTGCAAACTAAATAGATCCTTCTAACTTAACTTTTAAAATACTTCAAGACCTGTAATATATCATAAATATATGCTAATTTAACAAGGTATAACTTGATTTTTCAAAGAACACCTTAAAAACTGTTTTTACGACGTCGGAGTGCAACCGGGGGCTGTTTTGGGTTGGATAATTAAAAACTATTTTGAACCTTGAATTGGAGGTTTATTTTCTGGAAAAATGATATTTACTATAAATATGATAACACATAAAAATTTCATGATTTAACTCAAAGTATAAGTATTTTTAGAAAAATAATCATTTAATGTTGTTTACATAAGGGAAAATGATTAACTTCATAAGTTTCACCAAAGTTTGACCTATGACCTGTGATTTCGAATACAAACTAAGGTATTTACAGTTCATAGTCTTAAAGAAGAACTCGATCCAAGGAAGTGGCAAGTTGAACCAATGAAAACGGAGTTGTAACGAAGAAACTATGACCAAAACAAGATCGGATATCCAAAACTAGTTTAGCCACGAAAATAATTGGAGAAAAATTAAATGAATCACATCTTTCTAAAATAACATGATATTTTATATATATGTACTCATAATTTAATTTTATATATTTCAGGACCACCCGTAAACAGTACGAGAAGATTAATCATAAGATCCCATGATTGTACGCAACACGTCATTTGACAACACCGGTACTTTATGTACGCAACACGTCATTTGACAACACCGGTACCGTGGGTCAAGATTAATCTCGACCAATACAAATACGATGGGGTTTTATTTATTTCGATGGGGGTTTTATTTATTTATTAAACACCTAAATATGAACCATTAAAATTGAATTACTAACATCGGACTGCTAACTACGGACTAAGAAGACATTAAAAGTATTATAAGTATATATATATGTGACGATTGTTTTAAATGAAAATATATTGATAAATTATATATGGATAGGTTCGTGATATCAACCGGAGACCAAGTCAAAATATATATATCTTCAAGGCAAAAGTGAGTATATAGTCCCACTTTTAAACTCTAAGTATTTCGGGATGAGAATACATGTATTTTATGTTTTACGTTATGGACACAAGTAACTGAAAAATATATTCTACGTTGAGTTGTACCACTGGCATACTTCCCTGTAGCTTGGTAACTATTATTTACAGCGGTATTGTAAACGCGAATCCTGTTGATAGATCTATCGGGCCTGACAATCCCAACCGGACTGGACGACCAGTATTCAACGGTTGCACAGTACTTCGTTTCGTGACTACACTTGGTACGGTGTAGTAAGATTTCATAATAAAGGGAATATGCGACGTGATTAAATGTTAAGTATGGTTACCAAGTGCTCAACCACTTAGAATATTTTTATTAAAATGTTTACATATGAAATCTTGTGGTCTATATTTATATCGCTGCCGCCATTAAACCTATATCTCACCAACTTTATGTTGACGTTTTAAACATGTCTATTCTCAGGTGATAACTAAAAGCTTCCGCTGCAACATGTTGAATTTAAGCAAGATCTTGAGTATGCATATTTGTGTCAAAAATAAAACTGCATATCCGAGGAATTGTAATGTAAAATATGCTAGAAATCGTATTGTTATCATCACATGTAAAGTTTGTAAGTCTAAGATTATCGCTAAACGATAATCATCTTTATATTGTCTAAAGCTTGTATTAACATAAGAGTTATGGTTTGTAATGTAAAATAAATGCAGTTGTTCTTTTAAAAAATGTCGCATATAGAGATCAATACCTCGCAATGAAATCATACGTTATCTAACTCGTTCTTATGGTTAAGGACGGGTTATGACACACTTTGATTGTACTTTGTACTTTTTAGCTTTTTGGTCGTTTGCGTCTTCAAATCGTCGAATCTGTCTTTTGTCTTCACCTTTTAATATTTAAACAATTATCACTTGTAAATAGAACAATTACAACTAAAAGCTTGTCTTTCTTGAGGGATAATGCTATGAAATATATGTTCGCTTTTAGCATTACCAAATATTCCCACACTTGAGCGTTGCTTGTCCTCAAGCAATATAGTCTTGAAATAAAAATAGTAGGATCACTTCTTTATTCTTCACACTTTATACATTAGTGATTTTGATACGGCAGTATAAACAATGATAGTAATGATGTGGTTTACAGTCCCACATGACTTATAAAATTTAGATCCTTAAGGAAATTGGATCCTTATGAAAACATTTGATCTTTTGAAAATTCATTCTAGCTTTTACCGTAGATAAGTTTTCCGGAATAACCCTTCACCGGTGTTTGCAAATTGTTTTTGTGGGTTTTGTGGGTTTCAGATTTGAAAATTTTAGCTCAAAACTTGCGGTTTTGTGTCACCCACTTGCTAACCTTGTATTGGGAAAGCAACACGTCCAGTTTACTTGCTCCGTATATTACCTTTCAGTAAACTACCGTACAGTTGCAAAAGAAAGCGTTGAACAAGCAACTGTTAAGGCAATGTCCCGTGACATGCTTTTGATTATGGTCTATATCGTGTCAGATGCAACTACTATCCTTTGTGGGAGCAATAGTAAAGATCACCCTATAGTTTTTCGGTCTAGCACAAGGTCCTGTCTTCGACCATGTTATGCAACCACCGTTCTTACGGTTGACACCCGAATTGGTTCAGGTGACCTAATGAATTCCAGGTGAATTCCTAGGATTTTACGTTCAATGGTAATGAACGCATTGAAAATAGGTTTTCAGAAAACAAATCGATTTTATTTTTATCAAAATATTTTCTCGTTCAAGCTCGAGTTTAGATATCATCGAATTCCATGAGTTTGTAATTCCCAATCTTTAAAGTCAATCTCAAGGATTGAGTAATATCAGGCTTAAATGCTGATTTTTAATCTTTAAGGAGATTATCCTTTCTGGGGGTCTGATTCATTAGTCTTATCAAGCTAATTTACACGGCGCCCTCCCCATTTTACGAGACAGATCCTCTCATGGTTAGGATAAGTCTGACCACTTGGCGACCCTGTTTGATGCTGAGGTCCGTAGATTTTCTGCTGAGTTTAGAGATGACTTTTCTAGATTTTTCGTCAACCTACAGCTGGTCTGGACGATAACTTCCTGACCTAAATCAAGAAGCGCGTGTCTTTTTTGGAAGACTTTACTTCCTTTTAATGATGGAATTGATTCATCGTGCAGATCCATCTTTCTTATAAATATATTACAGTAATTCGGGTAAAACTGATTAGTTTAGTCCAAAGCAAAAGTATCTGCAATAATCTTGTACAAACATATGTGATATGTGTTTTAAATAACTTGGTAAATTCTTCCCACACTTAGCTTTTATTTATTTTTTTCTTTGCCTTTTTGTTCTCCTCTATTCCATTTTAAATGAATTCTAACGTTTTTGGGTTGTTTCTCCATTGATGTTCTCTCTGAGGTAGCAATAATTTTGGTATTAACACCTAGTTTTATCGTTCATAAATATGTATAAACATGATTTTGAATTCATTTAGTTGAAAATTTTTAAAATTTTCACAAAATTTGGCAATTAAACTAAGTGTAAACCCGAGAGAATTTATAACCCTTCCCCACACTTGAGATCATGCAATGCCCTCATTTGCATGAAATCAGACCATAATTATAAATTAATGAGGGTGATTAGTGTATAAAAGTGATTAAAAATACCGAGTTTGCAACATATTATTTTATATCACATTTGATATTTTGCGTCTTGTCGTCAAAATTAGTAGCTTTTGTTGAACTTAATGTCAGTCTTTGAAAGTGCGCTGTTTTACCCTGTTTTGTATATAAGATAAACTACAAACATATATATAATATATATATAAATATATATATATATATTTTTATAAAACCTTTATTTATTAAAACAATTTAAATGAATAATTTTTTTTTAAATTTGTTTCCTTTTACTTTAGGTAGTTTCGGTATGTTTACCTAGTCCATCCCTCGACAAAATTTAAAATTTGTCGTTTTTAAAGCGATTGTTTAAAAGCAAAGATTTTTTGGTTTTTTAATTTTTTTTTTTGGTATACTTTAGATCAATAAAATTAAAAATAATGATAACAAAATTTTTTGCCCCGCCCTCGGGTAAAGCAATTTCGGTTCCATGACCTAGTCTTCAACTTACGATGAATTTTAGAAATCATTTTTTAAACTTAATGAAATAAAGTAAATTTTGTTTTTAAATTCATACAAAACTTAAATTTAAAAATCATATTAATTTCATACAAAACCTATAAAACAAAAATTCAGAATGGAGGGAGAAAACTAGTTCTTTAGTGTCTGCTAGTGGAAAAGACCAATCGGATTTCATTCTCGAAACTACACGAGAACAGAATAACTAACTCTAGACAACGTTTTCCTTTTAGAACATTTGAATCTCCCCACACTTAGGTAGCTGTGGTGTCGAAATTGTGATTAACTTCATTGTCAATTTCTCTTGGACTATAATCAACTTGCATATCTGTGACTTTTGCTTTAAGCCATTGGTCGGATTCTTGTGTAATATCCACAAATTCAACTAGTTTTGCCTTTTGTTTTGGCGACATATTGGATACTAACCGGTTACATAACTTAAAGTTCCCCTTGGTTCTAGCATCGCGAATCCGTTTTATAAGTTTCTTCATTGAACTGTTAATAACGGGATCATTTAATTTCGTATCAACAACGGGGTTCTTTGTTATCAGGTCATCATTAGGGTTTACTTCATCTTCCCCACACTTAGGCGTTTTATTATCGTTAAGCACTACCGTTGGAGTTGGTAAAACAACATGGTTCTTACCAATCGTTTTTGTTGGTTCAACGGTTTTGGTTGGTGGAGATTTAGACTTTCGAATCACAAAGGTGATCAATTTTTCATCATTACTAAGTGTCATTCTACCCTCTCTTACATCAAATAACGCCCTGGTGGATGCTAAGAATGGTCGAACTAAAATTAGAGGAATGTTTGGGTCTTCTTCTATGTCAATGACAATAAATTCGACTAAAAAGGTTAAATTACCCACTTGAATGGGTAGGTTGTCAGCAATTCCAACTGGGTGCCTAATGGTTTAATCAAAGAGTTGAACACTCATTTCTGTTGAACTTAACTCACCTACTCCTAATCTCTTATATAATGAAAGAGGCATAACACTCACACTCGCACCTAAATCTGCTAGTGTATCATACATGACATAATCACTAAGTAGACAAGGAACAATAAATTCACCCGGATCACCCAACCTGGGTGGAAGTTTTGGTGGAACTGTCTTCACCGGGTTTATCTTTACGGTTTTTGTTTCTTGCACTTTCTTATTTTTCTTCTTCTTTCCAGAGGTATCACAAACTTTATTACCTATTACTTGCTCATACTCAACTCCTTTTCTTGGAAACGGGATGGGTGGTTTGTATGGTTCCACCACTGGCTTTACATTCTCGGGTGGTGGTGGTGTTGTAACTTCATTGTTACTCACATCAAAAACCTTCCCATCTTCTGATGCTGGTTTTTCAGAATTTGTTGAGACCATATTAACATTCTCATTCCGAGGATTTACTTTAGTATTACTCGGTAGCTTTCCTTGTTCCCTCTCACTCATCATGCTAGCAAGAGTACCTACGTGTTTTTCTAGATTCAAAATGGAAGCTTGTTGAGTTCTTAATGACTGATCAAACCTCTCATTTGTTTGGGTTTGAGATGTAATAAATTGTGTTTGAGATTCTATTAGCTTTGCCATCATTTCTTCCAGATTTGGCTTTTTCTCTTCGGTTTATTGTGGTAGTTTATATAAGCCAGGTCTTTGTTGATTGAAAGTGTTGTTTTGGGTTGGTTGGTTATTCGAACCTTGTTGGTTATACGAGTTATTGTTTGGCCCATTTGGATTGTAAAGAATGTTTTGATTTCGATTGAAGTTTGACCATGGTGGTTGATAATTATTTTGATAATTATTTCCTGGCCTTTGGTTCATGTGGGAAACATTCTCACATTGTTCCATCGTTTGCTCAATGTGGCAATCTTTCGTTAAGTGTGGTCCACCGCATTGCTCACAACTGATTCGTATTGCGTGAATATCTTTATTTATCTTTTCCATTCATCTTTTGAAAGCATCTATTTTTGCGGAAACGGAATCAAAGTCATGGCTAGAATCGGCTCTAGCCACTTTAGATGAACGAAAGATATCTTTTTCTTGGTGCCACTCATGAGAGTGGGAGGCTGTGTTATCAATAATTTTGTAAGCTTCAGTTGCGGTTTTCTTCATAATGGAACCACCAGCTATTATGTCGATGTATTTTCGTGTAGTGATGTCACATCCTTGATAGAATATTTGTACTATTTGATAAGTGTCTAAACCATGTTGAGGACATCCTCTCAACAATTTTCCGAATCTTGTCCATGCCTCATATAGAGTTTCATTTAGCTTTTGCGTGAACCTAACAATTTCTCCTTGAAGTCTCACAGCTTTAAATGCCGGAAAGAATTGTTTAAGAAAATTTTCAACTAAGACATCCCATGTATCAATCGCCCCTTCAGGTAACGATTCTAACCAATCTTTGGCTTCTCCCTTTAAAGTCCAGGGAAATAACATGAGATATATCTGTTCATCCTCACCTTTTCAGATTTTAAATAGAGTACAGATCCTATTAAAGGTATGAAGATGTTCGTTTAGATCTTCTTTTAGCGTACCACTATATTGGCATTGATTAGTTACCACGTGTAGGATTTGTCCTTTGATTTCATAATCTGGTGCATTAATGTCTGGTTTAATAATGGCGTGACCTTGGCCCGGGCGTGTGTCTCTCATTCGGTCTTCCTACTTAGAGGTTCAGTTACTTCCATAATTGAATTTGTTGAATACGAATCACTGGAGGATTCTGATTTAACGGTTTGTGGTTCAGGAGGAATGATTAGTGGTTCAGGATCTTGGAATTGTCCTTGAATATCCTCCGGGTTCTCGGTAGTGAAGTCGGGTTCAAAAAATGGATTATCGGAAATTTGAGTTGGAGTACTTGGTCGACTTGATGATGATTCTAAAAAAAAATCAACGGCGATAATATTGGCTAGATGTCTTGATCGAGTTACAGGTGGTGAACTTATGAAAGGTGGTGAACGTTTTGCTCGGTGCATTCACTGAATATCCTACTAGTTATAAAAATAAAAATTATATAAGTTATCAAATTAATAAACTTTTCTGATTTTGCCCACGTTTCGAATAGCCAAAAGATGCAGCAGATAGCCAGGACCCTTTAAATCGGAAGCCCACAACTCGCCACTAACAAATCCAACTATTACTACGAACCAGAAAATTTTGGATGTCTATCAATTTAACCACTTAAAATAACTTTTCGTTGAAGTTTAAAGAAATTTTAGAGAAGAAATAGAAAATTCTATGTCCTAAAAACTAAAGCGTCGAGAAATAAGAAAGAAAATGAGCGCGTTGGAAAACGTCGAAAATAAAAGGTCGAAAAATAATAATAAGAAAGTAGCGCTTCGAAACTTAAAAGTCTAAAAATTAAGAATTAAAAGTTACGTCTAAAAGTATTAAAGCTTAAAAGAAATACTATATCCAAAACGGTAATAACTTAAAAAGTACTAAAATTTATAAAACGGCGTCGCAAAATTCTAAAGCACTTAAATCTTAGTCTAAAGAAAAAGTACTTAAGGGATTTTACGGCAAAGTCTAAAAATCTAGAAATAAAAATAACTACGGCAAAAACTATATTAAAACTAATTACGAGCGAAAAAATATACAATTATGAATTAACGATTAAAAATATATGAAATATAAAAAGATATAAAAAGTGATAAAATTATTTATTTTTATAAAAATATTATTTTTATATTTATTTTATAAAAGTATTAATTTTTATATATTAATAAAACTAATTAAACTTAAAAATACAAATTAATAAAAACTAAAATAAATTAATATAAAACTAAACCCTAATTAGGGTTTAATATTAATAATAATTAATAATAATCCATAATTAATGCTGTCGGCAGGTTCAATTGGGCGTGTCAGGTTACCTCATGCGGTCGCATGAGTTTTAGCCTATGGATTCATGCGGTCGCATGAATTAGAAAATCGGGCCAGATTATTTGGGCTGCTACAGTGTAGCCCGTTTACACTTTTAATTATTTTTTTTCTGTTTTATATTTTTATAGAATATTTATATAAAATAAATAAAAACTTTAATTTTTAATAACTAAAATAAAATAAAGAAACTTTATAATTTTATATATATATTTAACATACTCTTAAAAATATATAAATTTTGTTTTTCTTTTTATATTTTTGTATTTTTAATATTTAAAACGTATTTTATTTTTATTTTTTACAAAAGTAAACTAAGACTTAATAAATTTTTTTTTATATTTATATATAGCGTTTCGCTTCCGGCGTTTAAGCAGTCCCCGGCAGCGGCGCCAAAAATACTTGATGTGTGAGCGGAGGGGTACGAAATACTATTATTTTTACTACGAAATACGACAAAATATGATACAAGTTTTAATTAATTTATTTACAAATGGGATATACCTAAACTCTGCTACAACACTATATGCAGTGTACCTAATTGTAGAGTAGTATAGTTTTTAGTAAGTCCGATTCGTTCTACAGGGAGCTAGCCAAGTTTAACACTATATTTTTAAAACTATATTTGTATAAATATAAATATAAATATAAGTAGTATTATTATTATAAAAGGGGGTTTTTACCGTTTAATGACCGGTTTGTCGATTTTAAAACTTTAGTCGCAGTTAAAACCTAATGTAAAATATTAAAAATATAAAAGACTTAATTTAAAGCGTAATGTAAATGACAATAATTAAAGTGCGATAATTAAAAGTGCGATAAATAAAATGACAATAAATAAAAGTGCGATAATTAAAAAGTACAATAATTAAAAGTGTAATTAAATACAATGACAGTAAATAAAAATGCGATGAAATATGAAATAAAGGAATTATGCTTATTTAAACTTCCGTAATCATGATGTTTGACGTGTTGATTTTAGTTTATTACCATGGGTTAATTGTCTTTTGTCCTGGATTATTCAATATGTCCATCTGGTTTTTGTCCATAACAGTCCACCAGTCATAAAAATAAAGTGCGAGTGTCCTCGTCAAATTATCCTTATATTCGAAGTCAAATATTCCAACTAATTGGGAACTTAAACTATAATTATACCAATTTTCCTTGTATATAATTCACCCCTGTTTTAATAAGTCCATTGACTATTAATCCATTCCCGTGTCATGTTAAATGAACGATTATTAGTACTTATAAATATCCCGCCCATCGTGTCCGATCGAGTGTATGTGGTTATGTATAGGTACGTCTAATTATAAATCTTTATATTAAATTAACGAACTATCATTCAATTAAACAAATATAAAGCCCATTAATAGCCCATAGTCTAATTTCCACAAGTGTCGTTCTTTTGTTCAAACCCCAATTATGGTACAAAGCCCAAATACCCAATCTTAATATTTAGCCCAACATCACGATTACTTCGGCTTAAATAAGCATAATAATAACTTAGCTACGAGACATTAATTTAAAAAGGTTGAAAATAACTTACAATGATTAATAATAGCGTAGCGTTACACGGATAGAATTTCGACTTACACCCTTACAACATTCGCTAACATACCCTCATTATTATTAAAATTAAAATTATAATATATATATATATATATATATATATATATATATATATATATATATATATATATATATATATATATATATATATACAGAGAGATAGAGAGGATACATGGATATGATACTCGAGCAAAAGACTGCCTTTTATAGGAATGTGGCCAGAAAAAGTTGGCCATGCGATCGCATGGATTTCCTTTGCATTTTCCATGCGATCGCATGGATTCTAGGGACAGCTCACATAACTTTGTTTTCTTGTTTGCCGAAGATTTTAATATATATATATATATATATATATATATATATATATATATATATATATATATATATATATATATATATATATATATATATATATATATATATATATATATATATATATATATATATATATATATATATATATATATATATATATATATAATTTTAAGAATTAATTATATATTATATTATATTCATGTGCATAGTTGACTTGTAATTTTTAGTCGGTTGCGTCGCACGTTGAGAGTTGACTTTGGCCCCGGTTCCGGATTTTCGAACGTCCTTGCGTACTATTTAATATCTTGTACTTTGCGTTTTGCGTCTTGTACTCTTGTAATTTTGAGACGTTTCTCATCAATAATTTGAACCACTTTGATTGTACTTTGTACTTTTTAGCTTTTTGGTCGTTTGCGTCTTCAAATCGTCGAATCTGTCTTTTATCTTCACCTTTTAATATTTAAACGAATATCACTTGTAAATAGAACAATTGCAACTAAAAGCTTGTCTTTCTTGAGGGATAATGCTTTGAAATATATGTTTGTTTTTAGCATTATCAATTTCTTTCTTTGCCTTTTTATTCTCTTCTATTCCATTTTAAATGAATGCAAGCGTTTTGGGTTGTTTCTCAATTTATTTCATTTTCGAGGTAACAATAATTTCGGTGTTAATACCTAGTTTTATTGTTCATAAATATGTATAAATAAGATTTTGAATTCATTTATTTGAAAAAAATTTAAAAATTTTACTAGAAGTGGATTGTCAGTAAATAAGGCTAGGGCTGTTTTTTATTATCAGATAGCACTAGATTCTAATACAACTACTGCTTTACTAGTAAAATTTAACGATGGCTATTAAACCAAGTATATAAGTCAAATGTTTAAAACTGAAAGAATTTAATCCCTTCCCACACTTAAGATCTTGCAATGCCCTCATTTGCAAGAAATCAGTAAAAATTTAAATTCATGAGGGAGATTATTGTAAAAAGATTATTAAGATTTACCAAAGTTTCCAAATATATTGTTCTTTGTTTGAATGATAAATGGTGCACATCATTTGTTCATTCCGTCATTTGTTATTTCACATATATTTTGCATCTTGTCGTCAAAATTAGTTGCTTTTGCTGAACTTAATGCTAGTCTTTGAAAGTTCGCTGTTTTACCCTGTTGTGTACAATTGACAATATACATACAATACAAATATAAATATGCATGGTAATTTGAAATGGGACTTAGTATCCCACTTTTAAATTATAAATATGAAATATTAGTAAAAAAATAATAAAATTTTTAAAAATTACATAAAAATATCAAAATATTAAACGTTTTAAACATAAATAGATAAAAATGATAAAAGATAAGAAATCACCAATGGTACACTATCAATTTGGATAGAGATTCCAGTTCATGTTATCGTTCGAGTTCCATGGCTGGTGATAGGTGTTCTGATAGGCTTGGTTGGGGTCGTATAGGTTAAAGGGCGGTCGTATGTCAGGCTGATGTGGTAGATAATAAGAAGGCTGAGTCGGGATGTAGTTTTGTGGTACCTGATATGATAGATGGCTCATGATTTGGTGCTGATGAATGTTCCATCTATCGTGTTGGCATCGCCTGGATTTCTCGTACACATCCACGGCTCTCCACTGCTCATACTGACGATGCCGAGCCTCGTTGCTCATTTCCACCTCATCTATACACTGGAAAACATCAGTATAACTATCCCTAATGACATCCCTAATATCATCTGCTTCCTCCATCTCCTCATCCGAACCCCTCTCTACATGTGGATGGGTGCCCTGATATGGTATTGGCTTATTGTGTCTCTGAGTTAGTACCTATGCACCTTGATAAACCGATAGACCTATAGTCTCGGTTTGTTCCTGAACCACGATCATTAGACCCGCCTGTTCCCTATTTACACCTAAATACTCTCTAATGAGAGTAACAAAAATTCCACCTCCTATTATTCCCCCCTCCTGTATACCTTCCACCATTTTGGACAAATAATAACCAACACAGTAGGGGATGTTAACAAAGCTTCTGGGGTTTCGAATGCACTTGCGGTAGAATAAATCGTTTAGGGTCAATTTCTCCTTGTTTCTACCTCATTGTGTAATCGAGTTCGCTAAAAATCTATGAATTACGCGAAGCTCTGCCTTGTCAATATCTAAATAGGGGTGTCTTCCACCCCGCCTAAACTCATTAAATTTTGACATACGCCTCCATATGGCATTAGCGTCAAAATCTCTATCTACCCTCTCACCTTCATAAATAAAAGCTGTACAATTAGGTGATAATAATTTAGCGGGGGTGTAAATCTGTAAAGCCCTAGCCATGTCCAGCATGGACATCCTGTACATCCTACCTCCAAGTAGAAATCTAAGAAAACTCCTGTCTTCTAACATATCTACATCCTTATTTAATGCTATAGTAATCGTTAATTCAACATCCCACTCCTTATATACAGGCCACCGAGTGGTAAACAAACGTTTCCAGTCAGGAAAAGAAGAGTTCCCATACCTTTGGATTAGTAACTGCCTAACTGAGTTAGCTAGGTTGACTTCTTCCAAAGGTCTCCAATCTATTACCCTTGGTACTTCCACATTTTTGGTGCAAAGCTTAAATTTGTTACGTTGGTACGTCGGGTAATCTATCCAGTTTCGCTCAAATCTGAGATTGGGATGTAATTCCTGTTCATGAACTCTTGAGTTTATTATTAATTGATGAGGCAGAAATTGTATGTAGGCAATAAAAAATTGTGGTTTCGATTCATAATATGGCACGTGTTGATCATAATGTTATTGCTCTTGTTGTCGCTCAGGTGGCATCTCTGGCTGTGGCTCTGGATTAGCTTGTCTAGACGATGATGCACCATCAGTATCTATATTTCTCTGCAAAACACATTAAACACAAAATTTTGTGCATCCAAATAATGCATTAGTGTTAGCAAAACAACAGATTAACATAATTTCAATAACATGTTTAAACAAAATTAAACCTATACACATTTTCATAATTTTAACAATTCTACACTTTTTCAATAAGCATATATGAAAATGTATACAATTTTTATAAGCATTTAACTCAAATAACATGTCAAAATAATCATTATTAACAATTAAACAAGTTTCAAATGGCATTCATATCAAAATAATCAAGTTCAGGAATTTTAGACTTAAAAAGTCCACTTTGATGCTCAAAAATCATGTTTAGGATCAAAGTTTTGATCATTTAGCAATCAAAACATGTTACACTACTTAATTTAGCAATAATTCATAACAAAAATCGACCATAACCTGTTTATATCAAAAAGCCCCAAATTGCTCAAGAACACAAACCCTAGATTTCTAAAAAAATTTGAAGTTTAAGGCTTCAAATCATGACAAATAGCATCAATCTAGGTTATATATGCATAATATACTAACAATTTAACTCTAATTAAGCTAGAAATCATTAAAATTAAATTATGTAAAAAAAAATTTCAAGAACACTATAAATCCGAAATTAAAGAGTTTTAGGGGTGGAATCATTACCTTTTTTGAAAAACTTCTTGGTAGGAATCGCCTCATTTTGATTTTAGTGAAGATTTGGTGAAAAATGGTGAAAACTTTCGAATTATGTGTGTGTTTTTGGGAGAGTTTTCGTGTTTGTGTGTGTGAAAGTGGAGACAGAACACAGCTCGCTGGTTTTTATGATCCTGTCCAGTTTTTTAGGCTCATGTGATTGCATGATTTATAGTGTAAACCACATGCGATTGCATGGGGTCTGGTATATATATATATATATATATATATATATATATATATATATATATATATATATATATATATATATATATATATATATATATATATATATATATATATATATATATATATATATATAAAAACCTTTAACTATTTAAACAAAAATTGATAAATTTTAAAAATTTGTTTCTTTTTAGACTGAGGTCATTTCGGTACGTTCACCTAGTTCGTCCCTCTACAAAATTTAAAATCTTCCATTTCAAATCGATCGTTTTAAAAGCAAAGATTTTTGGGTTTTTTAATGTTTTTGGCATACTTTAGATCAATTAGATTAAAAATAATGATAACAAAATTTCTCGTCCCACCCTCGGGTAAAGCAATTTCGGTTCCATGACCTAGTCTTTAACTCACGACGAATTTTAAATATCAAATTTTTAACTTAATGAAATAAAGTACATTTTTGTTTTTAAATTCACAACAAACTTAAATTTAAAATGCATATTAATAAAAATTTCATATAAATATTATTAATATTTTTAAACATTAGTTTTACAAACTTATATATAAAATAATATAATATTATATATTTTATAAATTTACAATAATAATAAATTAATATTTATATATTAATTTTAAAACAAGGTAAAAATAAAATTAAAATCTTTTTGGTCTTTTATCCCACTTTAAACAATCAAATATTAATAAAAATATACGTCCCTCTTTTGGGTAAAGTAATTTCAGCTATGTTACCTAGTTTTACTCCTTACGAATTCTTGAAATATTTTGGATTGATTGATTAAAGATATTTATACCTTATGAATAAATGGTAAATTTCACAGTGATGAATTAAATTTTTGTATGATATCAATAATTTCGGTTTATTATACCTAATTTTATTGAATATCAATTTAATACATTATAGCGAACGATTCAGCATTTATTATCAAAAGGTTAAAAGCAATAAAAAAAACTGCACATACTTACCTATGAGATAGAATTCTCAGAGACCTGCTTTAGTCGACTCATAGGAGAGTCGTTCGATTTGGTTTTCCATTGCTACATAAGCGTAACCTTGAATTTTCAATAATTTTTCTTCTAAACATATGAATGGTCCTTCTCTGCATAGAGTAACGAACTCGGTATTTGAATGTGTTTGATTGGTCAAACATTTCCCTTCGTGTGACCATTTTCCGCATTTATGACATATTTCAAGGTGTCGTGCTCTTCTTTTTGTTGCGGATTTTGATTTTCCTTTACCAAAATGTGTCTTATGATGATCTTTCCTGAGTTCTTTCCTCACTTCATCCATTTTGCCTCTTATGAATGATACCAGTTCACTCAGGAAGGTGTTATTATTACGTTTAGTAATCATAGCGTGTAGTAGTAGACCATGGTTCAAATCAAAGGAATTCTTCATCTCGTAAAACCTAAATAAACAAAATTCAGAATGGAGGGAGAAGACTAGTTCTTTAGGGTTTGCTAGGGAAAGACCATTCGGATTTCATTCTTGAGAACTACACAAAAATAGAAAATCTAACTCTAGACAGCATTATATTATCCTTTAAAAGATTCGAATCTCCCCACACTTAGTTAGCTGTAGTGTCGAACTTGTGATTAACTTCATTGTTAATTTCAGTTGGACCATCAACAACTTGCATATCTCTGACTTTTGCTTCAAGCCATTTGTTGATTTTCTCTGTAATATTCACAAATTTAACTAACATCGCCTTTTCTTTAGGCGACAAATTAGATACTAATCGGTTACATAACTTAAAGTTCCCCTTAATCCTAGCATCTTGAATCCGTTTATAAAGTTTCTTCGTTGAACTGTTAAAAATGGGTTCATCTAATTTCGTATCAACAATGGGGTTCTTTGTTATCGGGTTATCATTAGGTGTTTCTTCATCTTCCCCACACTTAGGCATTTTTATTGGTTCAATAGTTTTGGTTGGTGGAGATTTAAAATTTCGGTTCACAAAGGTGACGATTTGTCACCATCACTAAGTATCATTCTACCCTCTCTTACATCAAAGAACGCCTCGGTGGATGCTAAAAATGGGCGACCTAAAATTAGAGGAATATCAGGGTCTTCCTCCATATTAATAACTATGAAATCTGCAACAAAGGTCAAACTTCCCACTTTCACAAGTAAATTGTTGGCTATTCCAACCAGGTGTTTAATGGTTTGGTCAAATGATTGAACACCTATGCTGGTTGGTCTTAATTTACCCACACCTAATCTTTTGTATAAGGAAAGAGGCATAACATTCGCACTTGCTCCTAAATCTGCGAGCCCATTATACATAGCACCATCATTTAGCAAGCAAGAAATGATAAATTCACCTGGGTCTCCTAATTTAGGAGGTGGAGTTGGTTTGTTAACCTTTTCCGGATGATCTTTTCTTGGTTCTTCCACTTCTACTTGAACTTCTTGTTCATATTTTACCCCTTTTCTTAGAATGGGAGGCTTATATAAGAATTCTTCTTCATCACTCCAATTTGAAACCTCCCCGTTTTCCAATTTTGGCTTTTCATATGTCGTTGAAAACATATTTATGTTTTCATTCTGAGGGTTTTCTTTGGTGGTGAAATTATGATTAACTTCATTGTCAACTTCCATCGGACCATGTATGTAATGTTTAACTCTGTGACCATTGACTTTAAATTCAATTCCGTTTGAATTTATTAACTCTATTGTTCCGTATGGGAAAACTCTTTTGACTATGAATGGTCCAGACCATCTTGATTTCAATTTTTCAGGAAATAGCTTGAATCGTGAATTGAAAAGAAGGACTCTGTCTCCTTCCTTAAATTCTTTTGAACTTCTGATTCTTTTATCATGCCATTTCTTCGTTCTTTCCTTATAGATTAATGAATTTTCATAAGCATCATGTCTTAATTCCTCTAATTCGTTTAGTTGACTTAATCGTAGACGTACGGCTTCATGCAAATCAAGATTACATGTCTTCAAAGCCCAAAATGTTTTGTGCTCAATTTATACTGGAAGGTGACATGCTTTTCCGTAAACGAGTTTAAAAGGTATGGTTCCAATTGGAGTTTTGTAGGCTGTTCTAAAAGCCCAAAGTGCATCCTCCAATTTTATGGACCATTCCTTCGAATTTGATCCTATAGTTTTCTCTAGAATACGTTTTAATGCTCGGTTGGTATTTTCAACTTGTCCACTCGTTTGTGGAAGATAAGCTGTTGAGATTTTATGAGTTACCCCATATCTTTTTGTAACAACCCAAACCAACCCTCGACCAAACCAAGCGAAAATACAAAATAAAAAAAAATCTGCGCAGCATACCCGCGCGGCGCGCCAAAGTGGACTGTCCGGAAAGTTTTTAAATGCGAAAAAGATTGACTAGTTCCCGACACTTTTAGACGAAACGCTTTTTACCATACATCCAAATATGTAAAACTAACCTGTTTCAAACATAAAATCAATGTTTTACAAGCGGGGCCCACACAACCCAAATTACAAGTTTAATACAAGTTAAGAGTTTCGACCACCAAAAAAAAGTTTAAGTTCCAAACTACACAATGAGCATGGCGTTTGGGATTAAACTACCCAACTATCGGTCAAACTCCAAGAGCTACTAAACCCAAAAGCGTCCCCTAGCATCAAGCGGGATCTCTAATCCAAAACGATGCCCTTACCCTTGTCCAAAACCGAACCTATAAAATGGTAAACAACGAGAGGGTACGCAAAGCTTAGTGAATGCAATAATTATACGAATACATATATAATTATACCTACTTTCATACACTTACACACCAACCCGCAAACACGCTAGCATACACATTTAGCTTATCGTCACAATAACAAGCTATAAATCTCCAATACCACAAGCTAGCATAACAACCGCATATGAATATAACTCGAATAATATAATATGCTTACAACACAAATAACCATGGTTAACCAATAGTACAAGGGAACGGCGCTCGCGAAAACGCCATCGGTGTTCACAACATCCGTTAGGGCACTTAACGCCTCGCACCACTAACCCCTAGGGTGGCACCTTAACACTCGGCACTTCACCCCGAGTGGCATCTTAACACCTCGATGCTTCACTCATCATTTTACGGAGTGGTGTCTTAACACCTCGACACTACACTCCTAGGTGGCATCTTAACACCTCGATGCCACTCCCGAGTGGCATCTTAACACCTCGATGCTACACTCTTCACGTGAAACGTGGTGTCTTAACACCTCGACACTACACATTTCACGCTACAACAAATAGATACATTATATACCTACGCATATAATTATTCCACTCACCTCAAAGTCTTGTGAAAAGATACCCGAGCTTGCAAGACCTCAAAGTAACGTACCTATCTTATTATACACATCATCAATCGCAAACTCAAGTCGGTTAACCAAACCCTTTCACCATTCTAAGCCATTTTGACCCAAGGTGCAATTTCAACCCATTTGCACCCTTAACCCTAAATTGGGTCAACACACACTAAAACTCTAATCGTTCGTCAAGATGGGTTTAAAACACACTTAGGTTACAAGGCTAACTCGTTTTCATACTTGCTAGGCCACTTAGGTCATTAAAGACTCATTTGACCCATTTCAAAGTCAACACACCCATTTGGGTCATCCATACCCAATAACACTCATTTACATATTATAAAAGTGTTCTAGCCACCAACTAACCAAATTTAAGACTCAAAAGTCCAATTAACACATTCAAACCCTAGGTTAGTCATCAATGAGTCTTCATAACCCATAATCACCCAAAATACTAATCAAAATGGGTCTTTGGTTCATCACTAGCCCAAAACCTAACCCTTAAAGCAATTAAAGTAAGAAATTGGGTTTTATAACTTACCAACACAATCACCACATAGCTATCGACTAGATGAACGACTTTAAAACTTGCACCAAGACCCGATTCAACCTCTTTCACCCTTTAATGGAGCTTTCTCTCTCAAGGATTGCACTCTCTCTCTAGAGTTTAATTGGAGAAGATAAGGTTGTTGGGAATGGAGTGAATGAAGCTCCAAAACTGATCCAAGGTATTAAATTCGGGCTCCAATGTGTTTTGACCAAAATGCCCTCAAAATATCTATTTTAAAAGAAGAGGAGAATCTGTCGCAGACAGATGGCGCGGCGCGCCACCAGGCCGCGCGGCGCGCGATACCTCCAGTTCAGCTTCTTTCTTGCTTTTAAATATATAACCAAAACCCCGTTTCAAGTATCGAACATTACACTTATATACACTACAAATACTCGGGTCTTACAACTCTCCCCCACTTATTCAGATTGCGTCCTCGCAATCCAAGCCGCATGACACGAGGGAAGATAAACTAACACGAACTCTTCGAGCTCCCAAGTGAACTCAGAACCTTTACTTCGCCGCCATTGAACCTTGAAAGTTCTCACCTCTTTATTCCTCAACATTTTCACCTTCTCGTCAAGGATAGCATTCGGTTCCTCGACATATTCTAACTTGTTGTTTAGCTCAATCTCGTCTAAAGGCATCCATAAGGAATCATCCGCAAGACACTTACGAAGGTGGGAAACATGAAATGTATTATGGATCCCCGCAAGCTCTTCGGGTAATTCCAATCGATATGCAACTTCACCAACACGAGCTAAAACCTTGAACAGCCAAATAAACCGAGGAGCTAACTTTCCCCGTTTTCGAAATCGAATAATACCCTTCCATGGCGAAACCTTAAGCATCACAGTATCACCTTCTTGGAACTCAATCAATCGCCTACATCTATCGGCATACGACTTTTTCCTATCTTGTGCCTTCTTCGAATGTTCCCGAATCAAATCATCTTGCTATTGGTCTCTAAAACCAAATCGGTACTCCCGATCTCTCTTTGACCCACTTCTCCCCAACAAACGGGAGTTCGACACCTACGCCCATAAAGCATTTCGTAAGGTGGCATACCGATACTAGTATGATAACTATTATTGTACGAGAATTCCACCAAAGGCAAATGCTCATCCCAACTACCACCGAAGTCAATGATGCACGCCCGTAACATATCTTCCAAAGTTTGATTCGTACGTTCGGTTTGACCGTCCGTTTGAGGATGATACGTCGTACTCAACTTCAATTGCGTACCCATATCTTCATGAAACTTTTCCCAAAATCGAGATGTAAAACGGGTATCTCGATCCGAAATAATAGATATAGGAACCCCATGTCGCGAGACCACTTCCTTGATAAACAACTTAGCCAAGGCCTCCGACGATATCGCTTCTTTAATGGGTAGAAAACAAAGCGCTTTTTGTCAATCGGTCAACTATAACCCAAATCGAATCGAATTGGGTTCTCGCCGTTTTAGGTAACTTTGTAATGAAATCCATGGTAATGTGCTCCCATTTCCATTTCGGGATTTCTAACGGTTGCAACTTACCATACGGCTTTTGGTGTTCGGCTTTTACTTGTAAACACGTGACACATTGCTCAACATACTTCACAACATCACGTTTCATGCCCAGCCACCAATAATCTTTCTTCAAGTCATGATACATTTTCGTCGCGCCCGGCTGAATGGAATATTTTGACTTATGTGCTTCATCAAGTAGCACCCGTCGATAATCACCCATCTTAGGCACCCACACCCTTCCTTAAAAAGACAACAAACCACGCGGGCCCATAGTAATGAACTCCGATTGGCCCACGATTCGTTCCACATGCTTATTGTGAACGTAAGCCTCTATTTGAATCTCGCCAAGCTTCTCAAGAAAATCGTTGGAAATAATCAAACGTAACGACCCCACTTTTATCGCCGGATGTTGACTCTTTCGACTCAACGCATCCGCGACAACATTCGCCTTACCCGGATGATAAAGTATTTCACAATCGTAGTCTTTCACCACATCCATCCACCTACGTTGGCGATAATTCAAATCTCGTTGATTAAAGAGATGTTTCAAACTCTTATGATCCGAATAAATCGTACACTTGACACCATACAAGTAATGGTGCCAAATTTTCAACGCATGCACAATCGCCGCCAACTCAAGATCATGAGTCGGATATCTCGTTTCGTGTTCCTTTAATTGTCGAGAGGCATAAGCGATGACTTTACCTCTTTACATCAGAACACACCCGAGCCCATTTAGCGAAGCATCACAATAAACCGTCATATCTTCCACACCTTCCGGTAATACTAACACCGGAGCTTGACACAACTTCTCTTTTAACAATTGAAAAGAAATTTCTTGCTCGTTCTCCCAATTAAACTTAGCATTCTTTCTCGTCAACTTCGTTAATGGAGAAGCAATCTTAGAAAAGTCTTGGATAAACCGACGATAATAACCAGCCAATCCGAGGAAACTTCGGATTTCTGTAGGCGTAGTCGGTCGTCCCCAACTCTTCACCGTCTCTATCTTCCCCGGATCTACTTGAATACCGTCTTTGTTCACAATATGACCAAGGAATTGGACTTCCCTTAGCCAAAATTTACATTTGGAGAACTTAGGATACAACTTCTCCTTTCATAAGGTCTTCAATACTTCACGCAAATGATGTTCATGTTCGTTCATACTTTTCGAATAGACTAGTATGTCGTCGATGAACACTATTACCGACTTGTCCAACATAGGTTGGCACACTCGGTTCATAAGATCCATGAATGCCGCCGGTGCATTCGTAAGACCAAAAGGCATCACCACAAACTCAAAATGCCCATACCGCGTTCTAAAAGCCGTTTTCTCAATGTCTTCCTCACGGACCCGCATTTGGTGATAGCCGGACCGTAGGTCGATCTTAGAGAAATATGTTGCACCTTGAAGTTGATCAAATAAATCGTCAATCCTAGGTAATGGATAACGATTCTTGATTGTCACTTTATTCAACTCACGGTAATCAATGCACATACGTATACTACCATCTTTCTTCTTCACAAATAACACCGGAGCGCCCCACGGTGAAGCACTCGGTCGAATAAAACCCTTCTCGAGCAATTCTTGAATTTGATTTAACAACTCTTGCATCTCCGTTGTCGCTAAATGATAAGGAGTTTTAGCAATGAGGGTAGCCCCTGGAACCAACTCGATGCGAAATTCAACTTGTCTTTCCGCCGGAACACCCGGTAACTCATCCGGAAAAACATCTTCAAACTCATTAACCACCGTAATTTCACGAATAGGTGGTGGCTCATTACGAGTATCAACAACATGAGCAAGGAAAGCCATGCCACCGGTAACAACATGACGACGTGCCCGTGCAAAAGTGCATATCGGCACGGGTCTCCTCCGCCTATCACCATGAATAATCAACTCTCCCCTACTTGGGGTCTTCACATGAATAAACTTATCATGGCATGCAATATCAGCTCTATAACGATCGAGCCAATCCATACCAACGACAATATCAAAGTCGCCCAAGGTCATTGGAATAAGATCAATTTTAAAGGTTTCGGCACCAAAAACAACATCACAATTTTCACACACATCGACCACTAGCACCGTCTTGCCGTTCGCTATTTCGACTTCTACTGGACGACTTAACTTAGCTAACGGTCTATCAAGTTTAGGCACAAATCTAGGAGACACAAACGACAAATTTGCACCGCTATCAAAAAGAATCCTCGCCGGATTAGAATTAACCAAGAAAGTAACCGAGACAACTTCGTTCGATTGTTTGGCTTCATCATTAGTCATCAAGTAGTTGCGACCCCTAGCCTTACCCGCCGCCTTCTCTAACCGCTTCACATTATCATTTCGCAAATCGGGACACTCCGGCTTCTTATGCCCCTCTTTGCCGCAATTAAAACAAGTGACTTTGTTTCCAGAAGATGGTTTCGGACACTCACGAGCCATATGACCCGGTTGCCCACAATTGTAGCACGTATAAGAAAACCCGCCGGTAATGCCCTTCTTCGCACTATTGAAACTTTCGGACCCCCTCTTGCTCTTGCTCTTCTTGCTTGAGGCGTTAGAGTAACTAGAACCTTCAAACTTTCTTTTGGAAAACATGAAATCACTCTTTCTTGGAACCTCTGGCTCAAAACCCCGAGCCAACTCGAACAATTCATAAAAAGACTTAGCCATACCCCGACTAATCTTCCCCTTGTACTCATCATTCAAAGTACGGTAGAAATCCTTCATGAGCTTATGATCATCACCAACATATTTTGGGCAAAAACGAGTCTTTGCCAAGAATGTAGACTTGAGGGTAACCAAATCCATGGAACCTTGTTGCAAATGGTGCAACTCGTCCCGGATTCTATCGAGGTCGGAAGAAGTTCGGTATTCTTTGAAAAATTCTTTCTTGAACTCTTCCCAAGTCAAGCCCATACATTGTTCTTCACCATACAAGTTGATTTTATCGTCCCACCACAACTTAGCTTCTTCGCGTAACATGCTAGAACCATACATCGTCTTCTTTTTGGGAGGACATTCCGCGGTACGGAAAGCTCCCTCAATATAGAAGATCCAACATGTACTTTTTGAAGGATCCCGCACCCCATTAAACATCGAGGGTTGAGCATCCTTGAAGTTCTTATAGTGGAAGTCCCGCCTTCCTTCACCTCCTTCACCGCGAGGATAGATATTCCTAGCGTCAAGGGCCTCTTCGATAGTGGCCTTCATTCGTTCATTAATTAGATCGGTTATTTGCTCATCAACCGAATCTTGAAAGACCTTTCGAACGTCCGCAAGAAAATCCACTTTTAACTTCTTAGAGACGGCCTCGACCTTGGTTGAGAACTCGGCATTCCCGCTTGTACTTCCGTTATCATGTTCGGGACCGTTTCTCGTCTTCATTCTATAAAACGAATTAGGTTTAACCACCAAACGGAAGGACAAATTATATATATATATACATACACATACGCCCCACTACTCCATCTCGCTCAACAATTGTCGTACATTACTTGTTTGACACGATTTGCGCCCGTAACAATGGTAGATAATCATTGTTACGCGAGCACGTCGCATTAACTTGCTAGTACAACGTCCATCTCGCTCGATGCTCGCTAAACATACATAACAAATAGCGCATGATTAGTTTACATAAACCTATGCATAAACTAATCCCGATCCGACCCAAGGTACTACAAGTCCCGCATAGCGCACACACAAAAAGTCTAAGTCTAGGCACCTATCTCAAGTCACCTAAATCCCTTAGACCATGCTCTGATACCACTTGTAACAACCCAAACCAACCCTCGACCAAACCACGCGAAAATACAAAATAAAAAAAAAAAATCTGTGCAGCATACCCGCGCGGCGCGCCAGGTAGGGGCGCGGCGCGCCAAAGTGGACTGTCCGAAAAGTTTTTAAATGCGAAAAAGATTGACTAGTTCCCGACACTTTTAGACGAAACGCTTTTTACCATACATCCAAATATGTAAAACTAACCTGTTTCAAACATAAAATCAATGTTTTACAAGCGGGGCCCACACGACCCAAATTACAAGTTTAATACAAGTTAAGAGTTTCGACCACCAAAAAAAGTTTAAGTTCCAAATTACACAATGAGCATGGTGTTTGGGATTAAACTACCCAACTATCGGTCAAACTCCAAGAGCTACTAAAGCCAAAAGCGTCCCCTAGCATCAAGCGGGATCTCTAGTCCAAAACGATGCCCTTACCCTTGTCCAAAACCGAACCTATAAAATGGTAAACAACGAGAGGGTAAGCAAAGCTTAGTGAATGCAATAATTATATGAATACATATATAATTATACCTACTTGCATACACTTACACACCAACCCGCAAACACTCTAGCATACACATTTAGCTTATCGTCACAATAACAAGCTATAAATCTCCAATACCACAAGCTAGCATAACAACCGCATATGAATATAACTCGAATAATATAATATGCTTACAACACAAATAACCATGGTTAACCAATAGTACAAGGGAAGGGCGCTCGCGAAAATGCCATCGGTGTTCACAACATCCGTTAGGGCACTTAACACCTCGCACCACTAACCCCTAGGGTGGCACCTTAACACCTCGGAACTTCACCCCGAGTGGCATCTTAACACCTCGATGCTTCACTCATCATTTTACGGAGTGGTGTCTTAACACCTCGACACTACACTCCTAGGTGACATCTTAACACCTCGATGCTACACCCGAGTGGCATCTTAACACCTCGATGCTACACTCTTCACGTGAAACGTGGTGTCTTAACACCTCGACACTACACATTTCATGCTACAACAAATAGATACATTATATACCTACGCATATAATTATTCCACTCACCTCAAAGTCTTGTGAAAAGATACCCGAGCTTGCAAGACCTCAAAGTAACGTACCTATCATATTATACACATCATCAATCGCAAACTCAAGTCGGTTAACCAAACCCTTTCACCATTCTAAGCCATTTTGACCCAAGGTGAAATTTCAACCCATTTGCACCCTTAACCCTAAATTGGGTCAACACACACTAAAACTCTAATCATTCGTCAAGATGGGTTTAAAACACACTTAGGTCACAAGGCTAACTCGTTTTCATACTTGCTAGGCCACTTAGGTCATTAAAGACTCATTTGACCCATTTCAAAGTCAACACACCCATTTGGGTCATCCATACCCAATAACACCCATTTACATATTATAAAAGTGTTCTAGCCACCAACTAACCAAATTTAAGACTCAAAAGTCCAATTAACACATTCAAACCCTAGGTTAGTCATCAATGAGTCTTCATAACCCATAATCACCCAAAATCCCCAAAATACTAATCAAAATGGGTCTTTGGTTCATCACTAGCCCAAAACCTAACCCTTAAAGCAATTAAAGTAAGAAATTGGGTTTTATAACTTACCAACACAATCACCACGTAGCTATCGACTAGATGAACGACTTTAAAACTTGCACCAAGACCCGATTCAACCTCTTTCACCATTTAATGGAGCTTTCTCTCTCAAGGATTGCACTCTCTCTCTAGTGTTTAATTGGAGAAGATAAGGTTGTTGGGAATGGAGTGAATGAAGCTCCAAAACTGATCCAAGGTATTAAATTCGGGCTCCAATGTGTTTTGACCAAAATGCCCTCAAAGTATCTATTTTAAAAGAAGAGGAGAATCTGTCACAGACAGATGGCGCGGCACGCCACCAGGCCGCGCTTCGCGCGACACCTCCAGTTCAGCTTCTTTCTTGCTTTTAAATATATAACCAAAACCCCGTTTCAAGTATCGAACATTACACTTATATACACTACAAATACTCGGGTCTTACACTTTTGAGAACTTTCTCAAGTTGATTATTACAAAAATGAGTACCCCGATCACTTATTAAAGCTTTTGGTGTTCCAAACCTATCAAAAAGATATTTTAAGAAGTTGACTACAACTCGTGCATGGTTAGTTGGGAGAGCTTGTGCTTCCGCCCATTTAGATACATAATCAATGGCAACGAGAATGTAGAGATTATTATGAGATTTTGGAAATGGACCCATAAAGTCAATACCCCAAACGTCGAATACTTCACATACTTGAATGACATTTTGTGGCATTTCATCACGTTGACTTATTTTTTCAGCCCTTTAACAAGCATCACAGGATTTACAAAGAAGGTGTGCGTCTTTGAAAATTGTAGGCCAATGGAATCCAACGTCGTAGACTTTCCTTGCGGTAAGTTGAGGCCCATAATGCCCTCCGATTGATCCTGTGTGACAATGGTTTAAGATTTGACAAGCTTCATCTCCGAATACGTATTGGCGTATTATTCCATCGAGACAACTTTTAAACAGATGTGGATCTTCCAAAAAATAGTGTTTTATATCACTAAAGAATTTCTTTCGTTTTTGGTACGACAACCCTTTTTCAAGGAATCCACATACTAAGTAGTTTTCAAAGTCTGCAAACCATGGAATTTCATTATAATCGATCTTCAATAGATATTCATCAGGTTAGTTCTCTTGTATAGCCGATTTATTTAGAACTTCTAATTCAGGATTTTCAAGACGAGAAAGATGATCAGCGGCGAGATTTTCTGCTCCCTTTTTGTCTCAGAGTTCAATATCGAATTCTTGTAAGAGTAAGATCTAACGGATTAATCGTGGTTTGGCATTTTATTTTGAAAATAGGTATCTAAGAGCAGAATGGTCAGTATACACCACTGTTTTAGCTAGAACGGGATATGAACAAAATTTGTCAAAAGCAAAGACAATAGCAAGGAGTTCTTTTTCAGTAGTTGTGTAATTCGTTTATGCTCCTTGTAACATCTTACTAGTGTAATAGATAGGTTGAAATCATTTTTCAATTCTTTGTCCTAAAACGGCTCCCATTGCTAAATCACATGCATCGTACATGAGTTCAAATAGTAGATTCCAATTTGAAGTTATCATGATCGGCGCATTAGTGAGTTTTTCTTTAAGAATATTAAAAGATTTGATGCATTCATCTGAAAAGATGAATGAAGCATCTTTTTCAAGGAGTTTATTCATAGGGGTGGCAATTTTAGAAAAGTCTTTTATGAAACGTCGGTAAAAACCGGCATGCCCCAGAAAACTCCTAACTCCTCTAACATTGGTGGGATGTGGAAGTTTATCAATTACATCTACTTTAGCTCTATCCACTTTAATTTCTTCCTTTGAAATTTTATGACCAAGAACGATGCCTTCTTTAACCATGAAATGGCATTTCTCCTAATTAGGTACTAGATTTGATTGTTCGCATCTAATAAGCATTCAATATTAACTAGACATGATTCAAAAGTATCACCGAAGACTAAAAAGTCATCCATGAAAACTTCCATGCATTCCTCTATCATGTCGTGAAAAATCGCCATCATGCACCTTTGAAAGGTTGCAGGGGCGTTGCAAAGTCCAAATGGCATGCGTTTGTAAGCAAAAATACCATAAGGGCACGTGAATATGGTTTTTTCTTGGTCCTCGGGTGCGATTGAAATTTGAAAGTATCCGAAGAAACCGTCAAGAAAACAATAATAACTATTCCCAGCTAACCTTTCCAACATTTGATCAATGAAAGGTAAGAGAAAGTGATCTTTTATGGTGGCATCATTTAATTTTCTATAATCAATACAAACACGCCATCCCGTTACAGTCCTAGTAGGAATAAGCTCATCTTTTTCATTTGTGATGTCAGTAATGCCACCCTTTTTGGGAACGCATTGAACTGGGCTTACCCATGGACTATCAGAGATTGGATAAATTAAACCTACATCGAGCAGTTTAATAATTTCTTTCTTAACAACATCTTGCGTATTTGGATTTAGTCTTCGTTGGCGTTGTACATATGTTTTATGACCTTCTTCCATAAGGATTTTATGTGTGCAATACGAAGGATTTATGCCTTTAATGTCATGAATCTTCCATGCAATAGCTGTTTATGAGCTTTTAACATAGAAATGAGTCGAGATTTTTCATTTTTCGTAAGAGAAGACGAGATTATTACAGGTAATTCATATTTACCATGTAAATAAGCGTATTCCAAATGGTATAGAAGTGACTTTAACTCTAATTTCAGTGGTTCTTCTATCGATGATTTGTATCGATATCTGTCTTCTTCTTTTAGCATTTGAAGTTCTTCTATTGTTGCTTCGTATTCATTAGCCATGAGTGCGGCTAACATTTCAGCTTCATCAATTGGTTCAGTTCCTTCTCCTAAAGAACATTCTCCTGTTCCTTGTAATTCTGAAAATTCTTTTAAAAATTCTGCATGTGAATCTATAGTTTGAACACAATAACATGTATCATCTGCGGATTGTGGTTATTGCATGACTCTATCAACAGAAAAGGTAACACTCTCGTCCTCTATACTTAGGGTCAGTTTCTTACCGAACACGTCTATTATTGCTTTAGCCGTGTTTAAGAATAGTCTTCCTAATATAAGAGGAACTCGAGAATCTTCTTCCATGTCCAGAATAACAAAATCTACTGGAAATACTAAAGTACCAACTTTAACTAGCATGTTCTCCATTATCCCTCTAGGATATTTTACTGATCGGTCTGCTAGTTGTATGCTTATTCTTGTTGGTTTCAATTCTCCAAGGTCTAGTTTAGTATATAATGAATACGGCATTAAATTTATACTAGCACCTAAGTCTGCCAATGCTTCTATTGAACTAAGATGAAAGGACCCGTCCTAATCCATCCGGACGAAGTCCATATCGATTATAAACGATTCACAATAGTTGATTTCATCGCGAGGTACTTGACCTCTATATGATACATTTTACAAACATTGCATTCGTTTTTGAAAAGACAATCTTTCATTACATCGAAAGTTGACGGCATGCATACCATTTTATAATATATCTAACTATAATTGATTTAATAATAATCTTGATGAACTCAACGACTCGAATGCAACGTCTTTTAAAATATGTCATGAATGACTCCAAGTAATATCTTTAAAATGAGCAATTTTACAGCGGAAGACTTCTTTCATACCTGAGAATAAACATGCTTTAAAGTGTCAACCAAAAGGTTGGTGAGTTCATTAGTTTAACATAAATAATCATTTCTATCATTTTAATACATCACAAGATTTTTATTTCCAGTTCTCATAAATATACGTCCCATGCATAGAGACAAATATATCATTCATATGGATTGAACACCTGGTAACCGACATTAACAAGATGCATTTAAGAATATCCCCTATCATTCTGGGAAATCCTTCGGACATGATAAAAACAACATCGAAGTACTAAAGCTTCCGATACTTTGGATGGGGTTCGTTAGGCCCAATAGATCTATCTTTAGGATTCACGTCAATTAGTAGATCGGTTTACTAATTCTTAGGTTACCAAGCAAAAAGGGGCATATTCAGCTTCGATCATTCAACCATATAATGTAGTTTCGATTACTTTTGTCTATTTTGTAAAACATTTATAAAAATTGCGCATGTATTCTCAGCCCAAAAATATAAAGGGTAAAAAGGCAAATGAAACTCACCTAATGTATTTTGTAGTAAAAATACATATGACTATATTGAACAATGCAGGGTTGGCCTCGTATTCACGAACCTATATCATTTATATATATATATTAAAACATATCATTATCATGTAATAATAATCAAACTAGTTTATATATATTTTATTTATCTAATTTAGTCATATATTTGTTATTTTAAAAGTTATATATATTTATTTTGTAATTTAATATTTATACCTATAGTTATATTAATAATAAAGATAATACTACTAAAAATAAATAAAAACTCATATGTTAATAATAATAATAATAATATTTGTGATAATAATAATGTTAATGATATTAATAATAATAATACTTTTTTTAATAATAATAATAATAATAATAATAATAATAATAATAATAATAATAATAATAATAATAATAATAATAAAAATGCTACCTTTTAGAAAAGAGCTAAAAAAAATGTCCATGCCTAGGCTCGAACCCGCGACCTCTCGATCAATAACCACACTTCTAACCAATGCTCTGTCTGCTACCTTTCCAATATAACTCGTACGCTTATATATTTAACATACGCAAAACAGTTTTTATCAGCTTCTTTATGGGTTCTTCACCATCATTCTCATACTTAACCATCATCATCTAATTAAAAGCTGAGTGTTCGTGTTATGACTAGGAACCAGAAAAAAAAATGATGGTCATTACAATAATGGCCCGTGTATATTTCAGCCCAAAAGAGTATGGCAGTCCACTTAATGGTTTGGCCCAAAAGAATAGTGATTGGATCTTGGCCTGTTAACAACCCAAACCAACAGACTTTAAGTGGGTTTGGGATCTGGAACCCTTTGATCTTTAGCAGGAGTTTAAACAAAAGAAAACAAAATAAATTTGATAATCTGATTACAGTTGCCATCCACCATCGAAAAAGCAATCATGCAGCAGCCTTGACTTTAACCTTTTTGTAGACTGCACATTTAATATATAAAGTGCTGTGTGATAGGGTTTTCGAATTAGAAAAAAAAACTTAAAATATATCGATCATGAGCTTTGATCAACATCGTCGAGGTTCACCATCTGTACTTGTGAATCCTCATTCATCTTCATCCATCATTCTTTGAAAGGCAACAATGATAATGGTGACGGTTTTATGGAGTGGGTAGTCGTTGGTTGTGGAGGTTGACAGTGATGGTTGATTTACTGTTACAGCAGCAAAATAAAGAAGTGGTAGTAGGTATGGCGGTTTATGGTGAATTATGGTTGGTGTTCGACTGTGGTGATTCGAGTATAAATAGAAAACAACAATCGTAGGAGTGATATGATATGATGAAGGTGTTGGTGTTCGTTTGTATTTGAAGAAGCAAGGAGAGTAACAGATAGATTGATGATGATGGTTTAGTGTACAACTCATCAATCTCAACTACCCTAAGTGTATGGTTGTGGCATTTTCACTAAAAGGATTAAGAAAGAAATAAAGAGGTGGTGGTGATCGAGTTCGTGATGAGGGTGGTTAAATGAGTTGGTGATATTGTGGCATTGATGTTTGATCTAAACTGAAACAGAAACTGATGCAGCATTAATCGAGTAGTAATAGGATAGTTTAGGTGTTGTATTGGAATTTTTGTTGATCCGAAAGCAAAAAAGGATTATAGTAGTAATTGATTGTGGTTTTGGTGTTTCAAAGGTGGTTTTCAATTGTATGATGAAGATGGTTTGAAGATGGAACCAAAAAACAGTACTTTGAGTCTCTAAAGTAAATGGGTTTCGGTGGTGGTCTTTGATAGTCATCGGACAAAAGAGAGAAAGAAAAGAAGAGAGGGTATCGTGACTTTATACTTGAAATTATAATTTGATTTTTCTGATTTTGATCGAATTGTAATTGCAGAGTATTACAAAGAGGTTAGTAGATATTAATACTATGTAATCGAATCAATTAGCTATTGTCTTGTAGTTTTAATAAACCGACCAGTTGTACCAATTTGAAACAGAAAAAGGGAAATTCATGAGCAGGTATATCTTTTCAAATAAATTCGTACAATTTATTTGTTATTAATTTCAACTCAGTTTTGTTTTGTTTTCCCTGGAGGGGTCAACAAAATTTGGAAAGCAGATAAAGATATATAACGGATTTTGTACAGACTCTCAACTTTTAGTTTATATTTAATTGACCATATTTATTAATAAATGTATTAATAATAATAATCTTGATAATATTATTACTTATAATGAAAATACTAATAATAATAATAAATAATAATATGAACATTTTAATAATGTCATTAATGATTTCTTTATAAAAATAATAAGTTTGATAATAATCAATACTAATGATAATTATAATAAAAATACTAATTTTTAATGATAAATATAATAATAATTATAAAAGTAATAATCATAATGATGTAATAATTTACATGCATTAAATTTCATAACTAACAAAAATAACAATCTTGTTAATACTGATATTAATATATATTCTAATGTTAATTTTAATATTTAATAATAGTAATGAAAGTAATAATAATAATATTTATGTATTACTATATCTAAACTTGTAATTATATTTAATATAATAACTTTTACATATGTCATTTTTAATATATATATATATATCTATATATTACTAATACAACTTGCAATTACATTCATTAATAATTATATCATATATTATATGAATACATCTATATATAGCTTTGTTTTAATATCTACTTATTATTTTGTATATTATTTTACATACTTAATCTAAATTATCAAATTGTATCTTATTATTTTAATTTATGATATATACCTACATTTAGTTATAATCATTTGTTCGTAAATCGTCGGGAATAGTCAAAGGTCGAATGCATTCATAAAGAAAATAGTTCAAAAATTTTAAGACTCAATATTACAGACTTTGCTTATCTTGTCGAAATCATATAAGATTAAGTTTAAATTTGGTCGGAAATTCCCGGGTCATCACAGTACCTACCCAGAAAACATGGAATTGTGAAACTTCCTAGATCTGATAATTTTCTGGTATCTTATTCAACATCACTACAGAACAATTAGCATTCATTGTAACAACTGAGAGTTCTTCCATTTTTCTTGTATTTGTGATTAGATCTTTCAGGAATTTAGCATATCTTGGCATTCCTGAAATCACATCAATGAAAGGAAGATTGACATTTATTTGTTTAAACATATCCAAGAATTTGGATTGCTCAGCTTCAAGTCTTTCTTTTCTCATTTTACTCGGGTAAGGAAGTGGTGGTTGGTATGGTTTAACATAAGGCTTTGCCTTAACTGTGTTATCTTCATTAACCTTTTCAACTACTGGTTCTGTTTCCTTCTCTTGCTCAGGCTGTAGTCCCTGTGTAGTAGGAATAAAGTCATCAGAAATTATAGGCATTTCACGTGGTTTTAGTGTTATACCACTTTTTGTGGTAATGGCTTTAGCTGTTTCATTTCGGGGGTTAGCATTTGTATCGCTAGGTAGACTCCCCGATTTTCTTTCTCCAATTAACCTTGCTAGGTTACTCACTTCTTGTTCCAGATTTTGAATTGAAGCTTGTTGATTTCCAAATGCTTGAGCATTTTGTTCATTAGTTTATTTCTGAGATGTAAATAACAGGTTTTGAGATTCTATTAGCTTTGCCATCATTTCATCCAAGTTTGTCTTTTTCTCATCGGTTTGTGGTGGTTTATTAAAATAACCAGGTCTTTGCTGATTGTAAGTATTATTATATACTTGTTGATTACTAAGACCTTGTTGGTTATTTTGCTGAGCATTTTGATTATACAGAATGTTTTGATTTTGATTGTAGTTTGGCCTTGGCGGTTGATAATTATTTTGATAATTATTTCCCAACCTTTGGTTCATGTATGAAACATTCTCTCTTTGTTCCATTGTTTGTTCAACACTGAGACAATCTTTTGTCAAATGTGGTCCTCCACACTGCTCACAACTAATTCGTATTGCGTGAATATCTTTAGTCATCTTTTCCATTCATCTTTCGAAAACATCTAACTTTGCGGAAATGGAATCAAAGTCATGGCTAGAATCGGCTCTAGCCGCTTTAGATGATCGAAGGATATCTTTTTCTTGATGCCACTCATGTGAGTGGGAGGCTGTGTTATCAATAATTTTGTGAGCTTCAGTTGCGGTTTTCTTCATAATGGAACCACCAGCTGCTGTGTCGATGTCTTTTCGTGTGGCAACGTCGACACCTTGGTAGAATATTTGTACTATTTGATAAGTGTCTAAACCGTGTTGAGGACATCCTCTTAACAACTTTCTGAATCTTGTCCATGCCTCATATAATGTTTCATTTGGCTTTTGCGTAAACATAACAATTTCTCCTTAAAGTCTCACGGCTTTAAATGACGGAAAGAATCTTTTAAGAAATTTCTCAACTAAAACATCCCATGTATCAATCGCCACTTCAGGTAATGATTCTAACCAATCTTTGGCTTCTCCCTTTAAAGTTCAGGGAAATAACATGAGATAGATCTGTTCATCCTCAACTTCTCTGATTTTAAATAGAGTAGAGATCCTATTAAAGGTTCGAAGATGTTCGTTTAGATCTTCTTTTGGCGTAACACTAAATTGGCATTGATTAGTTACCATGTGTAGGATTTGTCCTTTAATTTCATAATCTGGTGTATTAATGTCTGGTTGAGTAATGGCATGACCTTGGCCAGTGCATGTGGCTCTCATTCGATCCTCCATACTTAGAGGTTCTGGATTTTTCATGATTGAATTTGTTGAATCTTAATCACTAGAGGATTCTGATTTAATGGTTTCTTCCTCGACAATCTCTGGATGAGTAATTTGTGGTTCAGGAGGAATGATTAGTGGTTCAGGATCTCTGAATTGTCCTTGAATATCCTCCGGGTGCTTAATTGTGAAGTTGAGTTCAAAAAATGGATTATCGGAAATTTGAATTGGAGTACTCGTTCGACTAGATGATGATTTTAAAGAAAAATCAACGGCGACAATATTGGCTAGATGTCTTGATCGAGTTACAGGTGGTGAACGTATGACAGGTGGTGAACGTTTTGCTCGGTGCATTCACAGAATATCCTATTAGAAATTATATAAGTTATCAAATTAACAGACTTTTCTGCTTTTGCCCGCGTTTCGAATAGCCAAAAGATGCAGCAGGGAGCCAGGATCCTTTAAATCGGAAAATCCACAACTCAGCCACTAACAAATCCAACTATTACTACGAAGCAGAAAATTTTAGATGTCTATTAATTTAATCGCTTAAAATAATTTTTTCATCGAAATTTAAAGAAAATAAAGAAAACTCTATGTCCTAAAAACTAGAGCGTAGAAATGAGAAAGAAAAAGCGCTTCGAAAAACAAAATGTCAAAAAAATAATCTAAAACTTATAAAATAAAATTTTACGTCTAAAACTTAGCGTCTAAAAACTTAAAACTTAAAAGTAGCAACTAAAGTTTTAAATCTAAAGGAGCTAAAAATGTAATTCTAAAAGAAAAATCGGCAATTACTTTGAAGGGCACTAAAATATATAAACTGCGTCGCAAAACTCTAAAGCGCCAAAATCTTAATCTAAAGAAAAAGTACTTAAGGGATTTTACGGCAAAGCCTAAAAATTATAAAATAACTATGGCAAAAACTAAGTTTAAAACTATATAGCGAACGATAAATATTACGAAATAAACGATAAAAATACAAATTATAACTAAAATGATAAAAATACAAATTTTATAAAAATATTATTTTTATATTATTATTTTATAAAAGTATTAATTTTATAATAAAACTAATTAAAACTTATACTTAATTAATTAAAACTAAACTAATTATATTAAATTAAAACCCTAATGAAATAATAATAAAAATTAAAACCCTAACAGCGTAATTAATGGCGTACCAGGTTCAGCCTGTCAGACCACCCATGGGTTCACATGGGTTTTAGACACTGCATCCATGCGATCGCATGGCTTGCAGTTTCAGATATGATGCAGGCTCAAATTTACTCAGGTTCAGTTTTCTTAAAAAAAAAATTATTTTATTTTATTTTATTTTACTTATTTGATTTCAAACTCTTTTTCTGATTTTAATTTATAGAAAATATAATTTAAATAAAACTTATACTTAAAAAAAATACTTATTAGTTTTTGTAACTTAAAAAAAAAACTTTTTAATGTAAACACTTAAAAATATAGAAATATATATATTTATTTTTTTCTCTTTTTATATTTTTGTATTTTTATGTTTAAAACTTATTATATTTTTACAAAAATAGCTTTAAAACTAAATTTTTTATAGTATTTCGCTTCGGCGTGATGCTCCCCTATAGCGGCGCTAAAAATACTTGATGTGTGCAGCGGTGTATACGAAATACTATTATTTTTACTACGAAATACTACGAAATATGATACAAGTTACACAAGTTATTTATTTATTTATTGAATGGATATACCTAAACCTTGCTACAACACTTATAGGCAGTGTACCTAATCGTAGAGTAGTGTAGTTTTTAGTAAGTCCGGTTCGTTCCACAGGGATCCAGCTGAGTTTAACACTATATTTATTTTAATACTACTTATAAATATATATATATATATATATATATATATATATATATATATATATATATATATATATAAGTAGTATTATTATTGTTATAAAAAGGGGGTTTTACCGTTTAATGACCGGTTTGTCGATTTTACGTCTTATATCACAATTAAAACCTAATGCAAAATATTAAATATAAATATGACTTAATTTATAACGTAAATTAAATGACGATAATAAAAGTGCGATAATTAAAAGTGCGATAAATAAAAGTACGATAAATAAAATGACAGTAAATAAAAGTACGATGAGATATAAAATAAAAGAATTATGCTTATTTAAACTTCCGTAATCATGATGTTTGACGTGTTAATTTTAATTTATTACCATGAGTTAATTGTCCTTTTCCTGGATTATTTGATAAATCCATCTAGTTTTTTCCATAATAGTCCATCGGTCATAATTATAAAGTGCGAGGGTCTTAGCCAAATTAACCTTATACCCGAAGTCAAATATTCCAACTAATTGGGGATTTAAACCGTAATAAGGTCTTAATACTTTGTTTAATGATTACACCAGGTTATCACCTGCGTGTAATCCAAGGTTTTAATACTTTATTAACAATTACACCAATTACCCTTGAATGTAATCCACCCCTGTTTTAATGAGTCCATTGACTATTAATCCATTCCCGTGTCCGGTCGAATGAACAATTATTCGTATTTATAGATATCCCGCCCACCGTATCCAGTCAAGCGTATGTGTTTATATATAAATGCGTCAAGTTGTAAATCTCCATATTAAATTAACAATATATCATTTAGTTAATTAAATATAAAGCCCATTAATAGCCCATAGTCCAATTTCCACATGTGTCGGTCTTTTGTTCAAACCCCAATTATGGTCCAAAGCCAAATAACCCCGTCTTTAATATTTAGTCCAACATCACGATTACTTCGGCTTAAATAAGCATAATAATAACTTAGCTACGAGACATTAATTTAAAAAGGTTGAACATAACTTACAATGAGTATTAATCGCGTAGTGTTACACTGACAGAGTTTCGACTTACAAAACCTTAAACATTTGCTAAAATAACCTTATTATTATTAACTTAATATTAAAATTATAATTATAAAATATAAATATATTCTGAGAGAGAGTGAGAGATATGATGAAGTTCTGTTGCAACTCATCGAATTTTGCTGCTATTTATAGAACTTGGCCAGGCATTTGGCTTCATGCGATCGCATGATTTTTCTTCTAGATCGCATGGCCTCTTGAGACAGCTCACATTACTTTGTTTGCTAGCTTTGCCGACACTTTTAAATATAAATATATAATATATATACTTTTATATAATTTATATATATATATATATATATATATATATATATATATATATATATATATATATATATATATATATATATATATATATATATATATATTATATTATATTATATTCTTGTGCGTAGTTGATTTGTAATTTTAGGTCCGTTGAGTCGTACGTTGATAGTTGGTTCATGTCCCGGTTCTGGATTTTCGAACGTCCTTTTGTACGCTTTGAAATCTTGTACTTTGTGTTCCGCGGCTTGTACTCTTGTAATTTTTAGACGTTTCTCATCAATAATTTGAACCACTTGGATTGTACTTTGTACTTTTTAGCGTTTTGGTCATTTGCATCTTCAAATAGTCGAATATGTCTTTTGTCTTCACCTTTTATTATTTAAACGAATATCACTTGTAAATAGAACAATTACAACTAAAAGCTTGTCTTTCTTGAAAGATAATGTTATGAAATATATGTTCGTTTTAAGCATTAAGAACTTCATAAGCAGTTTTTTGATGTCTTTTCACAATTAAAGATCTATTCTGGGTAAAAGAAGCAGTATTCACAGCTTCTGCCCAATATGAATTTTTCAGCCCAGACTCAGCCAACATCGATCTTGCTGCTTCAATGAGAGTTCTGTTTCTTCTTTCTGCAACACCATTCTGTTGAGGTGTTCTCACAGCAGAAAAGTTCTGTGAAATACCTTTGTCAGTACAAAATTCTTCCAATGTAGCATTTCTGAATTCTGTACCATGATCACTTCTTAGCTGCTTCACCAGTTGCCCATTCAAAAATTCTATTCTTTTGATCAAATTAATAATTTCATCAGCAACTTCACTCTTTTGCTTCAAAAAGAATACCCAAGTGTATCTGAAATATTCATCAACAATAACCAGTGTATATTTCTTCCCACTACAGCTGGCTACATTAACAGGACCAAAAAGATCCATGTGAAGTAAGTGAAATGGAATTTCAACTGATGAAATCTGCTTTAATTTGAATGAGGCATGGTGAAGCTTTCCCTTTTCACAACCAGGACACAATCTGTCCTTCACATAAGACACTCTGGGTAGCCCATACACCAAACTTTTACTAGACAACTTGTGAATATCCTTGAAGTTGAGATGTGAGAGTCTCTTGTGCCATAACCACTTGAGGTTGTCTGCTGCCTTTAAATAGAAACAAGTATCAGTTGTTGTGACTGCTGTGTTCATGTCAATTTGATACATGTTCTCATGTCTTTTTGCCGTCAGCAGAGGCTTCCCTGTCTTATCAAAAATAGTGTCAATTTTTCTTCTGAATTGGACTATCTTATTCTTGCTTGTCAGTTGGCTTATGCTGAGTAAATTGTGTGTGATGGCCCCGTCAAAACACTTAACGGCTCCGTCACTTGGCCCCACAGCTTGATCATAACTCTATATGAATTTAATAAATAACCTTGCATTCTTTATTTAAAAATGATTTCCTATAAAGGAAACCTACCAAAATGTGTAAGTTTAGAAAAATCATACATTATTACTTAACCAAAAGTTGACCATAACAAGTCAACAACATCCACTATTAAATGTATCAAAATAGAATGCAAGTTAATGTTTAACAAAAGCAGCCATCATAAATATGCAGACTAACTAAGCACAGCGGAAGCAATCAATCATGAACTTGAGAATAAAACATGCGAATAACTGTCAACACAAAGGTTGAGTGAATTATAGGTTTAATATTGCAAACAATATTTAATGTAAACTATAAAAATTTATGTTTGAAAACATAAAAACTCCTTTTTGGACCACAAAAATTATATGTTAGAAAACATATAAATTTATTATTCCATTTTCCGTGAGCCACCTGGTAACCACTTAACCATTTATTTACCCTTGCCAAACACAATAAATAATATACACTGAACAAGTGTATCTTCAACTAAATACGAAGTACTAAACATTCCGATTATAAATTGCTAGCGCGACTAGCTCGAAATGGGGTTGTCAAACCCGATAGATCTATCCGTAGGATTAGCGTTCACCAGTAGAAACCAGTGATTACAGTTAAAAGACTAGGGAATATTTTTGTTCAGCTCACAATGAATAATTTAACCAACTTTCACTTGTGTCCAAAATATAAATAAATTGCATGTATTCTCATCCCAAAAGATTTAAAATAGAAAAAAATGGGACTATAACTCACCTTAATAGCAACGAAGTAACCAACACAAATAAGAGAACAGCAAATAGAGTAAAGTGATCAGGAATGATCACAACGCCGACCTATAAATAAAGCAGGTCGATATAAATAACTAACTTAGGTCAAGTCTTAGTATGATAGCTATTGTACATGTTGCAAGTAAACATAGAACAATACTCAATATGCATCGGTTTGATTGGAACAGCGTACGGACACACACTTTCTATTTTTAGAAAGTTTCTATTTTTAGCAGGTTTCCATTTTTGGAAAGTTTCTATTTTTGGAAAGTTTCTATTTTAGGAAAGTTTCTATTTTAGGAAAGTTTCTATATTAGGAAAGTTACTATTTTAGGAAAGTTTCTATTTTTAGAAAGTTTCCAAATTTAGTAAGTTTCTATTTTTAGAAAGTATAAGTTAGGAAAGTTTCCTTAATTAGAAAGTCAACAAAAGTCAACTGAAAGTCAAAGTCAACCGAAAGTCAACTCAAAAGTCAACCTCGGTCAAACATAGTCAACATTGATTTTAAAAGTGTAAGTTATAATAATAATATAAGTTATAATGTTAATTAAAGTTAAATATGTATAATTATGTCATAACATAAGTTTAATTAAATTAAAAGGAATTATTAAAGTTAACATGAGTTTAGATGATATAATTAAGATAACATAAGTATTTAATTAATTAATTAAATATTAGTCATAATATAAGTATTATTAATCAATAATAAAATTTAAATCATATCATAAGTATTATTAATTAATAATGAATTATTAATCATATCATAAGTTTCTAATTATAATTATTAAATCATAAGTATTTAATAATTAAATTATAATTAAATAATAACTAAGCCTTATAATAATTAAATAATTAATTCGTCCTTATTATAAGTCTTATTATAATAATTTTATAATATAAGTTTAATACTTATCATAAGTATTTTCCATTAATAATAAAAGTATTATTAATCATAAGTTTAATTAAATCATAAGTAATTAAATAATGATATAATAAATATATATCATAAGTCTTAAATTAAAATAATTACTTTTTATATCATAAGTAATTTATTAATAATGAAAATCATTATTTTTATCATAAATCATAATTAATAACCATAAGTTTTAATTAAAAGTTCATCGGGTCATAACTTGAGCCCCGAGAATCAGTTTTCGGCGAGTCTTATATATATCTTCACCTAACCAACTCACCCGACACCTTAATGTGCTCAAAAAAACCCCAAGAACAGCAACCAAGTCGTGACTTACAGCCACTAATCAGTTTGGATCTTCAATCCGCTCAAAAACATGTTTTAGTCATAACCGGTGATCCGTGGCTCGGATTTAGATGACCCGAACATGAAAGTTCATCCCATCATCAATCCTAACACACTAGTACACCCTAAAGACTCCAAAAATGGTCACAAAGTCGGACCAAACCTGGTTCAATTCGTTTTCATAGTTTAATCTCCACATAACACCATTTTAATCGTATCTTAAGCTCCGGGAATCGAAATGACATGAATCCGAAGTCTAAAATTAATATCTTGATGAGAGGAACTCATCTAGATACTTTAATTTCACTTTTATATTAGTTAAATAACCATAAATGAACGAATATGCTGCTGTCCCAATTCAATCAAACCGAAAACATGTATAATCGAGCAATTCTACGCATACCATCATCACTACAATAACATGTAAGCATCATACTATCAATATAACATCAAAATACAGAAAAATAAAGAAAAATTAAAAATCTAGGGTTAGGGTTTATACCCTAATCAAGAATCAAATGGTATAGATGTGTAGAGGAGATCGCGTAGAATCCGTTGTTGTAATTTATATGATGATCCAAGCAAGCAATTTTTGAAAGATGATGATGATGGTTATGTTGTAGGGTGACGGCCAAAGGGAGAAAAAAGGGAGGAGAAAGAGAGAAAAATAGATTAGGTTTAGTAGTGAAATAAAATGGAATGAAAAGTAAAATGAGAAAAATGAAAACAAAAGGGGATACCCCCTACCCATCTATTTGGCCGAATGGGGTTAGTGGGGTGGGCCCCACTAGACCAATTTTGCTAACTTGCAACTTCCTTGTGGCCCGAATGCTCGAACGAAACCCGAAACGCGAAAACACGACTACGCGATTGAAAATTCGGAGAGATAACAAATATGCGACGAAAAATATATATAAATACTATATATAATCATATGACATTAAAATATCATATTTAAAATAATTAGGACTTAAAAATCCCAAAAGCACAACCGTTGGTTCAAAAACCGAAAGGATTCGCCGGATAGAAATCCGCGACACGTAGAAACGTATAACTTAAAATATGAATACAAATATTCACATAACACATAATAATTAATATATATATATATATATATATATATATATATATATATATATATATTACAAAAATGATAATACAGGTCATAGAATGAGGTGGTGTAACGACCCAAAAATTTCCGACCAAATTTAAACTTAATCTTTATATGATTTCGACAAGATAAGTAAAGTTTGCAATATTGAATCTCGAAAGTTTTAGAATTATATTCATGTAATCAATTACCCTTTGACTGTGCCCGACGATTCATGAACAATTGTGTATGAATAAATATGTAAACATATATATATATATATATATATATATATATATATATATATATATATATATATATATATATATATATATATATATATATATATATATATAAGTGTATTATATAATATTAATAAGGTATACTTTAATCAATTAGATTTAAAAATATAAAATAACAAGCTACATAGGTTACCATTAGAATGAATATATAGAATTAGATATATGATATTAGTATGAATCTGTATACCATTTATAAAATATATGATATTATAACATTTATAAAATATATAACTATTAAATATTCAATAGATGTATTCATATAATATAGGATATAATTATTAGTAAATGTAATCACAAGTTGTATTATAAATATGTATATAATTCTAAGAATGTAATACAATTACTATATTAGAATAGTTATTATTAAAACAAATATTTATATTAATACCAGTATTATGAATATCATTATATATATATATATATATATATATATATATATATATATATATGTATATATATATATATATATATATATATACATAAAAATTGATACAATTAAATCAATATATTATAATAACCATTTCCATTTAAAATTATTATTTTTATTACTTTTATCATCAATCTTATTATTTTATTATTTGTATTATTTCTATATTACTATTAATATCATTATTAATCCTAACATTGTTTTATTAAGTAATACTTTGATTATTAATAGCATTATTATTATATTTGATATTATTAATATTGTATATATTTTTTTTATTATTATTCCTTTTATTAGTAGATGTATTATTATTATTTATTATTATAATTATTACATATTTATAATTGTAAATTAATAATATTAATATTAATTATAAATAAAATTCTATACAGGATCAAAATCCTGTTTGGCATCACGATCTCACTATTATAATCCCTTGTTTCTGTCTGTTAGAAGTACAAGTAATCACAAACAAACAATATCTGTTATAAATCGATACCTGCTCCATTGTTTTTATTTATTTTCGCTGTAGTGAATTGATTCTGTTGTCGATCTTTTTACTATAATACTCGACCAAGCCTTGTGAAAATCATTCGTATCAACCTACTGCAATATAGTACCAGTTGATTGAAATCTAACAGGTTTTTTTATTTATTTTTTTCTCCTTCGATACCTCTGTTACCTATCTTTGTGGTCATATTTCAGTTTCGAAAAGATTTTCAAAAACTATAAATGCAGAACGTTTCTAATTCGTGTCGTGAATCTTTTCTCAAAACCTCAGGTTTCAATTTTCTATATTGAGTGCAAATTTGGCAGTCAAAGTTCTAAGTTCAAAAAGTCAACCTTTATGTTCATCATCAAATTCGAGTTGTGTGTTATGATTTATGTTAAATTGATAATTTTTATAGTTTATAGAGGTGATTTGAGACACAAATTGTGTTATAATCTTTGGCTAAAACCTCATCAAATTCAAAATTAAATTTTTTTTTTAACCCAGCGACGAGCAACGGAGGCTTCAGTTTCTGTTTTTCTTTATTTTTTTAGTTTTGTAACTTAAATTCATACAAAAATGAATCGCTTTTATTTCTGTTACAATTTATAAAAGAAAAAGAAAACTGATCCAAGTTTTATGGATTGTTATGAGGACCTGGCCGACTGTTATAGATGAGGAAGAAGGGAACACAGAGTTATTGAATAAATATGTTTTAGGGTTGTGTTAAATCAGATAAACATGTATAGCGTGATGGTTGGGAGCTTGTGTCGGGTATCGAGAGGTCATGGGTTCGAGCCCCGTCGTGGGCAATTCTTTTTGGAAAAGCTTTAGAAAGGGTATATTCATTATATTTTCATTATTATTATTATTATTATTATTATTATTATTATTATTATTATTATTATTATTATTATTATTATTATTATTATTATTATTATTATTATTATTATTATTATTATTATTATTATTATTATTATGATAAAAAAAGAAGATATATTAAGTTGAAGGTGAATAGGGTTACGATTACACTTAATGATATAATTAAAACATTAAGTATTAAGAGCGACGTTAATATTGTCTAGACATGATAAAAAGGAATGATATAAGTTGTAATCATAAAATATAATCAAGTACTATTTTTATTATCATTATTATTAATAACATTATAATTATTACCATTATTTTTATCATTTTTATCATCTTTACTATTATTATTATTATAAGTATTATTATTATTATTATTAACCCTTATATACTAAATGTGGTAGGAATTTTTGTAGTTTTAGTTATCTTGAATTATAGTTTTGAATTTACGTTCACATTACAAACGGTCCCTCAATTTCGATTATATTCACACAACAACCCCTTAAGTTTACATTTTCTTAGAGGTTAAAAGTGTAAATATATAATTTTAAAGTGTAAATATATAATTTTATTAAAATAAAAAAAACTAATTCCACCCGAATTTATAACGGGCCCTATCTTCTCGCTCGGTGCGAGTTAAATTTTTTCGAGGCCACCGTTCAATTACAAAAAATCTTACGAACCCAACGGGACTAACTATACGCGAAACGGACAATTTTTAAAAAAACGCTAAACACAACGATAACCCGTATCTTCCCTCTCGTCACGAGTTAAATTTTTTCGACGGCAGCGTCAGACTAGAAATAAATTTATGAACAAAACGAAACTGACCACATTCGAAACGGACACTTTTTAAAAAACGCTTAACACAATGACAAGCCGTATCTTTCTGCTCGCCGCGAGTTAAATTTTTCCTACAGCACCGTTACACTCGAAAAAATTTATTGAACAAAACAAAACTAACTACGTTCGAAACAGATACTTTTTAAAAAATGCTTACCACAACGACATCTAAAATGACGCTTAACACATGGGTCGTGTTCCCCTCTGCAAATAGACAACGCTACGTTAAATATGAATACGCAGCCCAAAAGCCCCCGCCGCAACGCGCAGGCCGGTCCGGACTAGTTATTACTATTATTTATATCACTTTTATTATTATAATTATCATTATTAACATATAACATTTTATCATTTTATTATTAATATTATTTTTATTATTAAAAGTATTATCATTTTTATTATTATCATTACTATTAATATTTTTAACGAACAAATGTTATCTATATAAAAATGCATTACAAGTCAACTAATATTACATACTAATATGTTTTTAACTAATATATTACCATTTATATTAATAAAACTTTAACTAAATTATATATCATATATTTATTATAAGTATAATTATATTTAAAAATACTAATTTTAATAAATTATAAAATATAAGTAAACTTAGTTGATTAATTGGAATATATGTTAATATATATGCAATTGATATAGGTTCGTGAATCCGAGGCCAACCCAATACTTATTCAATGTCGTCATATGTATTTTTACTACAAAATACAGTATGGTGAGTTTCATTTGCTCCCTTTTTAATTGGTTTTGCAATATATATTTTTGGGCTGAGAATACATGCGCTGTTTTATAAATGTTTTACAAAATAGGCACAATTACTAAAACTAATTCTACGTGGGTTTAAACCAGAAATATACCCTTAGCTTGGTAACATTAAACTACTTGTCTATGTACGGTAGGCGCAAATCCTAAAGATAGATCTATTGGGCCTGACAAACATCCTGACTATGGGATGCTTTAGTACTTCGAGGTTATTTTAAACACGCCTGATCTGGTGTACTTCAGAGGGTAAAACATGAACGTTAAGGCTTGTTACCGGGTGCCTACAACTTATAGAATACTTTTATACCCTTGCGAGTGTACACATATTTATAAATGGAAATCTTGTGGTCTATTAATATATTGAAATGATTGTTATGATAAACCTATGAACTCACCAACCTTTTGGTTGACACTTTTAAGCATGTTTATTCTCAGGTATGAAAGAAATCTTCTGCTGTGCATTTGCTCATTTTAAAGATATTACTTGGAGTCATTCATGGCATATTTAGGACAGTACCTCGCAATGGGACCAAATGTTGATGACATAGTCTAGGAGGATTAGGACAGGTAGTTAAACGTGGCATGAACAATAGTTAACGGTCGTTAAGTAATTAACGGCAAAAGATAACGGAAAGAGTAGGGTCGTTACAGTACCTTCCCGTTACGGAAATTTCGTCCCGAAATTTAAGCAGGTGCAGGGTTGACTCAACATCTGGGAACAAATGTGGGTACTTCTGCTTCATCTGATCTTAACGCTCCCAAGTGAACTCGGGACCGCGTCTGGCGTTCCATCTAACCTGGACAATTGGAATTTTGCTCTGCTTAAGAGTCTTAACCTCTCGATCCATAATTTCAACAGGTTCCTCAATAAAATGAGTTTGCTTATCAACATGACGTTCCTCCAGAGGAATAGTTTCATCGACCTCGGCCAAAAAATTCTTCAAATTCGATACATGAAAAAAAAAACATCATGAACAGTACTGAGTTCTTGTGGCAATTTTAAATGATAAGCCACGGGTCCAACTCTCTCAATGATCTCAAAAGGTCCAACAAAACGAGGATTCAACTTTCCCCTCTTACCAAAACGTATCACACCCTTCCAAGGTGATACCTTCAACATAACACGATCACCGACCTGAAATTCGATATCGTTCCTTCTCTCATTGGCATAACTCTTTTGCCGACTTCTGGTGGTTCTCAATCTTTCCTTAATCTGTACGATCTTCTTGGTAGTCTCATTAAAATTTTCTGGGCCTGTGAGTTGAGCATCCCCAACCTCATTTCAACAGACATGAGACCTACACTTTCTACCATACAGAGGTTTAAATGGGGTTGCTTTAATACTTGCATGATGACTATTATTATAAGAAAATTCAGCTAGCGGCAAATATTTATCCCACCCATTACCAAAATCAATAACACACGCTCGTACCATGTCTTCTAACGTTTGAATGGTCCTTTCACTCTAACCATCCGACTGTGGATGATAAGCGGTGCTCATATCCAAACTTTGTTCTCAAAGCTTCCTGTAAGGATTGCCAAAACCTCTATGTAAATCGACTGTCTCGGTCTGGAATAGTATATACAGGAACACCATGTCTTGAAACAATTCCCTTCAAATACAAACGAGTAAGCTTCTCCATCGAATCTGTTTCCTTAATCGGAAAGAAATGAGCTAACTTTGTGAGTCGTTCAACAATAACCCAAATGATATCATAACCACCCACAGCTCTCTTTAGTTTCGTAATAAAATCCGTAGTAATACCTTCCCACTTCCACTCGGGGATCACCGGTTGCACCAAAAGTTCAGACGGTTTCTGATGTTCAGCTTTAACCTTAGCACAGATCAAACACTTAGCCACATACGTAGCCACATCAGCTTTCAAATTAGGAAACCAATACAGATTCTTAAGATCATGATACATCTTTCCTGAACCAGGATGAATAGAGTAACCAGACTTATGAGCTTCATCTAAAACAAGTTGTCACAAATCACCAAATTTCGAAACCCAAAGACGTCCCGCAAAATACCGAGTACCATCGATTCGTACCTCAAACTGTTTACTCAAGCCTCTGACCTTCCCGTTATGAAAATCTCCTCCTTCAAGGCTTCTTGTTGTGCTACAAGAATCTGCCTTGCGAGGTTTGTTTAAATTGTCATATTCAAGGTTCTAAACCTGCGAGGTTCAGCCCTTTCTCTACGACTTAACGCATCGGCCATAACATTGGCCTTTCCCGGATGATATAAAAGGTCACAATCATAATCATTCAACGTCTCAGTCCATCTTCGTTGCCTCATACTCAACTGTTTCTGATCAAGGATATGTTGAAGACTTTTGTGATCTGTGTACACTGTACTTTTGACTCCATAAAGATAATGCCTCCAAATCTTAAGCGCAAATACAACAGCTCCCAACTCTAAATCATGGTTTGTATAATTCTGCTCGTGAATCTTCAACTGACGTGACGCGTACGCAATAACTTTCTTGTGTTGCATCAAAACGCAACTAAAGCCCTGACGTGAAGCATCACAATAAACAACAAAATCATCATTACCCCCAGGTAGTGATAATATCGGAGCGGTAGTCAACCTCTTCTTCAAAGTTTGAAAAGCAGTCTCTTGTTCATCCTTTCACTCATACTTCTTCCCCTTGTGCGTTAAAGCAGTCAGAGGTTTCGCTATACGAGAGAAATCTTGAATGAACCTTCTATAATAACCTGCTAATCCTAGAAATTGGCGAATTTGAGTAGAAGTTTTTGGAATTTCCCACTTTTCAATTGCCTCAACCTTGGAAGGATCAACTTGTATTCCCTGTTTATTAACAATATGTCCAAGGAATTGAACTTCTCGTAACCAGAAAGCACACTTAGAGAACTTAACGTACAACTCTTCTTTTCTTAACAAATCAAGCACTTATCTTCGTGCTCTTGATCACTTCTTGGAATAGATAAGGATATCATCGATGAAAACGTTAACGAATTTATCCAGATATGAGCTACACACATGGTTCATGAGGTCCATGACCACAGCAGGTGTGTTAGTCAATCCGTACGGCATAACAAGAAATTCGCAGTGACCATTACGGGTACGGTAAGCGGTTTTCGGAATATCATTTTCTTTATCCCGCAGTTGGTGATAACCAGAACGAAGATCATTCTTAGAATAAATGGGTGAACCTTGAAGTTGATCGAACAGATCATCAATTCTCAGAAGAGGGTAACGGTCCTTAACTGTAAGCTTGTTCAACTCGCGATAACCAATACACCATCGGAATGAACCACCTTTCTTTTTAACAAACAAAACAGGAGCTCCCCAAGGGGACGAGCTGGGATAAATGAAATGTAGTTGCAACAATGAAGGAAGAAATATATGGAGTAGTCACATCGGTGGCATAGGTATTTAAGGCAATTCTCTCAAAGGAGATAATGAGGATCATGGAATTCAAAGAAAATTTTCATTACATTTCCGATAGGAAGACGTACGAAAGGTGTGATATTTCAACGAGAGTGAACTTCCTTGTACAATGAGCGAGGAAATCTAGGATTCATCCATATTCTTAAATTTATATGCGGATGAAAAGAACGCCAATCATGGGTTATAAAGAATGGTCGACTCCAGGTGAGATGAATCTCAAAAAAATAATTTCGTGTACCTCAAAATATTGAATCCTAGGATTGATGTTTACGAGGGTGTTGCGGTTAACAACGAATTTTGAGAGTAGAAACTCCTCAAACGGTCTACTGTAATATATATCCATGATACCCACTATACAACAGCTGGGGTAGAAACCCACCTAGTGCCTTTTCTACAATAGGGTGACCACCGAGTGTACCCCAGAAAATTGATTTATCGATCCGCATTTCGGCCATGTCCAACCATAAGAGGGAAAATTTTATGAGCGCAAAGACTTTCCAACACATTTTATAAAACTGGCATCCAAAGTGGCGTAAGAGTTTCTATCAATGAACTTAATGGTAAGTTTCATCCTTAAATGGAGGATGAGAAAAACTGTGATCCAGACATTCTATAGAGTAATGCGAAAAGTTGATAAAATTAATCAAAGGAGTTTTGAAAAAGCTTTAAACGTTTGATGTGACAACATAAACGAAACGAAGTTCTTAGTAATTTAGAAGTATGTACAATGTGTACCATTTTATATAAAATAATTTGACTTAATTAAACAACTCAATAAAGGTGTGGTTTTAAAATAATTTTGAAGGTATAATTTAGTATGTACTAATCAAAATAGGTTAAGGTAAACTTATTCATTTGAATCCATACGTACATATATGATTTTATAAATTGTATACATGACAAAATATTTCATTACTTCTATTCGCCCATAAATCCCGTGAGAACCGCCCAATTAAATGAATGTGCAAAACTCCCGATGATAAACAAAGTATATGTATTTCAGAGGTTACAAGTTGAAGTAAGATCGTGGAAGATCGAGTAAAGGACCTGAATCGTCGTGCGACATTTGACCAACAAATGTTATGAGTTCATGAAAACCAATGAGTTAAATGTTGTTTTGACTATTATTAGGACATAAGTCCTTAGACCAAAACTGTTCCTGAGAGAAGCTGTTGCTAACAAGCGAGTTATGAAAGGGTAGAGCATGAGATAGATAATCTAGTTAAGACGAGCTTCTCGTATATCAACAAATAAGATAATGAATATTTTTCCCTACCCATGTAATACATCGGAATTTCTAAATGAGTAGTGTGAAAATTTTCTTTGACTCGCTTTCTATTCCTCATGTCACAATATTGGGACTTCTTTATGAATTAACGTAATATAATCACGTTGGCCTGACTCCATTATATTTCACTAATTCATAGTTCCATTCCAATAGCACTACATGAGGTGAGGACACGCGATCAACCTCGGATTTCCACACAATTTCTCTAAAACAATTTCTTAAACAATGTGCTAAGGATAGCACAAGAGACAAAACATAATTAGTAACAAATAGGAGTAACGATGACATAGAAATGTCTTCGAAGTGCCAAAAATCTCTAAAAGTCAAGAATGATGTCTTCCGATTCAAAAACCAAAGCACATAGGCACAACGGCACAAAGGCACGTAATATAACAAGAATGTTATATACCTAAACATAATAGCTGACATTGAAATACCGAGTCTTTAGAAGTCAAGAATGACATCTCGTGTAATATAATTCAAACGTTATATACATAACCATAATAGATGACATAGAAATGTCAAAAATTCCAGAAGTCAAGAATGGCATTCCTCGGTTTAACTAACCGACGTGTTCTTATAAAAGATAAACTCGCATGAGTCGAAGGATACATTTAAATCGGAATGGGAGTTCCGCCCGGATTCAGAACATATGAAGGAGATGTACGTATATGAAAACTATATACATACCAATATGATACAAATAATCACATATAATAATATATTATAGGCCGGGCTGTAGACTAGACTCACTAATGCACCTTATTGACTCGGGTAACGACATCAATGCAGCCTAATTTCCTACAACCAACGCTCTGATACCAACTGTGATGGCCCTGTCCAAACACTTAACGGTTCCGTCACTTGGTTCCACAGCTTTATCATAACTCTATATGAATTTAATAAATAATCTTGCATTCTTTATTTAAAAATGATTTCCTATAAAGGAAACCTACCAAAATGTGTAAGTTTAGAAAAACCATACATTATTACTTAACCAAAAGTTGACCATAACAAGTCAACAACATCCACTATTAAATGTATCAAAACAGAATGTAAGTTAATGTTTAACAAAAGCAGCCATCATAAATATGCAGACTCTCTAAGCACAGCGGAAGCAATCAATCATGAACCTGAGAATAAAACATGCGAGTAACTGTCAACAAAGGTTGAGTGAATTATAGGTTTAATATTGCAAATAATATTTAATGTAAACCATAAAAATTTATGTTTGAAAACATAAAAACTCCTTTTTGGACCACAAAAATTATATGCTAGAAAACATATAAAAATATTATTCCATTTTCCGTGAGCCACCTGGTAACCACTTAACCATTTATTTACCCTTACCAAACACAATAAATAATATACACCGAACAAGTGTATCTTCAACTAAATACGAAGTACTAAACATTCCGATTATAAATTGCTAGCGCGACTAGCTCGAAATGGGGTTGTCAAACCCGATAGATCTATACGGTAGGATTCGCATTCACCAGTAGAAACCAGTGATTACAGTTACCAGACTAGGGAATATTTTTGTTCAGCTCACAATGAATAATTTAACCAACTTTCACTTGTGTCCAAAATATAAATAAATTGCAAGTATTCTCATCCCAAAAGATTTAAAATAGAAAAAAAATGGAACTATAACTCACCTTAATAGCAACGAAGTAACCAACACAAATAAGTGAACAGCAAATGGAGTAAAGTGATCAGGAATGATCACAACGCTGACCTATAAATAAAGCAGGTCGATATAAATAACTAACTTAGGTCAAGTCTTAGTATGATAGCTATTACACATGTTGCAAGTAGACATAGAACAATACTCAATATGCATCGGTTTGATAGGAACAACGTACGGACACACACTTTCTATTTTTAGAAAGTTTCTATTTTTAGCAGGTTTCCATTTTTGGAAAGTTTCTATTTTTAGAAAGTTTCTATTTTAGGAAAGTTTCTATTTTTGGAAAGTTTCCAAATTTAGAAAGTTTCTATTTTTAGAAAGTATAAGTTAGGAAAGTTTCCTTAATTAGAAAGTCAACAAAAGTCAACTGAAAGTCAAAGTCAACCGAAAGTCAACTCAAAAGTCAACCTCAGTCAAACATAGTCAACATTGATTTTAAAAGTGTAGGTTATAATAATAATATAAGTTATAATGTTAATTAAAGTTAAATATGTATAATTATGTCATAACATAAGTTTAATTAAATTAAAATGAATTATTAAAGTTAATATGAGTTTAGATGATATAATTAATATAACATAAGTATTTAATTAATTAATTAAATATTTGTCATAATATAATTATTATTAATTAATAATAAAATTTAAATCATATCATAAGTATTATTAATTAATAATGAATTATTAATCATATCATAAGTTTCTAATTATAATTATTAAATCATAAGTACTTAATAATTAAATTATAATTAAATAATAACTAAGCCTTATAATAATTAAATAATTAATTAATCCTTATTATAAGTCTTATTATAATAATTTCATAATATAAGTTTAATACTTATCATAAGTATTTTCCATTAATAATAAAAGTATTATTAATCATAAGTTTAATTAAATCATAAGTAATTAAATAATGATATAATAAATATATATCATAACTCTTAAATTAAAATAATTACTTTTTATATCATATGTAATTTATTAATAATGAAAATCATTATTTTTATCATAAGTCATAATTAATAACCATAAGTTTTAATTAAAAGTTCATCGGGTCATAACTTGAGCCCCGGGAATCAGTTTTCGGCGAGTCTTATATATATCTTTGCCTAACCAACTCACCTGACACCTTAGTGTACTCAAGAACACCCCAAGAACAGCAACCAATTCGTGACTTACAGCCACTAATCAGTTTGGATCTTCAATCCGCTCAAAAACGTGGTTTAGTCATAACCGGTGATCCGTGGCTCGGATTTAGATGACCCGAACACGAAAGTTCATCCCATCATCAATCCTAACACACTAGTACACCCTAAAGACTCCAAAAATGGTCACAAAGTTGGACCAAACCTGGTTCAATTCGTTTTGATAGTTTAATCTCCACATAACACCATTTTAATCGTATCTTAAGCTTCGGGAATCGAAATGACATGAATCCGGAGTCTAAAATTAATGTCTTGATGAGAGGAACTCATCTAGATACTTTAATTTCACTTTTATATCAGTTACATAACCAGAAATGAACGAATATGCTGCTGTCCCAATTCAATCAAACCGAAAACATGTATAATCGAGCAATTCTACGCATACAATCATCACTACAATAACATGTAAGCATCATACTATCAATATAACATCAAAATACAGAAAAATAAAGAAAAATTAAAAATCTAGGGTTAGGGTTTACACCCTAATCAAGAATCAAATGGTATAGATGTGTAGAGGAGATCGCGTAGAATCCGTTGTTGTAATTTATATGATGATCCAAGTAAGAAATTTTTGAAAGATGATGATGATGGTGATGTTGTAAGGCGACGGCCAAAGGGAGAAAAAAGGGAGGAGAAAGAGAGAAAAATAGATTAGGTTTAGTAGTGAAATAAAATGGAATGAAAAGTAAAATGAGAAAAATGAAAACAAAAAGGGATACCCCCTACCCATCTATTCAGCTGAATGGGGTGAGTGGGGTAGGCCCCACTAGACCAATTTTGCTAACTTGCAACTTTTTTGTGGCCCGAATGCCCGAACGAAACCCGAAACGCGAAAACACGACTACGCGATTGAAAATTCGGAGAGATAACAAATACGCGATGAAAAATATATATAAATACTATATATAATCATATGGCATTAAAATATCATATTTAAAATAATTAGGACTTAAAAATCCCAAAAGCTCAATCGTTGGTTCAAAAACCGAAAAGATTCGCCGGATAGAAATCCGCGACACGTAGAAACGTATAACTTAAAATATGAATACAAATATTCACATAACACATAATAATTAATATATATATATATATATATATATATATATATATATATATATATATATATATATTATTACAAAAATAATAATATAGGTCATAGAATGGCGTGGCACGAACAATAGTTAACGGTCGTTAAGTAATTAACGGCAAAAGATAATGGAAAGAGTAGGGTCGTTATATTATGTTTAAGCCCAACGACATATGCCACATCTAAAAAAGTGACATTCCCATTTGTTAAAGTACCAAAACCCTTTGTATAACCCAACGAATTATCTCCATATGAAACAACTGGACCATCCTTTTCTTGATAGTCCATCAGTAGGGATTTACTTCCGATCATATGTCTCGAACAACCACTATCGAGATACCAGATTTGCTTATTTTGAATGCCCTACACAGTAGCTAAGAGATTAGTTCTTTTTGGGAACCCATCGAAGGATGGGTTTTGGAAGAGTCATCTTTGATGCTTTCTTCCTTGCTGCTTGGTTGGTTTGAAGGGTAGCAGTATTGTGATTCATATCATGTGTACACTGATAGGACAAGTGAGTTTTGCTGTCACATTTGTAGCATTTTCTCACTTTTGGCCTCGGTAGCTGGTTTGTAGTAGATGTACTGGGTGACTGGTTCTGCTGGTGGCTTTGAGTAACAGCTAGTAGCAGCTGGTCGAGCTTCACAGTCAGTATCTCAACGATAGATGTCTCAGTATTTGACTCTACTATATTAGCTTTTCCCTTATGGGCAACTTTTGGCTTGGAACCAGTACCATTCATGTGGTTTGCTACTTTACCTTTGGATTTTGACTTACCAGTGTGGGAAGTTACTGGTTTATCTGCTGCTACTGGTTTACCAGCTGAGATCACTTCAGACTTACCAGTATCAGAATTTACTGGTTTGTCTGTAGTTACTGTTGACCAGCAGGAATAACAGCAGTAGGCTCGGCATTCAGGCAGCTAGTAGGCTTAACTGATTTTAGATTTCTCTTGTTATTCTCAGTTGTTTCCTTCTTAATTAGTCTTTCTTTGGGAGTCATATAGTAAATGCTTGAGGGATCAGTTGTTTCATCAATTGAAGCACTGATTTCCTTAGATTTAACTTCACTCTCTAAAATCTCTTTCATGGACGGTGGTGGGGTCTTTGTAGATCTAACAAACTTTTTTGTTAAGACCTTTTTACCCTTAACTATCTTGGCATAAGTATTTGGCAAAACAGTTTCAGGATCAGTTTCAAGAGTAGGGTCCATAAAAGTAACTTCTGTAAGAGCAGCAGCAGTAGCATAGTCACCAGCAAAGAAGGCTTCAACTTGGGCAGGCACCTGCTCATTCACACACTTAGCTGTGCATTGAGCAAATGTACACAATGAAGCAACAACCTTTTTGAGATCATTTAGCTGGTTCTTGACATCTGCCGCCTCAACGTGAAGAGACTTTAAAACAAAATTTTGTTTTTCAAGTTTTGAAATTTCATCTTTCAAGATTTTAATTTCATCATTTTTGCCTTTAAATTTTTTATTTAAAGATTTGTTATCAGTTTTCAAAACTTCTTCACGTTTGCTTCCTCAACACAAATCAACTCTTAGGTAGTCAAACATTTCAGCCTTTTCATCATCAGTATAAGTTCAAAAATTATCAACCTTATATAGCATTTTAGATTTTCATTGAGGTGAATCCTTTTTCAGGTCAGCTTCCCTCATATCAGCCATAAATGTACTACCATTATCATCCTCATCAGACTCCTCGACCTCCTTGGCCATTAAACACAGCTTTTTATCGGAAGCATAACCAGCACCATCATCATCAGTATCACTGTCAGACGATGAAGAAGAGCTGGTTTCATCCCAGTCATGATGCTCAGCAACTAGAACCTTTTCTGGCTTCTTTTCCTTCTTATCAGCCTTTGCACTTTCCTTCATCTGAGCCTTCATAACTTTGTACTTGTTTTTGTACTTATCAGCTTTTGAAAAGGAGTTAGCATGTGATGTTGAAGGTTTCCTGGACATGCATTTAGCAGCAAAATGTCCAACCTTCCCACAATTGTAACACTCAGACTTAGGACCTTTGACTAATTTGCTACTATACTTAGCATTCGGTTTCTTACTCCCTTTGTATGACTTGCTGGTTCTATTATGATTGAACCTTTTGAATTGCCTAGCCAGCAAAGCCATACTTTCAGCAAACCCTTCCACATCATCTTCATCATCACTGCTTTCTTCAGACCAAGTACCACTATCCACCTCATCTTCAGCTGACTCTTCTTCTGCAATCAACTTTTGAACTAGTAAAGCTTTTTGAGCTTTCTTTTTAGCAGTAGTAATAAGAGCAGTATCATCTGTCTTAGAAGATTTTGAAGTGGTGAGGACAGACTTAAAGTTTTCTTTCAAGTTAAGTTCAAGTTTAGCTTCTGCCTTCTCATGGTTCCAAAGTGTACCATAGAGAGAAGACATGTTAAAGTTCTTTAAAGTCTGGGTGGTTCTCAGAGGGTCAGTAATAGGTTTCCATTCAGCAGGCAATGAGTCAATGAATTTGTTTACTTGTTCAAAATCACTATATGTGATTTTCAAAGTAAGCAGGTCAGCAACTAAGGAGTTAAACCTAATGAAGGTTTGCTTAAGGGTCTCATTATTATAGGAAAAGAACATCTCATACTCTCTTTTCAAAGCAATAATCTTTTTCTGCCTAACCTCGTCCATGCCCTCATATGTAACATCAAGATAATCTATCATAAGCTTAGCATTCAGCTTTCCCTTAATCAGTTTAAACAAATGGTTAGGTAATGTTATAGCTAACAGGGTTCTGATCTTAGGGTCAAGTCCAACACGAATTTTGTCCTCGGCATCCCATTTTGCTGAAGTGAGAAAACTTCTCTGCCAGGAATGGCAGGAGTGTCAGCAGTAGCTGGAACACTATCAATAGTCTCAGTTGGGATAAATGGACCATCTGTGGCAATGCCAAGCATGAGTGGGTCAATAGACTCAAGGTGAAGCATGAACCTTGCCTTCCAAGTTTCTTACTCATCTTCATCAAATTTGGGTGGTCTATTGGATGAGCCATTTTCAAGGTAAGTTGTATTTAAATATGCGGCCATGTGAGAATTCAGATCCAAGATATTAAATTATCAAGACTGAAGCTCTGATACCAGTTGTTGGTCCCGTGATAAACAACAAGAGTATTGTAGAGTCGGGGTGAATACAATATTCAAATTAACTTAACAGTTAAGACAGTTTAGTATTCAAACAAGTAAATTAAATAGAGTTAAAGGTAAGTTTTCAATAGTTTATTCTTTATTGATTGAATCACAAAGAATTACAACTATCCTTGGTGGAATGATAGTTGGTTGATACATATTTACCTAGTTATAGCTATTGAGGATATTCTTAAAGCTATTACACGTTTTGGAGTCTAAATAAATAAACCCACACCACTAGTTGTTACAATAGTGGATATACAAATTTATAGTGGTCCTATTAACCGTGTAATTGTTCTATTGTCCACTGGTACATAGGATGTCTGTACTTGTGGGGACAAATATTGCAGAGAGCGTGCTCCCTTCTTTCCTCTTAGGTAGCTATTGGCAGGAAAACCCCAATTCGGTTTGGCACCACTATTTGTTTAAACAAATAGAATGTTGTGTTCTCTAGGCGTTGACAAAGTATAACACATGTCTGCACATGCGTTAAACTTCTGCATTCCCACGTGGTCTTGTAAGGTTACTTGTCAGCCGCTGACGCGTGTCCTTTTCTGTTCAACTTTGTCTTCGACTTCTGTTGAATAGTACAATTGATGTAGACCACTCAGGAAACTACTATGCTTGTAATGGAGCATAGCTGTCTTGTGTTGTATGCTGTTTTCCAGCCATGCTGGTTCTTCTATGCTGAGTTACGTGATATTCTTGAATTGCTGGGTACACATCCTGTGCTGATTCGAAGAATACTGTCTACCTTGTGCTGGTAGACTAGGCAGCATACTAGACACTCGACACATCAATATTTGCTGTCTATATATAAACAAACTTGTGCTGACTGCACATTACATTTTAGTGCAAATAAATTCTGTTTTATCATAATTAAATCCTTAATTACTCTGGGGACTCAACGGTTCCTAGCAATAATCTCATGTCCTCTTTCATCAACATCACGAAAATCGCGAATGCTCCAAATAACCCTTATGATACCGCTTGGAAACAAAAGGTTTGGCAAGCTTTTGCTTGGACTTGCGCCTATGTCATTTGGCAAAATCGTAATAGACTCCTTTTTTGGAATCTAAAATGGACGCCTTCGGTTGTATTCAATGAAATCCAAATGCTAAGCTTCTATTGGATTAGTAATAGATCAAGGAAAGGTGGCTTCGAGTGGCTCCAATGGCTCTCTTCCCCTCCATTAATCGTAGACCCGGTTTGAATTCCATTAGTCATTTGTTCGGGTGTCGATTACTTACTCATTTGTATCGTCATATCGTTAGTTCTTTCCATTCAATTTCGTTGTATGTATGCCTTGACTTATAGGCAAATTGTAACATTCTCTCGTTTGGTTAATAAAATTTGTTTTAAAAAAAATAAAAATAAAAAATAGAAAAAAACTGTTAGTGTGCTACGTCATCACTTCCTCTCCAGAATTAACGATTGACTAATCGTTCTCAATTATGACATACTTTATCATCTTTATGATTATATTTCTCTAGTTTTTATATAATAGAATATATATATATATATATATATATATATATATATATATATATATATATATATATATATATATATATATATATATATATATATATATATTTTCTTTTAAAAAAATAATAACATAATTATTTATAATAAAAATACTCTCATTAATAAAGATAACATTACATGTTAATTAAAACATAATAAAAACATTACACTAATAAACTAAAATATAACATAGTTAAAATACGACATAATTAAATACTAGAACTACTCATCTTCGTACGTCTCCTCCGCAAGTTGCTTTACGAATTTTCTATTGATCCTCTCCTGAGCTCTAATCACCATTTCGTACTCGTCAGAAGGTAATTCGCGTGATACCGGTTTTGAAAGAAGCTTTAAACCCTTAAACACCGTACACGTCCCGACCTCCTCCGCTATCTTTTCCATTATTTATTTCGTAACTAGTGCATCAACTTCTTCAGACTGAGCTATCTTTTAGCACACTTCTTTAGAAGATCTACGAGAGGCGGCATCCGACGAATGCGAATCCCTTTAACTCTTGGATCGACTTGGTGGATGGCGGAGTGTATTGTCCCTAAATAAACACTCATACTGACTCGTGTTCGGTATGTTTGTGGTTTGAGTTTGTGGAATCTCTTGCATGTTTTTGGAACAAGATATCGGGTTGAATTTTAATTTTATGGGTCATAAGACCTTCAAGCTTTATAAAAATCGCACATTCTTTAACTACACGCCATACATCCTCGTACATAAAATTTCTTTTAGTTTGTAGTTTGAATTGTTTACGCGCTTGATTCATAAGATCTTCCACTCCAGCTCTGCTTTACCAATGTTGTTCTAGTTTTGAGTTGATTGCCACAAATTGTTTGAGATCGTGCGTCATTTTGCTCCATTTTCCCTTTTATTTGATCCGCTCGTTGAACCAAAAACTAGCGAGTTGTATTCCTTTGTACTTCTCCCCAAAATGAATCATGTGATTGTGAGTTTTCGTTGATTGGATTTTCAAAAATGTGAGTCCCATTCTCGGCTAAAATTCTACTATTTCGTTCGGTCCATGCTTGGTTAGGACATTCGACTTTTTTTGCCTTTGGGATCGATTTTAGGTTCAGGCTCAACTTGAGTTTCCTGAACCGCTTCATCATCATCATAATCATCATCATCATTATCATCATCATCGTCTTCAGGTAGAGTTGGAATATACACAGTTTGAAAGTTGGGATTCTGGATGAATGGAAATTGTTGTTGTGTTTGGTTGTACATAGACATGTAGGTGCAGTATTTTCATATGCCACAAAATTGAAAGGTGTGAGTGGTTGTATGACGATCCGGTTGGTGAGGGATAAATGTGTGTGTCAAGAAAATGGTTGAACATATTTGTAGTTTTTGAAGTCGGACTTATAGGTTAGTTTTGGATTTTCATTTAGTTTGTTTTTTGGGTGCCATTTTGCGTGTGAAAATTGTATTAATGTATTGTTTAATGTTAGGATCCCGAAGTTGTATAGTGTTAATGTGAAATAAGCTCAAATGAAGGTTCCTTAGAAGAGGGCTATATAAGGAACCTAAGTAGTCCTAATTAGATAGCCATTGCATTGTAATTGAGTTCTAGAAGCTGTGGAATGTAAATCTTGTTGATTCTCTCTCATACCGAGTCTCCTTCACACTTACCGAATCTCATTCTAACTTATCTTTTCTTGTAATCTCAACATGATCTGACCTATCATTTGGTATCAGAGCTTTCAGGGAGCGATATTACATCACTAGATCGATCCAGAGATTGAAGATTACAGAATCTGAGCACTCTCGGTATATTGTATCAGATTCGGTATAATCAAATCTTATAATCTGACGTTCAGATTCTTGTGATAAGTTCAGCGAAGGTGTATTAGGTTGATTAGAAAGAGTTTCGATCATCACTTTAGCTTTTTAACATCAATTATGAAGAATCAAGTTGTTTTTTAGAGTTCGTGGCTAAAACTCTCGGTATTCATCAATTCCAGCTTGATTCAGTAGTTTAGTAAAGTTTTGAAGATTTGATCTACATTCGATGTCGTAACTGCCATACCGAATCTGCTTTAAAGTTATTAATTCTCAATCAGTGTTGCAGATTGTGGTGTGTTTGTGATTCTATCACATTCGGTTTGGTTATACGCAGCTAATTGGTGTGATTTGAGAAAGGATTCGTTTGAATTATAAGTTTTCATACTTAGACTCGGTATTGTCAACTGCTACAGTTGACATTCGGTATTCTATATATTCGGTATCTTTAATATTTTATGTGATACTAACTTGTTTCCTTGTGCAGCAAGGTTACAGAATCTAATTCAAAGGAATTGAATTGTATTGGAATTCAAATTCATATAGAATCTGACTACCGAGTCAGATACCGAATTAGAATCTCGGTATCACTTAATTCATTGGTTTTAAGTGTTTTCAGGCTACAAATCTTGTGGTTACCGAATCTATACTGAATCTGGGTGTGTTACTTGTATTTCTGATAAGTTTCTGATACAGAATCTGGTTTACCGAATCTGCTACAGTACATATTCTGTACCGAATCTACTACAGTACCGAATCAGATACCAAATCTGACATTTGTGTTAGATTGTTGTGATTTTTCATCCTAGATTTGTGTAATACCGAATCTTTACCGAATCTACCTCATTTTCAAGATGTCTACTCAAGATACTTTGATCATTGGATCAGATTCTCGTCCTCCAGTGTTGTTTGATGGCAAGTACACTCAGTGGCTTCACCGTATCACTCAGTACATAGACTACAAGGGTGAGAAAGCAAAGTACATATGGGCTTCTCTGAGAGATGGTCCAGTTGTGGATTATCATCTGGATACTGGTATGCCAATTCCAGTCTATGAACTTTCTGGTGATAAACGTGAGAGAGCTCAGGGTGACATAGAGCCAAAGAACATTGTTATACAAGCTATCCCGTATGAGTTGTTTGAACATGTTGATAGAAACACCACAGCAAAAGATATATGGGATGAGATCAAACGACAGCAAGAAGATTATGACATGTCAGATGTTACTAAACTGAATAAGGCTTTGGGATTTTATGAAGATTTCAAGCAGGAACCCGATGAACCACTCAAGGATACCTACCATCATTTCAATGGTGTTCTCAATGAGTTGAAAAGGTGCAAGATCATAAAAGTAAATGCTGAAGTCAAAATGAAATTTCTCAAAAAGCTCAATGTTGATTGGCTTCCTTATGGAACCATTGTTCGATCTACCAAAGAGATTGACAAGTTGACTATTCATGAGCTTATTGGAGTTCTTATACATTACCAACCTGAAGTGTCTAAACTTCAAGAAGGAAGGAAAGAGTCATCTCCAAGTGATCCTCTTGCTCTCATTGTCAAAAAGAAGAGTAAATCATTTACGACTTCCAAATGTTTGTCCAAGAAAGTGCTTGTTGAAGAATCAACTAATTCTGAAGAGTTGAATCTTTCTGATGTTAATGATTCTCACTTTGAATTAGTCAAAATGGCAGCCATATTCACAAAAGCCTTGAACAAACACAAGTTCAAAGGCAAATCAAGCAATCAACGTAAGAACTCATCGTCTTCCTCGTACTACAAGAAAGCTGATCAATCAAAACAACAACAACGTGCTGATGATTCCAAGAAGGATGATTCAATCTGTTTCAATTGTGGCAAAGCTGGTCATTAATCTCGTGAGTGCAAGATGCCTAAGAAGAAGGATGCAGCTTACTACAAGAAGAAAATGTTGATGGTTAAGATTGTAGAAACTGGGAGAGAGCTGAAACCGATTGATGATACTTGGTTTAACTGGACTGATGATTTAGATTCAGAGGTGGAACATGCAAATGTTTGCAAGGTGACCAAGCTCATCAAAGCTAAGGAAGCAATGGAGAATTCTGACTCAGCATCTGATGATGATGAGGTACCATCATCTAAAATTCGTCCTGATTTTATAAAAGTGCAAAATGACATGATGAAGATTTTGGTCTCAATGTCAAAAGAAGTCAAAGGTTTAAAATCTGAAAACAAGGTTTTAAAAGATAAAATCAAACTTTCTGAGACCAAACTGTAGTGACCCGAACTTTTCCATGATTATATATATTAAATGAAAACTATATTTGCATGATTAAATGTTTCCAACATGTTAAGCAATCAAACTTGTTAAGACTTGATTATTTGAAATGAGTTTCATGTAGACAATTGACCACCCGAGTTGACCGGCGATTCACGAACGTTAAAACTTGTAAAAACTATATGATGATATATACATGGATATATATATATATATATATATATATATATATATATATATATATATATATATATATATATATATATATATATATAGTTAACATGATATTATGTTAAGTAAGTATCTCACTAGGTATATTAACAATGAGTTATATACATAAAAAATGAGATTACTAAGTTAAGAAACTCGAAACGATATATATAACGATTATCGTTATAACAACGCCTTACTAAATACATATGTATCATATTAAGGTATTGTTACACTATATTTAACATGATAAAATGATAACTATATATATCATTATGTATGTTAATAATGAACTACATATGTAAAACAAGACTACTAACTTAAGAATTTCGAAACGAGGCATATATGTAAAGATTATCGTTGTAACGACATTTTAATGTATATATATCATATTAAGATATATTCATACATCATAATATCATGATAATGTAATAATTTAACATCTCATTAGATATAATAAATAATGGGTTAACTACATTAAATGAGATCGTTAACTTAAAGGTTTCAAAACAACACTTACATGTAACGACTAACGATGACTTAACGACTCAATTAAAATGTATATACATGTAGTATTTTAAGATGTATTCATATACTTTTGAAAGACTTCAAGATACATATCAAAGTACTTCTACTTATCAAAAATGCTTACAATTGTATTCTCATTCATTTTCATCAACAATTTTACTCGTATACACCCGTATTCGTACTCGTACAATACACAGCTTCTAGATATATTTACTATTGGTATATACACTCCAATGATCAGCTCTTAGCAGCCCTTGTGAGTTACCAAGACATGTGGGAACCATAATTTGACAACTAGCATGACTTATGAGCATGAAAACAAAAACTAGTAACCTTATATTGACTAAGCATTAGGCATTTTTTTCAAACAACACACACATCACATTTCTTTAATTTTCTAATCCAAATTCTCTCCACCTTAACTCTCTCTAAGCTTAAGAACGTCTACACTTCAGTAATATTGATCATCTATGTCAATCTAGCTTCAATTACAATCAAGAAACATCATCATTCAAGAACACATCAAGAACACTTCACAAATACTTTCAAGTTTACTAGCTTACTTCTAATCTTGCAAATCCATTTAAAGTGATCATCTAATCTCAAGAAATCTTTCTTATTTACAGTAAGATATCTTTCTAATTCAAGGTAATACTCATATTCAAACTTTGATTCAATTTCTATAACTATAACAATCTTATTTCGAGTGAAAATCTTACTTGAACTTGTTTTCGTGTCATGATTCTACTTCAAGAACTTTCAAGCCATCCAAGAATCCTTTGAAGCTAGATCAATTTTTGTTACTTCCAATAGGTTTACCTACTAAACTTAAGGTAGTAATGATGTTCATAACATCATTCGATTCATATATATATAACTATCTTATTCGAAGATTTAAACTTGTAATTACTAGAACATAGTTTAGTTAGTTCTAAACTTGTTCGTAAACAAAGTTAATCCCTCTAACTTAACCTTTAAAATCAACTAAACACATGTTCTATATCTATATGATATGCTAACTTAATGATTTAATACCTGGAAACACGATGAACACCGTAAAACCGGACATACGCCATCATAGTAAAACCGCAGGCTGTTTTGGGTTTGATAATTAAAAAAACTATGATAAACTTTGATTTAATAGTTGTTCTTATGGGAAAATTATTTTTCTTATTAAAATGAAACTATATCCAAAAATCATGGTTAAACTCAAAATGGAAGTATGTTTTTCAAAATGGTCATCAAGACGTCGTTCTTTCGACTGAAATGACTACCTCTTACAATATTGACTTGTAACCTGTGTTTCCGACTATATACTTATTCTTTTTCTATTTAGTTTTATAAATTTTAGTTCATTATGAAACCATAGCAACTTGAATCACTCAAAACGGATTTAAAACGAAGAAGTTATGGGTAAAACAAGATTGGATAATTTTGCTTGTTGTAGCTACGTGAAATTTGTAACAAATCTATACAAACCATAACTTGACTAACTTATATTATATTATACATGTATTCTAGCATATATTATGTAATCTTTGGATACCATAGACACGTATACAATGTTTTGACATATCATATCGACCCATCTATATATATTATTTGAGAACAACGATAGACACTCTATATGCAGTAATGCTAGAGTTAGCTATACAGGGTTGAGGTTGATTTCAAAATAATATATATACTTTGAGTTTTGATCTAGCCTGAGACTTGTATACACTGGGTCGTGGATTGATTCGAGATAATATATATTGATTTAATTCTGTACATCTAACTGTGGACAACTAGTTGTAGATTACTAACGTTGGACTGCTAACTTAACAAACTTAAATCATTAAAATGTAATAAAAAATGTTGTGAATATATTTCGATCATACTTTGATATATATGTACATAATTGTTATAGGTTCGTGAATTGACCCGTGGCCAAGTCTTATTTTCCCGATGAAGGAAAAATCTGTGAAAGTGAGTTATAGTCCCATTTTTACTATCTAATATTTTTTAGGATGAGAATACATGCAGTTTTAAAAATGATTTACAAAATAGACACAAGTATTGAAACTACATTCTATGTTGAATCGTTATACCGGATATCACCCTTGTTGAACTTGGTAGCCTAAGAATTGGTGTTTATTTTAATTGCCACCAATTGACGCGAATCCTAAAGATAGATCTATGGGCTTTGACACGCCCCAGTCAGAGAATTTGAACTGCTTTAGTACTTCGATATTTATATATGGGGATATTCTAGATGCATTTGTTAATGTCGGTTACCAGGTGTTCAACCATATGAATGATTTTTATGCAGATTGCATGTTATTGAAAGATGAAATCTTGTGGTCTATTATTACAATTTGATATATAGGTTAAACCTATAACTCACCAACATTTTTTGTTGACATTTAAAGCATGTTTATTCTCAGGTGATTATTAAGAGCTTCCGCTGTTGCATGCTAATTTATGGACAAGAGTTGGAGTCAGCATGCTTGTATAATATTGTTTAAAAACTGCATTCGAAGACATATATATTGTTGTGTAATATTATTGTAAACCATTATGTAATGGTCGTGTGAAAACGCTATATTTTAGATTATCATTATTTGATAATCGTCGTAATATTTTAAAGGTTATGGTTTGTGTAAAAAATCGAATGCAGTCTTTGAAAAACGTCTCATATAGAGGTCAAAACCTCGCAACGAAATCAATTAATATGGAACGTTTATAATCGATATGAACGGGACATTTCAGTTGGTATCCGAGCGTTGGTCTTAGAGAACCAGAAATTTGCATTAGTGTGTCTTATCGAGTTCGTTAGGATGCATTAGTGAGTCTGGACTTCGACCGTGTTTACTTGAAAAACGATTGCTTAACATTTTTGTTGGAAACTATATATTGTTAACATGTAAATATTATGTGATATATTAATCTCTTAACATGTTTGATATTGTGTGATAGATGTCTACCTCTAGTAAAAATCCCATCGACTCACCTAATAATAATGAAGAGTCGAATATATTTTGGGAAGATTCACAAATTCCCGAAGAGGAACCGGAAGAAGAGGAACCGGAAGAAGAGGAACCAGAAGAAGAGGTTCCGTAGGGGGGAAATATTAGGAACCACAGAAAAATAGATAAATAAAAGAAAATCCTCAACCAATAGACCAAAGTTAATAATGGTCAATGGTGTTTCCGCCGAGGAAGCAAAATATTGGGAAAGTTACCAATTTTCTGATGAATCGGATCCCGATGAGGATTCCGATGATGTTATAGAAATTACTTCGAACTAATTCAAAAAGGCAAAAGAAAATAATAAGGGAAAAAGCATCAAAATAGAGAAACCTAATTCCAACCCCGATGAACTCTATGTTAACATGAAATACCCTGATGGGGTGTACCGTAAACACCCGTATTTCTTAAACTTTCACTATAACCTGGGAACATCTAAGCCACCAGGTTTTTCTAAACCATTTGTGAAAATGACGGCTCACATTAGAGGAGCACCATATATCCCTAGGAAGTTCGCAAAACGAACCGAGTCTGAGGAGGAAGAAACGAGTGAGTCGGAATAAAGAATTGTAATCATGTTGTGTAATATATGTATTGTAATGTGCTTGTATTTTTATGTTATATGTAAAAATTGCTTGTATTGTTTGTTAGTTATCTTTTACAAATCTAATCCTTGTCTATTTTACAGTATAAAACACACAATGGGCGTTAAAGATAGACAACCAAAAATTTTAGAAGACCTACCAGGGGATATGATTGATGAAATCTTGTCTAGAGTCAGTCAGAATTCATCGGCACAATTATTTACGGCAAAATTAGTTTGCCGAACATTTGAAAGATGTTCCAAGCATGCCTTAGTTTATAAAAGGCTTTCGTTTGAAAGATGGGGTATATCACATTGGGGAGACTTTAAGTTACGCCGTGTTTTCTTTAAGGCATTAAATGCAGGGAACCCAAATGCAATTTTACGCTACGGGTTGAGAGCCTATTTTAACTCCACATATCCCAACATAGGACTTTGTTCTTTAGAAAGAGCTTCCAACATGCATCTTAAAGAAGCATGTTATGTTTACGGGTTAGTGATGTTCGCTTCTCACCAAATTGAGAAAAAGAACATCGGATTACAACTGTTAAATAAAACATTCCCACAAGTGACGGATTCGGTAGTTGGGGTGAGAAACAAGGTTTTTAGATTGTTACGGGGCTGTTGGGCATTACGTAACCCCTGTCCTTTTGACGACGTTACAACATGCTGCCTAGCCAACGATCACAATGGTTATTTCCCACAAGACCAAGGATGGGAAATAATACTAGTAAAACCCGAATGCATGACTTATTTCTGGACTTATGAATTACGTTTCTTTATTGCCTTTGCTGAACGACTTGCGTATTAACTAGAACTGTCTTCGCAACTACCTTGTATCAAAGTTATTGTGTGCTATATTTCATGCTATATGTATAATAGCAGTATTGTAAGTTTGTAAAATTGTATAAAAGTTTGAACGCGAAATATTATGATTAGTTTTTCATATAGAATTGTAGTAGTTGAATGGTATATTAGCTACTAAGTATGAACTTAACGGGTATGTAGTACCCGAATTAAAACTTATAAAATGCTAATATGAAGAAAAAGCTGTTATAAATAAGTTCATATTATGAAACGAAATACTATTAACTACTCTTAATATTCTATATGATTAACTTAATTATTTTGGCTATTTTTGAAGGAAATGGCGCCGACTACTCGTCAAAACTTGAACATGAGCGAGGAAGACTTCCGTGTTTTTCTTGCTGCCAACATAGCCGTAGTACAGGCTGCAATGCAAAATAACAACAATAACTCCGGATCTAGCAGTGGAACTAATTCCACAAGAAATCGTGTAGGATGCTCCTACAAAGAATTCACTGCCTGTAAACCTTTGGAATTTGATGGAATCGAAGGACCAATCGGATTGAAATGGTGGACCGAGAAGGTTGAATCGGTGTTTGCCATAAGTAAATGTACTGAAGAAGACAAAGTAAAGTACGCTACACATACCTTCACTGGTACTGCATTAACATGGTGGAACACCTACCTCGAGCAGGTGAGACAAGATGCTGCTTACACATACCGTGGTCAGCATTCAAGCACTTGATGAATGAGCAGTATCGTCTTAGAAACGAGGTCAATAAGCTCAAGGTAGAGCTTAGAGGGTTACAAACACAAGGATTTGATATTACCACGTACGAATGATGATTCACAGAGTTGTGCCTATTGTGTCCAGGAGCGTTCGAAGATGAAGAAGAGAAAATCGACGCATTTGTAAAAGGGTTACCAGAAAGGATTCAAGAAGATGTGTGTTCACACGAGCCCGCCTCCATAAAAAAGGCAAGTCGAATGGCTCATAAACTCATAAATCAGATTGAGGGAAGAATCAAAGAGCAGGCGGCCGAAGAAGCCAACATGAAACAAGTCAAGAGGAAGTGGGAAGAAAACAGTGACAAGAGTCACCAACAAAACAACAGTAACTATCGCTTCAACAACCAACACAACAATCACAACTACAATCACCTCATTTTTCGCAAAAACAAACGCAACAACAACTATCCCAACAACAACAACAACCACAATAACCGTCCTAACAACAATAACAATCGCAACAATAACCAAATCAATAACAACAATGGCAACAACAATCAGAACAATAAATGTCTAAGGTGTGGAGGGTATCATCCAGATAAGTTCTATGTAGTAGTGTGTACCAAGTGTAATAGAACCGGACATAGTGTAACGAAGTATGATGTATATGGACCAAAGGCATATAAAAATAACCGAATAAATAATTCCATTATTTGTTACGGATGCGGAAATCCGGGCCATTTTAGCAAAGCATGCCCTAATCAAGGGAATAATAATGGGCAAGACCGTGGAAGAGTCTTCAACATTAATTCGGCCGAAGCGTAGGAAGACTCGGAGCTTGTTACGGGTACGTTTCTTATTGACGATAAATCTGCTTATGTTTTATTTGATTCGGGTGCGGATAGAAGCTATATGAGTAGAGATTTTTGTGCCAAATTAAATTATCCATTAATGCCTTTGGATAATAAATTTTTACTCGAATTAGCAAACGGTAAACTAATTACAGCAGATAAAGTATGTTGGGATAGAGAAATTAAACTGGTTGACGAAACGTTTAAAATTGACTTAATAACAGTCGAGTTAGGGAGTTTTGATGTAATAATTGGCATGGACTGGTTGAAAAAGGTGAGAGCAGAGGTCGTTTGTTACAAAAATGCGATTCGTATTATGCGCAAAAAAGGAAAAACTTTAATGGTGTACAGAGAAAAGAACAACGCGAAGTTAAATCTTATTAGTAGTTTGAAAGCACAAAAACTAATAAGAAAAGGTTTCTATGTCATTCTAGCACACATCGAAGAAGTCAAACCTGAAGAAAAGAACATCAGTGATGTTCCCGTCGCAAAAGAATTTCCCGACGTATTTCCGAAAGAATTACCGGGACTACCCCCACATCGATCCGTTTAATTTCAAATAGATCTCGTACCAGAAGTTGCACCAATAGCTCGTGCTCCTTACAGACTCGCACCCAGTGAAATGTAGGAATTACAAAGTCAACTACAAAAATTGTTAGAACGTGGTTTCATTCGACCAAGCACATCACCATGGGGAGCTCCTGTTTTGTTTGTCAAAAAGAAGGATGGTACATTCAGGTTGTGTATCGACTACCGAGAGTTGAACAAACTTACCATCAAGAATCGTTATCCACTACCGAGAATCGACGACTTATTCGATCAACTACAAGGCTCGTCGATTTATTCGAAGATCGATTTATGTTCTGGGTATCATCAAATGCGGGTGAAGGAGGATGATATTCCAAAGAATACTTTCAAAACACGTTACGGTCATTACGAGTTTATGGTTATGCCGTTTGGATTGACTAATGCACCAGCTGTGTTCATGGACCTCATGAACCGAGTGTGTGGGCCATATCTTGACAAGTTTGTCATTATTTTCATCGATGACATACTCATTTACTCAAAGAATGATCAAGAGCACGAGGAACATTTGAGAAAATTGCTAGAATTGTTGAGGAAGGAACAACTGTACGCAAAATTTTCAAAGTGTGCATTTTGGTTGGAAGAAGTTCAATTCCTCGGTCACATAGTGAACAAAGAAGGTATTCAGGTAGATCCGGCAAAGATTGAAACTGTTGAAAAGTAGGAAACCCCGAAAACTCCGAAGCATATACGCCAATTTTTAGGACTGGCTGGTTACTACAGAAGGTTCATCCAAGATTTTTCCAAAATAGCAAAACCCTTGACTTCATTAACGCATAAAGGGAAGAAATTTGAATGGAAGGATGAGCAGGAGAAAGCGTTTCAATTGTTGAAGAAAAAGTTAACTACGGCACCTATATTGTCATTGCCTGAAGGGAACGATGATTTTGTGATATATTGTGACTCCTCAAAGCAAGGCCTCGGTTGTGTATTAATTCAACGAATGAAAGTAATTGCTTATGCTTCTAGACAATTAAAGATTCACGAGCAGAATTATACGACACATGATTTGGAATTAGGCGCGTTTGTTTTTGCATTAAAGACTTGGTGGCACTACTTATATGGGGTCAAAAGTATTATATATACCGACCACAAAAGTCTCCAACACATATTTAATCAGAAACAACTGAACATGAGGCAGCGTAGGTGGGTCGAACTGTTGAACGATTATGATTTTGAGATTCGTTACCACCTAGGGAAGGCGAATGTGGTAGCCGACGCTCTGAGTAGAAAGGACAGAGAACCTATGCGGGTAAAAGCTATGAATATAGTTATTCGTACTAACCTTACTACTCAAATAAAGGAGGCACAGCAGGGAGTTTTAAAAGGAGGAAAGTTGAGGAATGAAATACCCAAAGGATCGGAAAAACATCTAAATATTCGAGAAGACGGAACCCAGTATAGGGCTGAAAGAATTTGGGTACCAAAGTTTGGAGATGTGAGAGAAATGGTACTTAAGGAAGCACATAAAACTAGATACTCAATACATCCCGGAGCGGGAAAGATGTACAAAGATCTCAAGAAACACTTTTGGTGGCCGGGTATGAAATCCGATATTGCTAGATACGTAGGAGAATGTTTGACGTGTTCTAAGGTCAAAGCTGAACATCAGAAACCATCAGGTCTACTTCAACAACCCAAAATCCCGGAATAGAAATGGGAAAACATTACCATGGATTTCATTACTAAATTGTCAAGGACTGCAAGTGGTTATGATACTATTTGGGTAATAGTCGATCGTCTCACCAAGTCAGCACACTTTCTACCAATGAGAGAAGATGATAAAATGGAAAAATTGGCACGTTTATACTTGAAGGAAGTTGTCTCCAGACATGGAATACCAGTCTCTATTATCTCTGATAGGGATGGCAGATTTGTTTCAAGATTCTGGCAGATATTACAGCAAGCATTGGGAACTCGTCTAGACATGAGTACTGCCTATCATCCACAAACTGATGGGCAAAGTGAAAGGACGATACAAACCCTTGAAGACATGCTACGATCATGTGTTATTGATTTCGGAAACAGTTGTGATCGACATCTACCGTTAGCAGAATTTTCCTACAACAACAGTTACCATTCGAGTATTGAGATGGCTCCGTTTGAAGCACTTTATGGTAGAAAGTTCAGGTCTTCGATTAGTTGGTGTGAAGTCGGAGATAGACAAATTACGGATCCAGAGATAATCTAAGAAACTACCGAGAAAATCATTCAAATTCAACAACGGTTAAAAACCGCCCAAAGTCGACAAAAGTGCTACGCGGATATTAAAAGAAAAGATATAGAATTTGAGATTGGAGAGATGGTCATGCTTAAGGTTTCACCTTGGAAAGGCGTTGTTCGAATTGGTAAATGGGGGAAACTAAATCCAAGGTACATTGGACCATTCAAAATTATAGATCGTGTCGGAACAGTAGCTTACCGACTTGACTTACCGCAACAACTCACTGGGGTACATAATACTTTTCATGTCTCGAATCTGAAGAAATGTTTTACTAAAGAAGATCTCACTATTCCATTAGACGAAATCCAAATCAATGAAAAACTTCAATTCACCGAAGAACCCGTCGAAATAATGGATCCTGAGGTTAAAATACTTAAGCAAAATAAAATACTTCCCCATTGATCCTGCCCCTATATATATATATATATATATATATATATATATATATATATATATATATATATATATATATATATATATATATATATATATATATATATATATATATATATATATAGTTAACATGATATTATGTTAAGTAAGTATCTCACTAGGTATATTAAAAATGAGTTATATACATAAAAATGAGATTACTAAGCTAAGAAACTCGAAACGATATATATAACGATTATCGTTATAACAACGCCTTACTAAATACATATGTATCATATTAAGGTATTGTTACACTATATTTAACATGATAAAATGATAATTATATATATCATTATGTATGTTAACAATGAACTACATATGTAAAACAAGACTACTAACTTAAGAATTTCGAAACGAGGCATATATGTAACGATTATCGTTGTAACGACATTTTAATGTATATATATCATACTAAGATATATTCATACATCATAATATCATGATAATGTAATAATTTAACATCTCATTAGATATAATAAACAATGGGTTAACTACATTAAATGAGATCGTTAACTTAAAGGTTTCAAAACAACACTTACATGTAACGACTAACGATGACTTAACGACTCAGTTAAAATGTATATACATGTAGTATTTTAAGATGTATTCATACACTTTTGAAAGACTTCAAGACACATATCAAAGTACTTCTACTTATCAAAAATGCTTACAATTGCATTCTCATTCATTTTCATCAACTAGTCTACTCATATACACCTGTATTCGTACTCGTACAATACACAGCTTCTAGATGTATTTACTATTGGTATATACACTCCAATGATAAGCTCTTAGAAGCCCTTGTGAGTCACCAAGACATGTGGTAACCATCATTTAACAACTAGCATGACTTATGAGCATGAAAACAAAAACTAGTAACCTTATATTGACTAAGCATTAGGCATTTTTTTCAAACAACACACACATCACATTTCTTTGATTTTCTAATCCAAATTCTCTCCACCTTAACTCTCTCTAAGCTTAAGAATGTCTACACTTCAGTAATATTGATCATCTAGGTCAATCTAGCTTCAATTACAATCAAGAAACATCATCATTCAAGAACACATCAAGAACACTTCACAAATACTTTAAAGTTTACTAGCTTACTTCTAATCTTGCAAATCCATTTCAAGTGTTCATCCAATCTCAATAAATCTTTCTTATTTACAGTAAGATATCTTTCTAATTCAAGGTAATACTCATATTCAAACTTTGATTCAATTTCTATAACTATAACAATCTTATTTCGAGTGGAAATCTTACTTGAACTTGTTTTCGTGTCATGATTATACTTCAAGAACTTTCAAGCCATCCAAGAATCCCTCTAACTTAACTTTTAAAATCAACTAAACACATGTTCTATATCTATATGATATGCTAACTTAATGATTTAAAACCTGGAAACACGATGAACACCGTAAAATCGAACATACGCCGTCGTAGTAAAACCGCAGGCTGTTTTGGGTTTGATGATTAAAAAAACTATGATAAACTTTGATTTAAAAGTTGTTCTTATGGGAAAATGATTTTCCTTATTAACATGAAACTATATCCAAAAATCATGGTTAAACTCAAAGTGGAAGTATGTTTTTCAAAATGGTCATCAAGACGTCGTTCTTTCGACTGAAATGACTACCTCTTACAATATTGACTTGTAACCTGTATTTTCGACTATAAACTTATACTTTTTCTGTTTAGTTTCATAAATTTCAGTTCATTATGAAACCATAGCAACTTGAATCACTCAAAATGGATTTAAAACGAAGAAGTTATGGGTAAAACAAGATTGGATAATTTTGCTTGTTGTAGCTACGTGAAATTTGTAACAAATCTATACAAACCATAAGTTAACTAACTTATATTGTATTATACGTGTATTCTAACATATATTACGTAATCTTGGGATACCATAGACACGTATACAATGTTTTGACATATCATATAGACCCATCTATATATATTATTTGGGAACAACCATAGACACTCTATATGCAGTAATGCTAGAGTTATCTATACAGGGTTGAGGTTGATTCCAAAATAATATATATACTTTGAGTTGTGATCTAGCCTGAGACTTGTATACACTGGGTCGTGGATTGATTCGAGATAATATATATTGATTTATTTCTGTACATCTAACTGTGGACAACTAGTTGTAGATTACTAACGTTGGACTGCTAACTTAACAAACTTAAATCATTAAAACATAATAAAAAATGTTGTGAATATATTTCGATCATACTTTGATATATATGTACATAATTGTTATAGGTCCGTGAATCGACCCGTGGCCAAGTTTTATTTTCCCGACGAAGGAAAAATCTGTGAAAGTGAGTTATAGTCCCATTTTTACTATCTAATATTTTTTGGGATGAGAATACATGCAGTTTTGAAAATGATTTGCAAAATAGACACAAGTATTGAAACTACATTCTATGTTGAATCGTTATACCCGATATCGCCCTTGTTGAACTTGGTAGCCTAAGAATTGGTGTTTATTATAATTGCCACCAATTGACGCGAATCCTAAAGATAGATCTATGGGCTTTGACACGGCCCAGTCAGAGAATTTGAACTGCTTTAGTACTTCGATATTTATATATGGGGATATTCTAGATGCATTTGTTAATGTAGGTTACCAGGTGTTCAACCATATGAATGATTTTTATGCAGATTGCATGTTATTGAAAGATGAAATCTTGTGGTCTATTATTACAATTTGATATATAGGTTAAACCTATAACTCACCAATATTTTTTGTTGACGTTTAAAGCATGTTTATTCTCAGGTGATTATTAAGAGCTTCCGCTGTTGCATGCTAATTTATGGATAAGAGTTGGAGTCAGCATGCTTGTATAATATTGTTTAAAAACTGCATTCGAAGACATATATATTGTTGTATAATATTATTGTAAACCATTATGTAATGGTCGTGTAAAAATGCTATATTTTAGATTATCATTATTTGATAATCGTCGTAATATTTTAAAGGTCATAGTTTGTTTTAAAAATCGAATGCAGTCTTTGAAAAACGTCTCATATAGAACGTTTATAATCGATATGAACGGGACATTTCACAAACCATCTTCATCTAAATTACAATCAGAATTGCAAAGATTGACTGTCCAACTCAGCTCCACGGAAACTGAGTTGGAAGATCTTAAAAAAATCAATTCATCCGATTAAAGTCGAAAGAACAGATTATCGTCTAAAATCGGAACGACTTGCAGAAAAAGTTCAATTTTTAGAAAAAGATCTTTCTAATTTGAAAACTCAACATGAACCCACACTTTCAAAGCTAAACAAGAAAATTATTCAATTGGAAAACATCATAATTGAAAAGAACTCTAAAATTTCTTCATTGTCAAAAGAGTCTTTTCAAATGAAAGCACAACTTTCCCGATATGAGAAAAAACTCTATCGAATAGAGCAATCTAAAGCTATCATGAATATGGAACTTTCAAAACAAACAATTTTCATGAATAGACCAAAAACGATTCATGGTGAAAAGTGGGGGTTGGGTTATGAAGATCCTAAGATCTTAGATAATGCTTCCAAAAGGATTCCAGGATTATATCATTCTGATTACTTTCGAGCTGGTTTAGCATCTCATTTTGTGCATGCTTCTGATGCTGATTTTGATGATATTATTGTTAATCGAAAATCTTGGAAATACCATCAAATTAGCTTAATGTATGAGAAAATCAATGCTAAAATGGGTAAAATTAAATCTTGATTTCTTGAAGGAACTTGTTGAAACTGAAAAGAATATGCACCGTGAAAATTATGTGCCTAAGCGTAGACTGGTTTATATCCCAACACTCATGCTAGAGAAATACATTTTAATGCTTGAGAATGAAGTGTTTAACAAACCTAGTTCTAGCATTATTTCCATTGATGAGGTGTTTGATGAACCAACTTTTGATGTGAAACCAATTCTACCGGCTTTACCTGCATGTTCTGATAATGTTTTCTGTGAAGACCTAGCACATGAACTAACTGTCTTCTTTGACACAGAATCCCTAGGTCAAACTGATTTAGATGTAAAGGTAGAACCTCGAGATGAACCAACTGTTGAAAACTTGATAGATTTTAACACAACAATTGATCCTTTGAATGAATTTTACGCAAACATACCTGTTGTACGAAACTTGAAACGTATATTAGGTATAGTTGAACAAGAAAATGTTAATTTGCAACTTAAGTGCCAATCATTAGAACAGATGCTTGCTTTGTGTGATAAATTGCCTCCACTTCCTAAGAAAGAATGTACTTATGATTTTAAGGAAGGTGAAGTGCTAGTTTCTGCAGAGGAATTATATCTTGAAATTAAGAGCTTAAAATAAAAAATAATTCAACTGAAACAGGCTAACACACTTAAGCAATCATCTACTGTTGAAACCAATGTGTCTGAATGTGTTGGTGGGATTACTAAGAAGGGGAAGGGGACAACAACATCTAAGGATGCAAAACCAATTACTATTCTTAAAAACCCACTACGTTCTCAATTTGGTAAACGTGTTTCAAAAGTTGCATCTTCAACCCAATTTGTTGTCAAGAGAGTTCATTCTCAAAATGGTTCTGTGTTAACTGAAAAGATTCCTATGATTCCAATGTCAAATAAATCAAAGGAAAGTCTTTTAACGAAATCAGTCAAGTCAACCCAACACACGAGTCCAAAACCTGATTTGAGTGAGTATGATGCAAAGGAATGTAAAATCAAATTAGAAATTTTGCAAAATCAATCATCTCATGTGTCACCTGAAAAGTTTGGACGTCTAATTAACAGAGGTGTTTTTCGTGTCACAGGTCATAATCAAATTTGACTTAAAAGTTGTATGGGTTCCTAAGTCCACGACTAAAACTGTAGCAACCAAACCAAAGCAATCTGCTAGTCGACCTAGGAAATCATCTCATGTCTTTCATTTTTTGTCTGTGAACAAAACATCTGCTTGGAATAAGCTGTGTGTTAAGACTTCTGATAATGATGTAAAACTTGATATTGTGTATGATGCTTCATGTAATGTGGTTTTAAATGATGTTTTATTGTCTAAATTGCATAATGCTTTACGTGATTATCTCGTTGTTGATCCAAAGTTTATTGTTGGTACTAACTGTAGAGGACCCAAGAAACTTTGGGTACCTAAACTCTAGAAAATTAACGTTTACAGGGTTTTGACGTCTGTGTTTGGTATATCGATTCTGGTTGCTCTCGACACATGACGGGCGATAAATCCTTGCTTGTCAATTTCGTTGACAAATTCCTAGGAACGGTTACTTTTGGAAATGATGAGATTGCAACAATAACGGGTTATGGAGATTTTGTGAAAAATGGCATAATATCAAACGGGTCTCATATGTTGACGGTTTGGGGTGCAGTTTATTAAGTATCAGCCAATTTTGTGACAGAGATCTCAAGGTTTTGTTTGAACGTCGTCAATGCTCGGTGCAATCCACCGATGGAAACGATCTTCTTGTTGGTAAACGTTGTGTTTCACTTTATACTATTGACCTCAATGATGCACCATCACATGAAACCATATGTTTGGTTACTCGTTCAACAAAGAAAAATTCATGGTTATGGCATCACCGGATGTCATACCTGAATTACAAGGGTATTAATCGACTGGTCTCTAAAGATTTAGTTGATGGTATTCTATGCTTTCAATATGATAAGCATAATGTGTGTCCATCATGTGCGATGGGTAAGCTGAAACGGGCTAATCATCCGCTTAAGCAAAACCCCAGTACTTCATCGTCCTTGCAATTATTGCATATGGACTTATGTGGACCCATGAGGATTTCTAGCCTTGGTGGCCGGAAACATGTGCTTGTTATTGTTGATGACTATACCCTATTTACATGGATTTTCCTTCTAAGGACTACGTCAGAAACCCCCGCCATTATCATTGAGTTCATTAAAAAGACTCAACTCTCTTTTAACAAACATGTTAAGAATATTCGAACTGATAATGGGACAGAATTTAAGAATGACCTGCTTGATAGTTATTTGAAAGACCAAGGCATTGAACATCAGTTATCTACTTCACGGACCCCTCAACAGAATGGAGTAGTCAAACGACGCAATCGTACGTTGTGCGAAGCAGCTCGAACGATGCTTGCTTACTCCAAACTACCTCCAAAAATGTGGGAGGAGGCCATTTCCACTGCATGTTATACCCAAAATCGCTGCATCATTAATAAACGTTTTGATAAAACTCCTTATGAGTTACTATATGGTAGACGCCCGAATGTCAAATATTTTCATGTCTTTGGTTGTATATGCTATGTGCTTAACAATTTTAACAGCCTCGAAAAGTTTGATCCTCATGGCGATCAGGCCATATTTCTCGGTTATTCTTTGAACAAAGTTGCCTATCGTGTCTATCACAAACGGACAAAGACGATCAAGGAAAGCATTAATGTAAGGTTCAATGAGTTATCGGGAATGGATTTTGAACAACTCAGTTTAAAACCCGATCCTAACCTGGCTACTACTTCTTCCGCACAAAACTCAATTTTCTTGAAGAAGGGTGTTCCTACGGTAACAACAGAGGTACTGGATATCTTGTTTGATAGTCTTTAAGCTCCTCAACGAAATTCAAATGTTCAAGCCGTACCCATTACACCATCATAGTCAACTACTGTGGAGACTTAACCAAGTCTTTTTGATGAAGATACAACACCAACTAATTCACCTGTTGCTTCTTCATCTTCTCTCCCACCTCCTGTTACGGATAATCTTGAACCAACTCAAGATTCATCAGTTGATACAACTCCAGTTGTTTCTCCAGATATTTAATTGAATCCATTAGATAGTGTTACATTAGATCAAGTGGATCAAGGCTCAACGTCAACAACGGTTGATGTTTCAACGGAAACCACTGATGTACAACCTCTTCCACACAACCGATGGACTAAAAGTCATCCAATTGATCTTATCATTGGTGATGCATCTGCTCCAGTCTCAACTCGAAGGGCAACTCGGAATATGTGTCTATACACTACCATTCTTAGTAAGATTGAACCAACAATGCTTGCTCAAGCTTTACTAGATCCGAACTGGGTGGTAGCAATGCAAGAAGAGATCAATCAATTTGAACATTTGAAAGTATGGCGATTAGTTCCAAGACCAACGGGTCAAAGACCAATAGGGGTTAAGTGGATTTTTAAGAACAAGTAGGATACTGATGGAATTGTGGTTCGAAATAAGGCACGTCTTGTGGCAAAGGGATATCGACAACAAGAGGGTATTGATTATGACGAAACGTTTGATCCGGTTGCTAGGATTGAGACTATTCGTCTTTTCCTTGAATTTGCTTCTCATATGAAGTTCACGGTGTTTCAAATGGATGTCAAAACTGCTTTTCTGAATGGTCATCTTCAAGAGGAAGTTTATGTTGATCAACCAGAAGGCTTTGTCGATCCCATTCATCCAAACCACGTATACTACTTGGAGAAAGCCTTGTATGGTCTAAAGCAAGCACCGCGTGCATGGTACGAGACCTTAACAAAGTATTTGCTGGACAATGGCTTCTCTCATGGAACGATTGATACAACGCTATTCATCCGTAAAAACCACGGTCACATTCTCTTGGTTCAAATTTACGTTGATGACATTATTTTTGGTTCCACGTCCTCGGCCTTATGCAAAGAATTTGGTAACCTTATGGCCAACAAATTCGAAATGAGCATGCTTGACCAGTTAAATTTCTTCTTGGGGTTACAAGTAAAACAATTACCAAACAGGATTTTTATCAGTCAAACAAAGTATATCAATGATATGCTAAAACATTTTAAAATGACTACTTTAAAACCAATGACAACCCCAATGAGGACTTTACTTGATGCTGATGCTAATGGGGAACCCTTTGACATTACGCTTTATCGAAGCATGGTTGGTTCTTTAATGTATCTGACTGCAAGTCAACCAGACATTACACTTGTTGTAACTGTCTGTGCCTGCTTTCAGTCAAACCCTAAAAAATCCCACTCCAAAGCGGTTGTTAGGATTTTTCAGTACCTTAAAAGTACACCTAACCTTGGGATCTGGTATCCACATGGATCCGATTTCAATCTCACTGCTTATACAGATGCGAATCATGGCAGTTGCCATGAGAAAGAGCACATCTGGATCAATTCAGATGTTGGGGAATAGGCTAGTTGGTTGGTCATCCAAAAAGCAGAACTGTGTGTCTTTATCAACAGCTGAGTCTGAGTACATTGTTGCAGCTCACTGTTGTTTACAGGTTTTGTGGATGCAAACTCAACTTTTGGACTATGGCTTTAAGATTTCTAAGACTCCAATTTACTATGATTCACAAAGTGCTATTGCAATTACAAGCAACCCAGTCCAGCATTCTTATACTAAACACATAGATATTCGTTATCATTTTATAAAGGACCTTGTAGAGAATGGGGATGTAGAGTTATACTTTGTGCCTACCAAAGTGCAATTAGCTGACATGTTCACTAAGCCCTTAGATGAACTTAGGCTAAAGTTCTTGATCAAAAAGATTGGCATGGTAGAATATAGTGCTTGACATTCCTTAGATCTATTGGGTCTTATACTTGGGATCTTGTATTTAGGGGGGGTAGATAATTTCTAGGGGGAGCAACTGATTTCTTATGCTTTAGATAACATCTTTCAAGGGGGAGCCTTTAGATTTGTGTTAACTTCCTGGGATTAAGTTTCAATGGTTACAAAAGGGGGAGGTAACTCATTGATATCATATTTCAAGGGGGAGTTAATTCATTTTCTTGGGAAAATATCAAAATGGTGATTTACTTTCTTGTATATCACATTTTGAGGGGGAGAAAACGGGAGAAAATGAAAAGAAAATTGTTTTCCAAAAGTGAATTTCATAAATTCTTTGTTTATATCTGAAAGAATTCACTAAGGCTTGTATACATCTCAATATGCAACCCGTTTAAATAATTGATATCACTGAAGATTTGTACTTTGTACATAATTCAAAGCTTTCTAAGTACCAATCTTCTTTTGAGAAAATTCATAAAAAATTGGAAAAGATAAAATCCAAAAAGATGTTATTTTAACTGAATAAATGCTAATTTTAGCATTATACCAAATCTGACAACCAACAGTACAGATTCGGTAAATTTTCAAAAAATTGTCTCAGAAATATTTTTCATCAAAAATGTGATAATCTTGAATGATTTTTTATAAAGATTTGTCAAAATTTGAAGTAAAATGTGTTTAAGTCTGAAATTGGAATGCATTCGGTACTTAAGGCCCATTCAGTAAAGCCCATGTCTTCAAAACATTCGGTATCTATAAATAGCAGGGTCAAAGTCAAACTTTCTCTCACTTCATTCTAATTGCATACCGAATCTGAACTAATCTACCGAGTCTACCTAATCTACCGAATCCCGTCTTCTGTAACTTCAATTTCTTGATAATTCTTTGTTTTAATTGAATCTAAGATACACATACTGTAGATCTGAGATAATTGAACACTTTTAAACCAGAAAATAATGTAAATAACATGATTGTGATGCTTAATTTTGAAAAAGTGTTGATTATACCGAATCTGAGTCGAGTCTCTTAAATCTTAGATTAAACTCATCTGATTTGGTTAATTAACATGAAATCTTGTTAAATCTTTGTTAAATTAGTTGATCTATCAATTGACTGAGTCTGATTACATGTTTTTGTACATACCGAATGTGTCCTTGCTATTGTACCGAGTCTGTTCAAGTCATTAACATGTTTTTCTGATTTTTTTGAATTGTTAATTGATTATGACTATGTTTTTGCATGATATAAGACTTAATATGCGTATTTGGGTGATTATGTAATATATTTGAAGATACCGAATCTGTTCTTGGCATTTTACCGAGTCTGTGATTTGGTACTTTAAAAAATAATGTGATTTTCAACTTGATAAATCTTACATGTTTTATTTAAGTCTTTGGTATGAAAACTCAAGCTTATTTGGTTACAGAATCTCAAGTTTTCATAACTACCGAATCTGCTTGAATTGTGCTTAAAATGACTAAGTGTTGTTCTGATTCTTTGTGTTATATAATTGACTTTGCATGATGATTTTGTACTGTAATGAATATCATATGAATGTCATGTTTGTCAATTACTTGTTCATATTTGAAATAAATGATTTTTATAACTTACAAAAACCATAAAAATTATAAAACTTGAAAAATACAAAGGATTTCAAAGGCAAATAAGAATAGAGATATGTACTTTATTATAAACATATTGTGGTCTTCTATTTCTTATTTATACAGCTAAATGGTGCACAATCACTTCATCAACTCTGAAACCAACATTCCTTGCAACTACTAGACCGCAATATTAGAGAGGCATACATTATGGCATGCTCTAAGCTCTACTGCCAGTGTGGCTGTGACAGATCTGGAGCTATTAAACAGAACTATTAGGTTTGTGGAAGCTACACAACCTACTGCTGCAAATCCAGAGGGAATACAAGCTCATTTTTAATTTGAGCTAAGAGGAGTTCAAGGGATGAGGAGTATCATAAAGGCTGATTTCAGGAGGATCTTTAGACTTCCTCTTGTACAGAATGCTCCTGCTCACCCTGCTACTCAGCAGATGATGTCTTCAATTTTTTATCTTGGTTATGTTGGAGCTACCAATGTTCCACCGGCTAAGTTTCAGAATAAATACCTGCACTCAAGGTGGTATGTGATCTTCTCAATCATCAACAGATGCTTGCTGATGACAAGGATCGGATCCGACAGCTTGACTGTGCCAATGCTGAAATATTTCTACTCTTTCACAAAAGTAGAGACTCCTGACTATGCAGAGCTTCTATGGGATTTGTTTCAGGCCCAAGTTGATAAGCCAGGGGGTTCATACATCCCTTATGAAAGGTTTTTCTGTATATTTATCCATGATACTATAAATGCTTGCAGAAATGCAAATATATTTGTACCAGGTACACATGGATTACTGATGAAAAGATTTGGGGAGCTGAAGATGAATACCCCAATGGTATCTGATAACCAATTCATTGCGCCGATTCCAAATTGGCTTGTGGGGCTAGCTGCACCCCAAGATGCTTGAATGCGTTCATATTTTGAAGTTGTAGGAATACCTCTTTCGAACCCGATACAACAAGAAGAAGTTGAACCCGCCGCGGTTCCAACCCCAGAGGTTGTAGAGGAACCTGTAGTACAACCACCCGGGCCAGCTTATCCTCCACTTATGGTAAACCTCAAACGATCTAGGGTAGCACACCAAGCTCAACCTGTGAGGATCAGGGAACCTAGATCATCTAGGAATGAACCAACCCTTTCAACAACACCCGAAGTAAGCAATGACACCGTTTCTTCAGCACCAGAATCATCTCCTAAACATTCTCCTAAGAGAACTCGATTTATGCCTGACGAGATGATTCAGACTCCGCCAACCCAACGAGTAACTAGATCTAGGACTTCGACACCTATCGTCCTCCAAACAGTTATTCCAACCGTTGGTGATACGGACCAAGACCTAGAGCCGATTAGGTCACCCTCACCCATCTCCGTATCACATCCAATAATAACAGTAAGCCCTACACTAAATGAAGCACAAGCTTCGGTAGGCAAGAGAGCTAAACGCATGGATAGTAATAAGACCACTAAGCCCATCCAATCTAAACCAGACTTAATAATTAATCCTACACAGCAAGATGCTTCGGCATCTAAGGAAGAAAAGTCTTCCTCTGCAGTAAAGTCTGCGTTGACTCAATCGATTGAGGAAACTCAATCATTCAAGTCCAGAACGACCGAAGGGGAGCCGAAAAGTCTTGAAAAGGCACCCTGCATATCGGTAGGAAATCCTCCTGTGCCTCAACGTACAACAGGGTCTCGAGGTTTGGCTTATCTTGATGAGGGAGATCTGCCGTGTCCCATGGAAACGAGTCAACATGACAATCCATCGAGATATTTATCAGACTTCCAGCAGACTGATCCCTTGGTTCATGAAAATGATCCATTGGTTCAAACCCCTTCTCTTCCGAATTCTGAATCTCAGGGTCTGGAGGAAGAGTCATTAACTGAAAGAGATATGCCACCTCATGGTATATCAATGATTTCAGGAGTCGAAGATAGAAATATCTCTGCGAGATCTAAACCGACGGGTAGTTCTACTACTTTTTCAGAGTCCCATGAGACTAAAGTCATGGAGGCAGATGATTCGAAAGAAACTTCACCAGCGACAACTCCGGTTGTTGCCCAACCTCCATCAGAAGGGGATATCACGAATCTGACTAGTAGTATGTACAGCCATACATATAAGAATAATACCACATGAATATCCTTACCTGCCCTCACGGAAAATCAAACACTTCCACCGACATCGCCTATAACAGTTGATGTTGATGCTGATATTGTTCTTGGTTACACCGTTGTTTTACCAACTGGGTCACCTCCTTAGATTTTGAATAGATATGGATTAAGATATCTCTCTGATAATGAGGTGGAGGAACTATATCTTACTGAGTTTGCTCAACGAACTGATCTTGATGAAGTTCGCTAGACTATGATGATTTATTTTAAGCAAGCAAGGGTAGTATATCCTTTATCTTCATGTAAGTCACCGGGACCAATTCACATTCCTGATCATGATGATTTCGATCCCGACAATCTTCATGAGGGGGAGAATAAACAAAGTGGTTATCGGTCCAGTGGTTTTCAAAGATCAACTTGTGAAGCTGGTGCATCTAGTCAACATAAGGATCAAGATGTTGTTGATATATCTGATTCTGAAAATGATGAAATTGAGGAAATTCAGTGTGAAAGTTTTCTAGATGAATTGGAAGGTCGGAGATAGGGTGACTCAGGGATGCTTATGATTATGGATTTAGCTGATCAATTAGAGAATAAGTCAGCTCAAGAGGATAATCAAAACTTTGATAATATTGAAGATATTTTGAAGGGGTCGTCGAGTGTCGCCAATGAATTCAATGATCATCAATTTGTTAACTTGTCATCTCAAACTGATGAATTTGGGATACACTTTGAAAAGGAGATTTTCTCTAACGGCAAGGAAGATACTACGACTCCTCCTGATCTGAATGTTCCATTTCAAATTGCAGAGATTGTTCTTGAGCGTGATGCTGATTTCCAACTGAGTGAGGAAGAAGAGAAGATGATTATTCGTTCAACATTCATTGAACAACAAGCATATAGAATCTATGGTGATCCCGATCTCGTCCTTTCTGCATCAATGAGTGTTCTAGCTGCATGGAAATATCATAAGAATCCAATATCTCAAAGCTTATATGAGTGTTCGCGAAAAATTTAAATTGAAGAATGAAGAGAAACTTCAAGATTTTCAGAGATCAAAAGCATAAATAAGGTCTTGATGATTAATAAGGATGGAGTGAAGATGCCAGTGTTTCAGGTAATAAGAATGGATGATGAGGATTATCATTTCTCAGAAGCGGATTTTGATAAACTGAAGATGGACGACATTATTTTCATCTACAATTACTTGATTGACTTGAATGAATCTGCAATAACTTATCATGCTACTGTGATGAAGGCAGTCTACAGATTCATTCTTAACTCGATGAGATGGATGTCTGTTCACGATTTTCAGATGTGGTTAGAATCTGGCACAAAAAGCTCGGAATCAAACCACCAAATCAAGTAATTGAAGAGCTAAGATATATGTCCTTACTTGAAGTGAGTGACTGTCCATATGGGTTTGCATTTGTCAATTCTAACTATACTGTAACGACCCGTCCTAATCCACATGGACGAAGTCATCAACATCTGGTCCCATTGCGAGGTACTGTCCTAAGTATGCCATGAAGGACTCCAAGTAATATCTTTAAAATGAGCAAATGCACAGCGGAAGACTTAATTCGTACCTGAGAATAAACATGCTTAAAAGTCAACCAAAAGGTTGGTGAGTTCATAGGTTTATCCTAACAATCATTTCAATATCTTAATAGACGACAAGATTTCAGTTTATATATATATGTACACTCGCAAGTGTATGTAAAGCATTCTAAGTGGTTGAGCACTTGGTAACCATACTTAACATTTAATCAACGTCGCATATTCCCTTTATTATGAAATCTCACTACACCGTACCAAGTGTAGTCCCGAAACGAAGTACTGTGCAACCGTTGAATACTGGTCGTCCAGTCCGGTTGGGGTTGTCAGGCCCGATAGATCTATCAACAGGATTCGTGTTTACAATACCCATGTAAATAGTAGTTACCAAGCTACAGGGAAATATGCCAGTGGTACAACTCAATGTAGAATATATTTTAAGTACTTGTGTCTATTTTGTAAACATTTATAAAAGCAGCGCATGTATTCTCAGCCCAAAAATATATATTGCAAAAGCAATTAAAAAGGGAGCAAATGAAACTCACCATAATGTATTTTGTAGTAAAAATACATAGGACGACATTGAACAAGTATAGGGTTGGCCTCGGATTCACGAACCTATATCATTTATATATATTAACACATTGTAACCGAATAAATTCATATATTATTATTGATATAATTGTTATATTTAATAATTTATAGGTTTTATTAATTAATTAAATACATTTATTTTATATATACTTTAAATAAATAGTTATTATTTATTATAATCATATTAATATATTTATGTTATATGTATTAAATATATTTTTATGTAACTAATATTTATTTGGTAAAATTACTACTAATAATAAAAGGTTGTATTTTTATAATAATAATAATAGTAATAATAATAATAACTATAATATAATATCTATAATAATAATACTAATAATAATAAATAAAAAAAATGATACTAATACTAATGAAATAATAATTTGTATTTTTTTCAAAATATTAATAATAATAATAACCGTAATTATAATAATAATAATAATAATAATAATAATAATAATAATAATAATAATAATAATAATAATAATAATAATAATAATAATAATAATAATAATAATAATATCAATAATAATATCAATAATAATAATAATAATCATAAAAGTAAAAATAATAATAATAATAATAATAATAATAATAATAATAATAATAATAATAATAATAATAAAAAAATGTACAACCTTTGAAGAAAGGATCTTTAAAATAATACGCCACTTCCCAGGCTCGAACCCAAAATCTCTAGTTTAACACCCAACACTCTAAACCTTTCCCTCTGAACGCTGATGGTAATATGGTGGAATATAAAAGGTTCTCCGGTAACGATGAGGAAAGCCAATCGTATATATCAAAGTTATAATAAGACTTATTCGAGTGAAAGGTCGAAGTTGCTCTGTTGGAGTTGTGACAAAATTGGCTACTTTGGAAAGGGATTGCAAAGCGATTTTCGGTAGTAACATTGCCAAAGAAGCTAGCGCAGATATGTGTTAAACCTTTACTCAGGTTCCAAGAGTTTTCAGGTGCATAGCTATATGCATGAATCTTTTCTTCCGTAGATGTAGTGTGGTTGGTTCATCTTCTCGATTGAGGTGTTTTCAAGAATCATGAAAGATTTGAACGCTGATTGTAATCGTCAAGATACAATTGAGGTTTAAGATGAAATCAAGTGGCAAACTTGAAGAATTGTTTAGTTTCATATGTTATAATCAATATTTTAATTCTTTTTAATTGTCCAATATTATTAGTCCACAGTCGATAGTCCACAGTTACAGTTCAACAATTCATATATAGTTTAATATATAATATTCGAATTAATTAAAATATATCATGACCCGTATACGTCTCAGACTCGATCACAACTCAAACTATATATATTATTGTAGAATCAACCTCAACCCTGTATAGCTAACTCCCACATTACTGCATATAGAGTGTCTATGGTTATTCCAAATAATATATATAGATGCGTCGATATGATATGTCAAAACCTTGTATACGTGTCCCGATATTTAAAGTGTGTAAAATAAATAACAGAAATTAAATGACGATAAATAAAGTGCGTAAAGTAAATAACAGAAATTAAATGACGATAAATAAAATTGCGAGAATGTAAATTGCGATAATTAAATTGAGATAAATAAAATGTAACCAGTTAGCTAGGAACAGGTAGCTAGGAACAGTTAGCGTGGATTCTTAACAATATTTCAATTAGTTAGTTCGTTTGTTTCTAACAAATTTTACTTTGTCCGGTGTTTTCTTCATTATGCCACTTGTTGGATTCTGATAGGTCAAAATCCAAATATGAAATTGAATGAAAATGATTATTCTGCGGTGAACGGATACGTATATCGGTGGTGGTAAGTAGGATAGTAAATGATTGTTGAATCAGATTCGAAGAATGTACAATGTAACTTATTAATGTGAAATCTAAATATTTCTCGGGTATTACCTACCCGTTAAAATATTTTCATCATTAATAGTTTGTACGAAAGAATTTTTAATTACAATATTTATGAAAATATACTTACATATATATTTTCTTCAGATGTAATCATGAATTTAATGAGTCAATATGATATTAGACTCATTTGATTTACCGTTAGAATAAGAATATATAATCTCTAAAACATTAGAGATCACATAATCGCCATGTCGAACGAAGATAAATGATGTAAAACAATTCGTAGATTAATGATTATGCTCGAGGTACATAATGAGATATTGAGGTGTGTGATGTTGAGGCTACTGGTGCTGGTGGTACTGTTGATACTGGTGATGTTGTTGAAGCTGGTACGTTTTGCACCATATTTTTCAAGGCTATAATTCGGGCGCGTAGTTCGTTGACTTAATACTCCGGGATGATTGTCGGTTGGAACGAGCGAATAAATAAGGTTTAGAATTTTAGATAGAATATAATCGTGGTGAGATATTCAGAAAATGAGGGTGGAAATGATGTTTCAGACTGGTTCGCTGATAAGTACTTCAGGTTCATTGCCAAGAGGTGATTTCGGTTGATGGAAAGGATCACATTCATCTTGTCTCCATTGATTAAGTCGACTACGAACTCAGCCCCATTTCATCCAGAATTGATGATGGCTGATTGGTTGATTCATTCTAGTGACGCTGCTTTCGGAGCTTAGGTGAAACTCCATATCGAAATAGCTGTCAGAATCCGAAAAATTCAAACTGGTTAAGGGATTCATCTCGTACGATCAGATGAAGGATTTTCGTTAAGAAATAGATTATAGGATATAGATTAGTACCCTGCAATACATAATTTACATATGCATATATAATACTAAAATCCCATAAGTTACGAAGAAATCTACGGAAACTATCAGGCATCGGTAACAATAACAGGTACGCTAAGATATGAATTAGCAGATATGCTAAGATATAAATTTTGTCTATATACTGATGTCGAACGAGGTGTATATAAAATAGCTTATATTTTACTAGGAAATACTATTAAATACGATACAATTTTACACAAGATATTTATTTATTTATAGAATGGATATACTTAAACCTTGCTACAACACTTATAGGCAGTGTACCTAATCGTACAGTAGTGTAGTTTTTAGTAAGTCCGGTTCGTTCCACAGGGAAATCTTTAAACAAAGCTCAACGCTATATTAGTTTACTTTTATAAAAATACAAATATATATATAAGTAATATTATTATTATAAAGGGGGGTTTTACCGTTTAATGACCGGTTTGTCGATTTTTAAACTTTAGTCGCAGTTAAAACCTAATGTAAAATATAAAATAAATACAAGACTTTAAATTAAAGCGTAAAGTAAATAACGATAATGAAATTGCGAATAATAAAAATGCGATAAAATAAAATTGCGATAATTAAAAAGTACGATAATTAAAAGTGCGATAAAATAAAATAACAATAAATAAAAGTGCGATAATTAGAAGTGCAATTAAATATAAAATAAAGGAAATTAAATATGAAATAAAAGAATTATGCTTATTTAAACTTCCGTAATCATGATGTGTGACGTGTTGATTTTAGTTTTATGCCCATGGGTTAATTGTCCTTTGTCCTGGATTATTCAATATGTCCGTCTGGTTTTTGTCCATAACAGTCCATCAGTCATAAATATAAATTGCAAGTGTCCTTGTCAAATTATTATTATACCCGAAGATAAATATTCCAACTAATTGGGGATTCGAATTGTAACAAGGTTTTAATACTTTGTTTAATGAATACACCAGGTTATCGACTGCGTGTAAACCAAGGTTTTACTACTTTGTTAACAATTACACCAATTACCCTTGAATGTAATTTCACCCCTGTTTTAATTATTCTAGTGGCTATTAATCCATTCCCGTATCCGGTTAAATGAACGATTATTCGTACATATAAATACCCCGCCCATCGTGTCCGATCGAGTGTATATGGTAATTTATAGGGACGCCCAATTGTAAATCTTTATATTAACATTAACAAACTTTCATTTAGTTAAACAAATATAAAGCCCATTAATAGCCCATAGCCTAGTTTCCACAAGTGTCGTTCTTTTATCCAAACCCCAATTATGGTACAAAGCCCAATTACCCAATTTTAGTAATTAGCCCAACATCATGATTACTTCGTTTTAAATAAGCATAATAATAACTTAGCTACGAGACATTAATATAGAAAGGTTGAACATAACTTACAATGATTAAAAATAGCGTAGCGTTACACGGACAGAATTTCGACTTACACCCTTACAACATTCGCTAACATACCCTTATTATTAGAATTATAATTAAAATTAAAATATAAATTATAAATATAAATATATTTACGTATGAAGAGGAAGAGAAAAAGATATTTAAAACTCGGCAGAAAACTGGCTTTATATAGGACCTGACCAGCAATCTCACTCCATGCGACTCGCATGATTTTGTGCTTCTGGCCATGCGAGTCGCATGGCCACCCTGGATCCAGCCAACTACTTTGTTTTCTTCTTGCCGACGTAATATAATAATAATAATATATATAATATATAATTATATATAATTATATATATATTATATTATATTCTTGTGCATAGTAGACTAGATATTTTTGGTCCGTTGCGTCGGGCGTTTCTTCTTGGCTCAGGTCCCGGTTCCGGATTTTCGGACGTCTTCGCGTATTATTTTATATCGTGTACTTTGCGTCTTGTAACTTGTACTCTTGTCATTTTGAGACGTTCCTCATCAATATTTTGAACCTTTTTAGTTGTATCTTGTACTTTTTAGCTCTTTGGACCTTTTTGTCTTCAATTTGTCGAATCTGCTTTTTATCTTCTCTTTTTAAAATTTAAACGAATATCGCTTGTAAATCGAACAATACCAACTAAAATCTTGTCTTTCTTAAGGAATAATGCTATGAAATATATGTTCGTTTTTGGCATTATCAAATATTCCCACACTTGAGCGTTGCTTGTCCTCAAGCAATATTGTCTTGAAATACTAGAATCACTTCTTTATTCTTCACACTTTGTACATCAGTGATTTCTATACGGCGGTATAAACAATGGTAGTAACGATATGGTTTACAGTCCCACATGACTATAAAAATTTAGATCCATTAAGGAAATTGGATCTTTATGAAAACATTTGATCTTTTGAAATCTAGTTTTTACCCTAGATTAGTTTTCCGGAATAACCCTTTACCGGTGTTTTGCAAAATATTTTTGTGGGTTTGGTGGGTTTCAGATTTGAAAATTTTAGCTCAAAACTTGCGGTTTTGTGTCACCCACTTGCTAACCTTGTATTTGGAAAGCAACACGTCCAGTTTACTTGTCCCGTACATTACCTTTCGGCAAACTACCGTCCGGTTGTAAAGGAAAGCGTTGAACAAGCAACTGTTAAGGCAATGTCCCGTGACATGCTTTTGATTATGGTCTATAACGTGTCGGACGCAATTACTATCCTTGGTAGGAGCAATAGTAAAGCTCACCCTTATAATTTGTCGGTTTGGCACAAGGTCCTGTCTTTGACCATGCTATGCAACCACCGTTCTTACGGTTGACACCCGATTTAGTTCAGGTGACCTAATGAATTCCAGGTGAATTCCTAGGATTTTACGTTCAATGGTAATGAACGCATTGAAAATAGGGTTTTTAGAAAACAAATCGGTTTGTAATTTTGATCAAAATATTTTCTCGTTTAAGCTCGAGTTTAGATATCATTGAATTCCATGAGTTTGAATTCTCAATCTTTAAGGTCAATCTCTAGGATTGAGTAATATCAGTCTTAAAAGCTGATTTTTAATCTTTAAGGAGATTATCCTTTCTGGGGATCTGATTCATTAGTCTTATCCAGCTAATTTGCATGGTGCCCCCCCATTGTACGAGATAAATCCTTCTCATGGTTAGGATAAATCTGACCACTTGGCGACCCTGTTTGATGGTGAGGTCCGTGGATTTCCTGCTGATTTTAGAAATGACTTTTCTAGATTTTTCGTCAACCTACAGCTGGTCTGGACGACAACTTCATGACCTAAATCAAGAAGCGCGTGTCTTTTTCGGAAGACTTTACTTCCTTTTAGTGATGGAATTGATTCATCGTGTAGATCCATCTCTTCTTTTCTTTCATTGGGTAAAACAGTTTAGTTTAGTCCAAAGCAAAAGTATTTTCAGTTATTTGTTACAAATATATGTGGCATATGTTTAAAATAACTTGGTAAATTTTCCCACACTTGGCTTTTATTTTTCTTTTTATCGTCCTCTATTCCATTTTAAATGAATTTTAACATTTTAGTTTGTTTCTCAATTTATGTCCTTTCCGAGGTAACAATAATTTCGGTGTTAAAACCTAGTTTTATCGTTCATAAATATGTATAAACATGATTTGAATTCATTTAATTGAAAATTTTGAAAAATTTTACTAGAATTGGGTAGTCAGTATATAAGACTAGGGCTGTTCTTTTTTATCAGAGAGCACTAGATTCTAATACAACTACTGCTTTACTAGTATTTTTAATGGTAACCAAGTGTTTAATATTAAAATTTTAAAATCCGAAAGAATTTAACCCCTTCCCACACTTAAGATCTTGCAATGCCCTCATTTGCAAGAAATCAGTAACAATTTAAATTATTGAGGGTGATTAGTGTGAAAATGATTAAATTTTTACCAAAGTTTCCAAATATATTGGCGTTTGTTTGCTGAATGATAAATGGTGCACGTCATTTGTTCATTCCGTCTTGTTGTTATTTCACATATATTTTGCATCATTGTCGTCAAAATTACTTGCTTTTGCTGAACTTAATGCCAGTATTTGAAAACGCGTTGTTTTACCCTGTTTTGTGCATAAAATAGAATACATACAATACAAATATTATCATACATGCAATTTGAAATGGAACTTTGGCATCCCACTTTCAAATTATAAGAAAAATATTAGTACACAATAATAATAAGAATATCAAACATTACATAAACGTAATAAAATGTTAAGTGTTTAAAATAAAAATAAAAATTACCAACTTATCTCTACTGATCAGGAGGTGGGTTAGGAGGAAAATTAGGATATGGATCCCAATTCATGTTCGCGTCCGGGTTCCATGGCTGATTATAGGTGAACTGGTATGCTGCGTCATAATCATATGAATCATAGGGTGGTCTCATTTCTGGCTGATGTGCGGGATAGTATGCGGGTCGGGTCGGATAATACATCTCGCCAGGCTGCAACTGGCTTATAATTTGGCGCTGATGATAATCCCATCGGCCATGCTCTCGTTGCCGGGAATGCTCGTAGTCATTCCGACGTTGCCATGCCTCGTACTGCATATGCCTATCATAGTTCGTCATGTATTCATCCTCCATACGAATGCCTAAATCAAGAGCAGTCTCCCGAACAACTCCTATAATGTTGTTCGCCTCCTCCATCTCGTCATCCGAACCTCTCTCTACCTGTCGCTGAGGTCCCTCATATCGATATACCCGACCACGTCTCATCAATAATACCCTTGCACCGTGATAAAGGTTTGAACTTATAGTTTCACCTCCGTCCTCTATTTCGTTCATTGGACCCCCTTGGTGCTTATCTACACCTAAATACTCTCCAATGAGAGTAATGAAAATACCACCACCTATAATACTCCCCGATTTCATCCCCGAAACTACATTAGCGAGATAATAACCAACACAATAGGGAATGTTAATGAAACTCCTCGGGTCTCTAATACACTTAAGGTAGAACAAATCGTTTACGGTCAATTTCTCCTTATTCCTACCCCTTTGTGTAATTGTGTTTGCTAAGAATCTATGAATCACCCGGAGTTCAGCTCTGTCTATATCTAAGTATGTATGATTTCCACTGGCGTGAAATTCATTAAAGTGGGACATACGCCTCCAGATGGCGTTAATATCAAAGTCCCTATCTACCCTTTCTCCTTGGGCAATCAGGCTATTACAGTCGGGGCTCAAAAGTTCTGCAGGGGTGTAAATCTGTAAGGCCCTGGCTAAATCTATCATGGACATTCTGTACATGCGTCCACCTAACAGAAATCTAATAAAGCTTCTATCATCTATCCTCCTAACATCACTGTTTAACTTAATAGTACTAAGTAATTCTATACACCATTCCCTATATATGGTTCTACGAATGGAAAATAGGCGCATCCAATCGTTAAACTGAGAATTACCATACCTTTGCACCAATAATTCCCGAATCGGTTCGGCAAGGTCAACTGTTTCCAAAGGTACCCAGTCAATTGCCCTTGGCATTTCAACAACCTTAAAGTAGAGAATGTGCATGTTCTTTTGATAATCTGGATACTCTATCCAACATCGATCAAATCTCAGATTTGGGTGTAATTGATCTTCATTAATGTCTAAGCTCAGAATCCTTTGATGTGGAGCGAATTGACGAAACTGATTCATAAATAATTGATCTTGATCGTGATATGGAATATGTTGCTCCTCCTGTTCTTCTTCTTCTTGTTGCATATGTTGTTCTTGTTCATGAAACATTTCCGGTTCGGGCTCTGGTTGCCTGGACGATGATGCTCCTGAACCTCCAGTATCGGCTCTCTGCAAAACACATTAAACACAAAATTTGTGCATCCAAATATGCATTAGTGTTAGCAAAATAATAACTTGAAACAATTATGATGACATGTTCAATTCATAACATATTTTATACATATTTTCCTAAAAATAACAATTATATACTTTTACATACGAAAATGTGTACAATGTTTTATCACATTTAAACTCTTAAACATGTCAACAATAATTATTATAACAATTAAACACTTGTTACATGGCATTCAAATCAAACTAGTGCTCATTTTCATATTTTTGTTAAGTCTACACTTTGTCAAATAAGCATATACGAAAAATGTACATCAAGTTCATAAGCATTTATCTCAAATAACATGCCAAAATAATCACTACTAGCTATGAAACAAGTTTCAAATGGCCTTTATATCAAATTATCCAAGTTCATGAATTTTTAGACTTAAAAAGTCTACTTTAATTCTCAAAAACATGTTTAGGCTCAAAGTTTGGATCAATTAACTACCTAAACATGTTACACTACTTAATTTAGCAACAATTCATGACAAAAATTGGCCATAACCTGTTTATATCAAAAAGCCCCAAATTGCTCAAGAACACAAACCCTAGATTCTTAAAAATTTGAAGTTTTTAGCTTCAATTCATGTTAAATAGCTTCTATCTAGGATATACATGCATAATATAACAACAATTTAGCTCTAATTACACCTAAATTTAACAAAATCAAAATATAAATTTTCTAGCTCAAGAACACAAAAATTTGAATTTAAAGAGATTAGGGGTGAAATCTTTACCTTTCTCCTGAAGGGGTTGAGACTACTGAATCTAGGCATGATTATTGTGAAGTTTTGCAAGAAATTTGATGAAAAATGATGAATTTTTGAGAGGGTTTTGGAGATGGTTCGTGTATATGTGTGTGTATTGTGAGAAAGAAACAGGTCGACTGAGTTTTTGATCCTGTCCAGTTTTTAACAGCCATGCGACTCGCATGGATTATGCCTTTCCCCCATGCGAGTCGCATGGGGGTAAATTCCAGGTTTTTTTTTTTTTTTTTTTTTTTTTAATAAAACCTTATACTTTTAAAACATAGAATTAAATAAAATTTTAAAAATTTTGTTTCTTTTTAGGACGAGGTCGTTTCGGGACGATGCCCTAGTCCGTCCCTCGACAAAATTTTAAAATTTTGTCATTTTCAAGCGATTGTTTTAAAAGCTTAGATTTTTTTTTTTTTGGATTTTTTCAATGTTTTTGGCATACTTTAAATCAATAAGATTAAAAATAATGATAATAAAAGTTCTCGTCCCTCCCTCGGGTAAAGCAATTTCGGTTCAAAGACCTAGTCTTCAACTTACGACGAATTTTAAAAATCATATTTTTAACTTAAAGAGATAAAGTAAATTTTTGTTTTTTAAAATTCACACAACTTAAATATACAATTCAAAATTAAAAAAAATCACACCAAACTTAAAATTTGAAATGCATAAAATTAAAAATTCATATTTTAAAAATTAAAAATTCACACCAAACTTAATTTAAAAATTCATATTATAAATTCACACCAAACTTATATTAATTTTTCAAATATTTACAATTTTAAATATATTGTTTTTATAAAGTTTACAATATTAACTTAAGATTTAAATATTAATTTTAAAAACATGGTAAAAATAAATTTAAAAATCTTTTTGTCTTTTTATCCCACTTTTATCAATCAAATATTATCAAAAATATGCGCCCCTCTTTTCGGTAAAGTAATTTCGGTTCCAAGACCTAATTTAACTCATGATGAATTTTTGAAATATTTTGGGTTGATTGATTAAAGATATTTATACCTTAAGAATAAACGTTAAATTTCGCAGTGATGTAATAAATTTTTGAATGATATCAATAATTTCGGTCGCCAAACCTAATTTTATTCAATACCAATTTAATACTTTTTAGCGAACAAATTAGCGTTTATTATCAAAAGGTTAAAAATAAAAATAAAAATAAAAACTATACAGACATACCTGTGGAATAGATTTCTTAGTTATATGATCTATTATATTCATAAGATAGTCGGTTTAATTGGTTTTCCATGGCTGCATAGGCGTAACCTCGAGCATTCATTGTCTTTTCTTCTAAACATATGAACGGTCCGTCTCTGCATAAAGTAACAAATTCGGTATTTGAATAGGTTTGATTATTTGAACATTTACCTCCATGTGACCATTTTCCGCATTTGTGACATCGTTCTAGGTGTCGTGCTCTTCTTTTCGCTGCGGATTTTGATTTTCCTTTACCAAATTGTAACTTATTATCTTCGCATCTGGATCCTTTTCTAACTCCGTCCATTCTTTCTCTGATTACTGATACTATTTCACTCGGGAGTATGTCATTATTACGTTTAGTGATCAAAGCGTGTAGCATTAGACCATGGTTTAGTTCACAGGCAGTCTTCATTTCGTAAAAACCTAAAAAAAATAAAAATTCAGAATGGGGGGAGAAGACTAGTTCTTTAGGGTCTGCTAGGGAAAGACCATACGTGTTCCATTTTCGAGAACTACACGAAAACAGACAATCTAACTCTAACAGAAATATATATTATCCTTTAAAGACTTGATTCTCCCCACACTTAGTTAGCTGTGGTGTCGAAATTGTGATTAACTTCGTTGTCGACTTCCATCGGACCATGTATGTAATGTTTAACTCTGTGACCATTAACTTTAAATTCAATCCCATTTGAATTTATCAATTCTATCGTTCCGTATGGAAAAACTCTTTTGACTATGAATGGTCCAGACCATCTTGATTTCAATTTTCCAGGAAATAGCTTGAATCGTGAATTGAAAAGAAGAACTCTGTCTCCTTCTTTAAATTCTTTTGAACTTCTGATTCTTTTATCATGCCATTTCTTCGTTCTTTCTTTATAGATTAACGAATTTTCGTATGCTTCATGTCTTAATTCTTCTAATTCGTTTAGTTGACTTAATCGTAGACGTCCGGCTTCATGTAAATCAAGATTACATGTCTTCAAAGCCCAAAATGCTTTGTGTTCAATTTCTACTGGAAGATGACATGCTTTTCCATAAACAAGTCTAAAAGGTGTGGTTCCAATTGGAGTTTTGTAGGCTGTTCTAAAAGCCCAGAGTGCATCCTCCAATTTAATGGACCATTCCTTCGGATTTGATCCTACGGTTTTCTCTAGAATACGTTTTAAAGCTCGGTTGGTATTTTCAACTTGTCCACTTGTTTGTGGATGATATGTGGTGGAGATTTTATGAGTTACTCCATATCTTTTAAGAACTTTCTCAAGTTGATTATTACAGAAATGAGTACCCCGATCACTTATTAAAGCTTTCGGTGTTCCAAACCTTGCAAAAAGACGTTTTAAAAAGTTGACTACAACTCGTGCATCGTTAGTTGGGAGAGCTTGTGCTTCCGCCCATTTAGATACATAATCAATGGCTACGAGTATATATAAATTATTATGAGATTTTGGAAATGGACCCATAAAGTCAATACCCCAAATGTCAAATACTTCACATACTTGGATGACATTTTGTGGCATTTCATCACGTTGACTTATTTTTCCGGCCCTTTGACATGCATCACAGGATTTGCAAAGAAGGTGTGCGTCTTTGTAAATTGTAGGCCAATAGAATCCAGCTTCATAAACTTTTCTTGCTGTTAGTTGAGGCCCATAATGCCCTCCTGTTGGTCCTGTGTGACAATGGTTTAAAATTTTACTAGCTTCATCTCCAAATACACATCGGCGTATTATTCCATCGGGACAACTTTTAAACATATGTGGATCTTCCCAGAAATAGTGTTTTATATCACTGAAGAATTTCTTTCGTCTTTGGTACGATAATCCTTTTTCAAGGAATCCACAAACTAAGTAGTTTGCATAGTCTGCAAACCATGGGATTTCTTTATAATCTATCTTCAATAGATATTCATCAGGAAAGTTGTCTTGTATGGCCGATTCATTCAGAACTTCTAATTCGGGATTTTCAAGACGAGAAAGATGATCAGCGGCGAGATTTTCTGCTCCTCTTTTATCTCGGATTTCAATATCAAACTCTTGTAAGAGTAAGATCCAACGGATTAATCTTGGTTTAGCATCTTGTTTTGAAAATAGGTATCTAAGAGCAGAATGGTCGGTATAGACCACCGTTTTTGCTAGAACGAGATATGATCGAAATTTGTCAAAAGCAAAGACAATAGCAAGGAGTTCTTTTTCAGTAGTTGTATAGTTCGTTTGTGCTCCTTGTAATGTCTTACTAGCATAATATATAGGTTGAAATCGTTTTTCAATCCTTTGTCCTAAAACGGCTCCCATTGCAAAATCACTTGCATCGCACATTAGTTCAAATGGTAGATTCCAATTTGGTGTTATCATGATCGGTGCATTAGTGAGTTTTTCTTTAAGAATATTAAAAGATTTGATACATTCATCTGAAAAGATGAATGGCGCATCCTTTTCTAGGAGTTTATTCATAGGAGTGGCAATTTTAGAAAAATCTTTTATGAAACGTCGGTAAAAACCGGCATGCCCTAGAAAACTCCTAACTCCTCTAACATTTGTGGGATGTGGAAGTTTAGCAATTACATCTACTTTAGCTCTATCCACTTCAATTCCTTCTTTTGAAATTTTATGTCCAAGAACGATGCCTTCTTTAACCATGAAATGGCATTTCTCCCAATTAAGTACTAGATTTGATTTTTCGCATCTAATTAGCATTCGTTCCAGATTAACTAGACATGATTTAAATGTATCACCGAAGACTGAAAAGTCATCCATGAATACTTCCATGCATTCTTCTATCATGTCGTGAAAAATCGCCATCATACACCTTTGAAAGGTTGCAGGGGCGTTGCAGAGTCCAAATGGCATGCGTTTGTAAGCAAAAGTACCATAAGGGCACGTGAATGTGGTTTTCTCTTGATCTTCGGGTGCTATTGGAATTTGAAAATATCCGGAAAATCCATCTAGAAAACAATAGTAACTATTTCCGGCTAATCTTTCCAACATTTGATCTATGAAAGGTAAGGGAAAGTGATCTTTTCTGGTGGCTTCATTTAATTTTCTATAATCAATACATACACGCCATCCTGTTACAGTCCTAGTAGGAATAAGCTCATTTTTCTCATTTGTAATGACAGTCATGCCACCCTTCTTTGGTACGCATTGAACTGGGCTTACCCATGGACTATCAGAAATTGGATATATCAAACCTGCATCTAGCAGTTTAATAATCTCTTTCTTAACTACATCTTGCATATTAGGATTTAGTCTTCGTTGGCGTTGCACATACGTTTTATGACCTTCTTCCATAAGGATTTTATGTGTGCAATACGAAGGACTTATTCCTTTAATATCATGAATCTTCCATGCAATGGCTGGTTTATGAGCTTTCAACACAGAAATGAGTTGTGATTTCTCATTTTCAGTAAGAGAAGACGATATTATTACAGGTAATTCAGATTCACCATGTAAATAAGCGTATTCCAAATGGTTTGGAAGTGGCTTTAACTCTAATTTCGGAGGTTCTTCTATCGATGATTTATATCGATATCTGTCTTCTTCTTTTAGCATTTGAATTTCTTCTGTTGTTGGTTCATATCCATTAGCTATAAGTGTAGCTAACATTTCAGCTTCATCAATTGGTTCATTACCTTCTCCTAAAGAACATTCTCCTGTTCCTTGTAATTCTGGAAATTCTTCTAATAATTCTGCATGTGCATCTATAGTTTTAATATAATAACATGTATCATCTGCAGATTGTGGTTGTTGCATTGCTCTATCAACTGAAAAGGTAACACTCTCATCCTCTATACTTAGGGTCAGTTTCTTACCGAACACGTCTATCATTGCTTTAGCCGTGTTTAAAAATGGTCTTCCTAATATGAGAGGAACTTGAGAATCTTCTTCCATGTCTAAAACAACAAAATCTACTGGAAATACTAAAGTACCAACTTTAACTAGCATGTTCTCCATTATCCCTCTAGGATATTTTATTGATCTATCGGCTAGTTGTATGCTTATTCTGGTTGGTTTCAATTCTCCAAGGTCTAGTTTAGCGTATAGTGAATACGGCATTAGATTTATACTAGCACCTAAATCAGCCAATGCTTCTATTGAACTAAGGCTACCCAGAAAACATGGAATTGTGAAACTTCCTGGATCAGATAGTTTTTCTGGTATCTTATTCAACAGCACTGCTGAACAATTAGCATTCATAGTAACAGCCGAGAGTTCTTCCATTTTCTTTCTATTCGTGATTAGATCTTTCAAGAATTTAGCATATCTTGGCATTCCTGAAATCACATCAATGAAAGGAAGATTTACATTTATCTGTTTAAACATATCCAAGAATTTGGATTGCTCGGCTTCAAGTTTTTCTTTCTTCATTTTACTCGGATAAGGAAGTGGTGGTTGGTATGGTTTAACATAAGGTTTATCCTTAACTGTATTATCTTCATTAACTTTTTCAATTACCGGTTCTTTTTCCTTATCTTGATCAGGTTGTGGTTCTTGTGGAGTAGGAATAGTTTCATCAGAAGTTACAGGTATTTCAGGTGGTTTAAGTGTTGTACCACTTCTTGTGGTAATAGCTTTAGCTGTTTCATTCCGGGGGTTAGCATTTGTATCACTTGGTAGACTTCCCAGTTTTCTTTCACCTATTAACCTTGCTAGGTTACTTACTTCTTGTTCTAGATTTTGAATAGAAGCTTGTTGATTTCTAAATGCTTGAGCATTTTGTTCATTTGTTTGTTTTTGAGATGTGAAAAACTGCGTTTGAGTTTCAACTAGCTTCGTCATCATATCTTCTAAATTTGGCTTTTTATCATCGGTTTGTTGTGGTGGTTTATTTTGAAAATTCGGTCTTTGCTGATTGTAAGTATTATTGGATACTTGTTGATTGCTAGGACCTTGTTGGTTGTTGTATGGAATATTTCGGTTATAATTCTGGTTTTGATTATAAATCGGTCTTGGCGGTTGATAATTATTCTGATAATTATTTCCAGGCCTTTGGTTTATGTATGAAATATTCTCTCTTTGTTCCATTGTTAATTCAATACTGAGACAATCTTTTGTCAAATGTGGTCCTCCACACTGCTCACAACTAATTCGTATTGAGTGAATATCCTTAGTCATCTTTTCCATTCGTCTCTCGAAAGCATCTATCTTTGCGGAAATGGAATCTAAGTCATGGCTAGAATCGGCTCTAGCTGCTTTAGATGATCTAATGATGTCTTTTTCTTGGTGCCACTCATGCGAGTGGGAAGCAGTGTTATCAATAATTTTGTAAGCATCAGTTTCGGTTTTCTTCATAATAGAACCACCAGCTGCTATATCTATGTCTTTTCTTGTAGTGATGTCGCATCCTTGGTAAAATATTTGTACTATTTGACAGGTGTCTAAACCATGTTGCGGACATCCTCTTAACAACTTTCCATATCTTGTCCACGCCTCATATAGAGTTTCATTTGGCTTCTGTGTGAACGTAACAATTTCTGCTTGAAGTCTTACGGCTTTAGATGCAGGAAAAAATTGTTTAAGAAATTTATCAATTAAAACGTCCCATGTATCGATCGCCCCTTCAGGTAACGATTCCAACCAATCTTTGGCTTCTCCCTTTAAAGTCCAGGGAAATAACATGAGATATATCTGTTCATCCTCCACTTCTCGTATTTTAAATAGTGTGCAGATCCTATTAAAGGTACGTAGATGTTCATTTGGATCTTCCTTCGGCGCACCACTAAATTGGCATTGATTAGTCACCATGTGTAGAATTTGTCCTTTGATTTCATAATCTGGCGCATTAATGTCTGGATGAGTAATTGCGTGACCTTGGCCAGTGCGTTTAGCTCTCATTCGGTCTTCCATACTTAAAGGTTCCAGATTCTCCATAATTGAATTTGTTGAATCGGTATCAATAGATGATTCTGATTTAATAGTTCGTTCCTCAACAATCTCTGTTTGAATGATTGGTGGTTCCGGAGGAAAGTTTAATGGTTCAGGATCTACGAACCGTCCCTGAATATTTTCTGGATTCTCAATTGTGAGGTTGGGTTCAAAAAATGGATTATCGGAAATTTGAACTGAAGTACTTGGTCGACTGGATGACGATTCTAAAGAAAAATCAACGGCGGTTATATTTGTTAAACGATGTCTTGATCGAGTTACAGGTGGTGAACGTACAAAAGGTGATGAACGTCTTGCTCGGTGCATTCACTGAATATCCTATTAGTTTTTAAAAAGGAAAGAAAAATTATAATAAGTTATCCAATCAATAGACTTTTCTGATTTTGCCCACGTTTCGAATAGCCAAAAGATGCAGCAGAGGGGCAGGATTCGTTTGGTCTCAATATAATTGAGGACTGTTTGGCTCCAATAACCCGGTCCACGTACAAATCCAACTATTACTACGAACCAGAAAATTTTGATGTCTATCAATTTAACCACTTAAAATAAATTTTCGTAATTTTTAAGAAATTTAGATAAGAAGTAGAATAAAAATCTATGTCCTAAAAACTAGAATGGCGAGAAATAAGAGAGAAAAAGATTGCGCGTCGAAAAATGTCGAAAAAGAAAAAATGGTTGAAAAATAAAAGGTGACGGAAAAATAAAAGAAACTTATAAAAACTTAAAAATACTTAACTAATTTAACCTTATTACTACAACTAACTTAAAATTATAATCGCAAATTGAAATTACTAATTGGAATGATAATTGATACATAGTAAAAGGTCTAAAAATATTAAAACTTACAGGAAAAACTAAATCCCAAATGGAAATAACTTAAAAAGAAACTAAAACTTAAAAAGGTGTCGCAAAATTCTAAAGCACCTAAATCTTAATCTAAAGAAAAAGCACTTAAGGAATTCTACGGCAAAGCCTAAAAATCTAGGAGTAAAAATAACTATAGCAAAAACTAAGTTTAAAATTAAATATGAGCTAAAAATATAAATATTACGCTACAACGATTAAAAAGAGACAAAATATTTAAAAGAAATAAAAAGTGATAAAAAAATACAATTTTTATTAAAATATTATTTTTATATTAATTATATTAAAGTATTAAGTTTTAAATATAATAAAACTAATTAAAAGTAATTAATTAAACTAAAAACTTAATTAATAATAATAAAATCAATTAGGGTTTAATTATAATAATAATAAATTATACTCCGTAATAAATGCGTTTTTAGGGTTGGTTGTGGTCTTGTCAGACCCCTCATGCGACTCGCATGGGGTTTAGTTGAAACATCATGCGACTCGCATGGTGTTCGGATCCAGGCCAAAAGTTGGGCTGCTACAGTACCTTGGCCCGATTACTTTATTATTTTTTTTTTTTTCTGTTTTAAATTTAAATAAAAGTTATATATATAATTAAAATAAAAACTTAAAAATATACTTAAAATACTTTATAATTTTGTAAAAATAAAAGAAAAACTTAAAAATATACTTAAAATATTTTTTTTTTCTTTTTCGATTTTAAAAGCTTTTTTTTTTATATATTTTTTTTAATTTTTTTTTTAAAATATAAATTTTACCAATACTAATTATAACTTAAAAATTAAAAATATGGCGTTTCGCTTCGGCGAATGTTCCCCGGCAGCGGCGCCAAAAATACTTGATGTCGAACGAGGTGTATATAAAATAGCTTATATTTTACTAGGAAATACTATTAAATACGATACAATTTTACACAAGATATTTATTTATTTATAGAATGGATATACTTAAACCTTGCTACAACACTTATAGGCAGTGTACCTAATCGTACAGTAGTGTAGTTTTTAGTAAGTCCGGTTCGTTCCACAGGGAAATCTTTAAACAAAGCTCAACGCTATATTAGTTTACTTTTATAAAAATACAAATATATATATAAGTAATATTATTATTATAAAGGGGGGTTTTACCGTTTAATGACCGGTTTGTCGATTTTTAAACTTTAGTCGCAGTTAAAACCTAATGTAAAATATAAAATAAATACAAGACTTTAAATTAAAGCGTAAAGTAAATAACGATAATGAAATTGCGAATAATAAAAATGCGATAAAATAAAATTGCGATAATTAAAAAGTACGATAATTAAAAGTGCGATAAAATAAAATAACAATAAATAAAAGTGCGATAATTAGAAGTGCAATTAAATATAAAATAAAGGAAATTAAATATGAAATAAAAGAATTATGCTTATTTAAACTTCCGTAATCATGATGTGTGACGTGTTGATTTTAGTTTTATGCCCATGGGTTAATTGTCCTTTGTCCTGGATTATTCAATATGTCCGTCTGGTTTTTGTCCATAACAGTCCATCAGTCATAAATATAAATTGCAAGTGTCCTTGTCAAATTATTATTATACCCGAAGATAAATATTCCAACTAATTGGGGATTCGAATTGTAACAAGGTTTTAATACTTTGTTTAATGAATACACCAGGTTATCGACTGCGTGTAAACCAAGGTTTTACTACTTTGTTAACAATTACACCAATTACCCTTGAATGTAATTTCACCCCTGTTTTAATTATTCTAGTGGCTATTAATCCATTCCCGTGTCCGGTTAAATGAACGATTATTCGTACATATAAATACCCCGCCCATCGTGTCCGATCGAGTGTATATGGTAATTTATAGGGACGCCCAATTGTAAATCTTTATATTAACATTAACAAACTTTCATTTAGTTAAATAAATATAAAGCCCATTAATAGCCCATAGCCTAGTTTCCACAAGTGTCGTTCTTTTATCCAAACCCCAATTATGGTACAAAGCCCAATTACCCAATTTTAGTAATTAGCCCAACATCATGATTACTTCGTTTTAAATAAGCATAATAATAACTTAGCTACGAGACATTAATATAGAAAGGTTGAACATAACTTACAATGATTAAAAATAGCGTAGCGTTACACGGACATAATTTCGACTTACACCCTTACAACATTCGCTAACATACCCTTATTATTAGAATTATAATTAAAATTAAAATATAAATTATAAATATAAATATATTTACGTATGAAGAGGAAGAGAAAAAGATATTTAAAACTCGGCAGAAAACTGGCTTTATATAGGACCTGACCAGCAATCTCACTCCATGCGACTCGCATGATTTTGTGCTTCTGGCCATGCGAGTCGCATAGCCACCCTGGATCCAGCCAACTACTTTGTTTTCTTCTTGCCGACGTAATATAATAATAATAATATATATAATATATAATTATATATAATTATATATATATTATATTATATTCTTGTGCATAGTTGACTAGATATTTTTGGTCCGTTGCGTCGGGCGTTTCTTCTTGGCTCAGGTCCCGGTTCCGGATTTTCGGACGTCTTCGCGTATTATTTTATATCGTGTACTTTGCGTCTTGTAACTTGTACTCTTGTCATTTTGAGACGTTCCTCATCAATATTTTGAACCTTTTTAGTTGTATCTTGTACTTTTTAGCTCTTTGGACCTTTTTGTCTTCAATTTGTCGAATCTGCTTTTTATCTTCTCTTTTTAAAATTTAAACGAATATCGCTTGTAAATCGAACAATACCAACTAAAATCTTGTCTTTCTTAAGGAATAATGCTATGAAATATATGTTCGTTTTTGGCATTATCATATACTAATCATGCAATTCACGCAATAAGATGTGTCTAGACTAAGGATGATAAGCAAGTGATTCTCTAAGGATGATAAGCAGGTAATTTTCGACACGAAACGATAAGCAAAACTTTTGACATGCAGACACGGTCGAAGTCCAGACTCATTAATGCATCTAAACAACTATCAGTTAGACACACTAATGCAAGACTTGGTTCGCTAAGACCACCGCTCTGATACCACCTGTAACGACCCGTCCTAATCCACATGGATGAAGTCATTAACATCTGGTCCCATTGCGAGGTACTGTCCTAAGTATGCCATGAAGGACTCCAAGTAATATCTTTAAAATGAGCAAATGCACAGCGGAAGACTTAATTCGTACCTGAGAATAAACATACTTAAAAGTGTCAACCAAAAGGTTGGTGAGTTCATAGGTTTATCCTAACAATCATTTCAATATCTTAATAGACGACAAGATTTCAGTTTATATATATATGTACACTCGCAAGTGTATGTAAAGCATTCTAAGTGGTTGAGCACTTGGTAACCATACTTAACATTTAATCAACGTCGCATATTCCCTTTATTATGAAATCTCACTACACCGTACCAAGTGTAGTCCCGAAACGAAGTACTGTGCAACCGTTGAATACTGGTCGTCCAGTCCGGTTGGGGTTGTCAGGCCCGATAGATCTATCAACAGGATTCGCGTTTACAATACCCATGTAAATAGTAGTTACCAAGCTACAGGGAAATATGCCAGTGGTACAACTCAACGTAGAATATATTTTAAGTACTTGTGTCTATTTTGTAAACATTTATAAAAGCAGCGCATGTATTCTCAGCCCAAAAATATATATTGCAAAAGCAATTAAAAAAGGAGCAAATGAAACTCACCATAATGTATTTTGTAGTAAAAATACATAGGACGACATTGAACAAGTATAGGGTTGGCCTCGGATTCACGAACCTATATCATTTATATATATTAACACATTGTAACCGAATAAATTCATATATTATTATTGATATAATTGTTATATTTAATAATTTATAGGTTTTATTAATTAATTAAATACATTTATTTTATATATACTTTAAATAAATAGTTATTATTTATTATAATCATATTAATATATTTATGTTATATGTATTAAATATATTTTTATGTAACTAATATTTATTTGGTAAAATTACTACTAATAATAAAAGGTTGTATTTTTATAATAATAATAATAGTAATAATAATAATAACTATAATATAATATCTATAATAATAATACTAATAATAATAAATAAAAAAAATGATACTAATACTAATGAAATAATAATTTGTATTGTTTTCAAAATATTAATAATAATAATAATAACCGTAATTATAATAATAATAATAATAATAATAATAATAATAATAATAATAATAATAATAATAATAATAATAATAATAATAATAATAATAATAATAATAATAATAATAATAATAATAATAATAATAATAATAATAATAATAATAATATCAATAATAATATCAATAATAATAATAATCATAAAAGTAAAAATAATAATAATAATAATAATAATAATAAAAAAAAAATGTACAACCTTTGAAGAAAGGATCTTTAAAATAATACGCCACTTCCCAGGCTCGAACCTAAAATCTCTCGTTTAACACCCAACACTCTAAACCTTTCCCTCTGATCGTGCATTTTTGATTAAATTCGCATTATTATATATTTATCTTATAAATCGCTGTGTCATCATCTCCTACCCATATCTTCATTAATATAACCACCTATCATCTTCATTATCATTCCAACACCATAGTATCATAATCATCATTATTCTTTGTTTCACAATCATCATCAATCTTTTAACATCATCATGATTATGTTTGTATCAACCTCACTCTAATGTCGTAAACATCATCGTTTATCATTACCATTATTGTTATTATCACTATATAGTTATTACCTATCAACTTAAACCTTAATCGTCACCATCCTTAACTATCTAACATCATGATCATAAATACCATCATAATCCTTTATCTTGACGAGTGAAGAATTCAAAAATATGTAGCTTCCATAAGAGTTAGCTCGACCTAAAGGTGATCGAAAAAGTAGAAAAAAGGGCACCGAAACTTTCAGTTTCTTGGTGCTTGTTTGCGGACAGAAGCTCATCAAAATAAAACCAACTATGCATGACCACTAATAAGCAATTGGCCCAATAGAAGCCCAATCCTAATTAAGTTAACTAACCCAAGTTATTAAGCCCAAGATTGAGATAGAATACTCGGCCCGTTATTGCACCTCATATCGCCGTAGGGATAAAAAAATTATGCGTGCATTCCTCCTCCTCTCATCTTTTATATTTATCAATACTTTAATAAAGCAAGTGGGTTATACATAGTTGGAAGTTGTCAGCCAAAGGAGATAGAAAAAGAAATTGTTTGTGGAATATTTGGATCCAAATCAGTACGTAGCAACAAAAAAATATATATTCCATACAGCTTCGGTGGAAAAAAAAAAAACAACACGTACAACTCTTGGTCCTCCATTATCATATAGCATTTATTGAATCAAGTGGGATCCCTTTATTTAAAAGATGTTCGCATGGATACAGCGTGACATATCAGTGGGGTTCGAAAGAAAAAAGAAATCAACAGGAAATTGCAAGTGGCTTCTCCTCATGAAATTTTATAATGGTTTCAAACATCACCAAAGTGACGTGGGGTTTCAAGTGAAAGAAGAGTCATAATTGCCAGTCAACAATAAACAATACCACAACTGTAGTTGTCGATTTTGTTCAGGAAGAAGAAACAGAAAAGTAACCGCAACAAATATCGTCACATATCATAATCGATTTCCAGTTTCTATCTGTCTCTCTTTTCGGCCTCAATAAAAAATATAAGTGATCAACTAATCCACTTTCTCGATTTATATTTCTTTTAATGATCAAGTGGGGTAGTGTTTGGTAATTTTTGTTGGCCAACCGAAAGATTAAACAAATATAATGGTTACAGACCATTCGGTTCACCAATAGTCTTATCTCATCAACTTGTGTATGTTGCCCCACTCGTTACCTACTTCATCTATTAATATCAATAATATAACACGATTAGGTAAAGAACAAACAACAACAAAAAATACACAGCCTTATTGCTGTTCGAAGTGAAATAGGAAACAGGAGTTAATCGAGCAGGTTTTGCTGGGTGTTGGAAATAATGATGGTGGCGGTGTTGTGTCTCGGATTGAAACAGAAAGAAAAACTATAGTGGCAGTCATGGTCTTGTTTGCGTATCCATCGTTGGAAGAAGCAGAAAACAATAGAAGTGGAAATGGTTTTGTGGTGGTTTTAATGAAGTGTGAAAGGTGGCGGTTGATGGTGGCCGTGGTGGTTCAAGGTGGCCAAGGGTTGAAGGAGAAGAACAAGGTGGTCTCGGTGAGGAAAAAGAAACAGAAAAGTGAATGTGGTAGTATTAGTTGAGTCACAAGTGTGGTTCGTGTGTATGCATTACACATGTATATAAGAATCATGTTGTGGCAAGAAAACAAGGGAGGAAACACAGAAATCAAATCATTCAATTTAGCACAGTGATCGAAATAGTAATCTAAATGGATTGTAGTGTCACGGATACCTTCATTATATGTTTATAAAATAAAATAATAATTAAATGAAACAATAGTTAAGAAACGTATAAGAACAATCATTCAATTTATTATTTCTGTCGACAGTTTAATACGGATTATTATATCGTGCCCGTTGTTTAATCAGTGGCGGATAAAAAAATACTCGGAAAATTTCATAACTTTATATAAATATTTATTCTAATTATTATTTCATAAAAATGGTTATTAATTGTTTAATTTATTAAATATAGATTAAATTAATTATTAGTGCTCGATCCCAGGTAAAATATGCAAAATGTTAAAATTTAATAATTAGATCATAAACGCATTTCTATTTCTAATAAGCCTTAAATTTATATCATTTTTAGATCACCGTTTATTTTTGAAATCATATAAGTTTGAATTTAGACTTGCCTAATAACAATCGGAACATCCAACAAGTATTACAATCATTTATATTTATTTTTAATATACTTTATATATATATATATATATATATATATATATATATATATATATATATATATATATATATATATATATATATATATATATATATATATATATATATATATATATATATACACACATATTTACTTAATAATAATATTATTATATTTTATTTTTATTTTACCTATTTAATTATAGCATGTAATATTTTAAGTTGTACTTCAAATATATTCATAACTATTTATATTTAAATATATATGTATTTGTTTACAAATAGTCATTCGTGAATCGTACAGAATAGTCAAAGGTCAATTGAATATATGAATCAGTTCAAAATTTTTGAGACTCAACCTAACAGACTTTGCTTATCGTGTCAAAAATATTAAATCGTATCGAGAGTTTGGTTTAAAATTAGTCAAAAATTTTCGGGTCTTCACAGTACCTACCCGTTAAAGAAATTTTGTCCCGAAATTTGAGTGAGGTCATCATGGCTAACAATAAGAATGTTTTCATGACGAATATGAGTTGTTAAATAGAGTTTTATCTTCATTGAGTAATATGGATAAAACGATTTGATTACTCGAAGCGTACAAGTGAACCTGTCATAAAAGATTGAGATAGAGATTTAACTTTTGACGTAGTCACGGCGGATTTCCGGAATTCAAGTCATGTAGAGATAATCTTCGAAATCTATATAATATTCGATTTTTCGATAATTAAGGAAATTAGTATCCTATATAATTAAATGTGGTAATCTGTCTCGATTAGTATGTCTGGTATTTCGCTATAAATTAATCTCTTCCATTCCAATATTTTCACCACTCTTTTATTTTCTTCCTCAATTTCATACTTTCAAAACATCCGTTAATATGCTCAATCCAATTCTGATCCTTGATTATTATATTGACCATATCTACAGTCATTCTTCTTTTCTATCTTCCACCAGAAGAATATTTTCACTTCTACCACGCTCTTGGGGTTATAGTGTTTTTAATTCTCCCGTGTCTTTATGTTGCAATAAACATTGACATACACGGTTTGTAATTTATGCGTTGTTATCGGGCTTTATATTCTCCCTTATATTTCGAAGCTCTATGCTTTTGTTTTCTCTTCCCGACTTCAAGTCAAGCGAATAATGGTCCAAAATTCGTAGATATAGAATTTCGAATGATTATAATGTTCTAAGTAGGAAGGAACGTGATAGCACGATTTTATTTTCAAATTTATCAAAATTACTGAAGATAGAACTATCAAGAATATAATCTTCTTGATAGTTCGGAGGTTATGTAGAATGAAAGAGTTATGTAACATGACACATGATGAGGATAAGGTCTGTGAATCATCATCACGTTACATTAGAAATTTAGCATGACTTACTGTAATATAATCACGTTGGCCAAGTGTCATTATATTATACTAACCCATGCTTCAATTCCCAACACTTCTCCACAATTCATTCATAATTCATACTTAGATTTTACATAAGTTTTCAATATAATGTATTACAGATAGCACGAAGAGGTATATAATTTCGGACGAGAATATTTATGAAAATATCTTCAGAATTATCGAAGATATTTTTTATGATATTTTGGAATTTCTAAGTTCGATGGTTAATGAAGAAAGATTTTCCGCAAGATTTTAACATGACTTCGGAGCAAGATATTCTCTAAAGATTTTATCGGACCCAGAATTATCTGAATTCTTTGAATATAGGGTTTGGTCCTTGTATTTTTCCTTGGTCTCCTTCATGGTGTGCTCAATCCGATTTTCAGTACCAAATTTTCTATTTTGCGTTCCTAATCCCTTCCTTCTTTATCATCAACTTTTGGCCATTAAGACCATCTACAACATGCTGCTTCGTCAGCATTTTTCAAAGTTAACGGATCTGGGTCATCGGTTATCAAACCGAGGTGGTTTCAGGAGAATTGTATTTTTTGATGATTAAACGCTGATGGTAATATGGTGGAATATAAAAGGTTCTCCGGTAATGATGAGGAAAGCCAATCGTATATATCAAAGTTATAATAAGACTTATTCGAGTGAAAGGTCGAAGTTGCTCTGTTGGAGTTGTGACAAAATTGGCTACTTTGGAAAGGGATTGCAAAGCGATTTTCGGTAGTAACATCGCCAAAGGAGCTAGCGCAGATACGTGTTAAACCTTTACTCAGGTTCCAAGAGTTTTCAGGTGCATAACTATATGCATGAATCTTTTCTTCCGTAGATGTAGTGCGGTTGGTTCATCTTCTCGATTGAGGTGTTTTCAAGAATCATGAAAGATTTGAACGCTGATTGTAATCGTCAAGATACAATTGAGGTTTAAGATGAAATCAAGTGGCAAACTTGAAGAATTGTTTAGTTTCATATGTTACAATCAATATTTTAATTCTTTTTAATTGTCCAATATTATTAGTCCACAGTCGATAGTCCACAGTTACAGTTCAACAATTCATATATAGTTTAATATATAATATTCGAATTAATTAAAATATATCATGACCCGTATACGTCTCAGACTCGATCACAACTCAAACTATATATATTATTGTAGAATCAACCTCAACCCTGTATAGCTAACTCCCGCATTACTGCATATAGAGTGTCTATGGTTATTCCAAATAATATATATAGATGCGTCGATATGATATGTCAAAACCTTGTATACGTGTCCCGATATTTAAAGTGCGTAAAATAAATAACAGAAATTAAATGACGATAAATAAATTGCGTAAAGTAAATAACAGAAATTAAATGACGATAAATAAAATTGCGAGAATGTAAATTGCGAGAATGTAAATTGCGATAATTAAATTGAGATAAATAAAATGTAACCAGTTAGCTAGGAACAGTTAGCTAGGAACAGTTAACGTGGATTCTTAACAATATTTCAATTAGTTAGTTCGTTTGTTTCTAACAAATTTTACTTTGTCCGGTGTTTTCTTCATTATGCCACTTGTTGGATTCTGATAGGTCAAAATCCAAATATGAAATTGAATGAAAATGATTATTCTGCGGTGAACGGATATGTATATCGGTGGTGGTAAGTAGGATAGTAAATGATTGTTGAATCAGATTCGAAGAATGTACAATGTAACTTATTAATGTGAAATCTAAATATTTCTCGGGTATTACCTACCCGTTAAAATATTTTCATCATTAATAGTTTGTACGAAAGAATTTTTAATTACAATATTTATGAAAATATACTTACATATATATTTTCTTCAGATGTAATCATGAATTTAATGAGTCAATATGATATTAGACTCATTTGATTTACCGTTAGAATAAGAATATATAATCTCTAAAACATTAGAGATCACATAATCGCCATGTCGAACGAAGATAAATGATGTAAAACAATTCGTAGATTAATGATTATGCTCGAGGTACATAATGAGATGTTGAGGTGTGTGATGTTGAGGCTACTGGTGCTGGTGGTACTGTTGATACTGGTGATGTTGTTGAAGCTGGTACGTTTTGCACCATGTTTTTCAAGGCTATAATTCGGGCGCGTAGTTCGTTGACTTAATACTCCGGGATGATTGTCGGTTGGAACGAGCGAATAAATAAGGTTTAGAATTTTAGATAGAATATAATCGTGGTGAGATATTCAGAAAATGAGGGTGGAATTGATGTTTCGGACTGGTTCACTGATAAGTACTTCAGGTTCATTGCCAAGAGGTGATTTCGGTTGATGGAAAGGATCACATTCATCTTGTCTCCATTGATTAAGTCGACTACGAACTCAGCCCCATTTCATCCAGAATTGATGATGGCTGATTGGTTGATTCATTCTAGTGACGCTGTGTAATGACCCGGAATTTTCCGACCAAATTATACTTATGAGATTAATATTTACATAAATTAAACCATACCAACATGATAAGCAATCCAAATTGTTGAGACTTGTGTTTTTGAAAAGAGTTTTACACAACGTTTGACCGTCCAATATGACCGATGATATCACGAACTATATAACATACGATAATTATACATTTGTGTATATATATGTATTTATATATATTTAACATGATTTAAGGATGGTTTAACATCTTATTGTGTACTAATGACAATGAGTTATAAGTATATTTTGAAACTACTAACTTAAGTTTTCAAAACGATAACTATACGTAACATTCTTTGATATATATACTTATAATCTATAATGCTTATACATGTATGGTATATATAATGTATTTAATCAATTTTTAAGGACTTAAATACATAAAACAATATAAGTATATTCACAAAAGATAGCTATATTTGAATTCTCGTTCTGTTTCCTCAAGATTTCTATACGTATATCTAGGGTATATGTACCCGTATCATACCCAGCTTCTATACGTATTTACTATTGGTATATACACATCAAATCAATATCCTAATCAACATTATTACTACCCTAGATATGAGGTAACTAGGATTTGTCAAGTAGTATGAATTATTAGTAAGAAAACAAAATTAGGAATCCTTTTCTTTCTTTATAAACTAAAAACGTTTTTATAAATGAACACCATTTCTTCACTCCATTTTCTCATATCTACACCCTCATTTATCTCTCAAAATACTCCTAACTTCATACTTGATCATCTCCAAGCATTTTCCCCATCATTTAGCTTCAATTACAAGCCTTAAATACCATAAGAAAACTCTTTCAAGAACATATCAAAATAACCACCCATTTGAAGAAGTTTACTTCCAACCTTTTAATCTAACTCCACCACTCTTTGATTTCAAGATTATTTCTTATCTTTTGCAGTAACTTTGTCCAAGTAACTTGAGGTAGTAACCTTGTTCATAATCTTATTCAATTCATATTCATATAGCTATCTTATTTTGTGGTATAAAATTTTAACAACAAGAACATGGTTTGAATGATTTCAAACTTGTTCGCAAACTAAATAGATCCTTCTAACTTGACTTTTAAAACACTTCAATACCTGTAATATATCATAATGATATGCTAACCTAACAAAATATAACTTGGTTTTACAAAGAACATCTTAAAAACTGAATCTACGTCGTCAGAGTGCAACCGGGGGCTGTTTTGGGTTGGATAATTAAAAACCATCTTGAACTTTGAATTGGAAGTTCATGTTCTGGAAAAATAATATTTCTTATGAATATGTTAACACATAAAAATTTCATGGTTTAACTCAAAGTGTAAGTATTTTTAGAAAAATGATCATTAAATGTTGTTTTTATGATGGAAAATGATCACTTTCATAAGTTTCACCAAAGTTTGACCTATAACCTATAATTTCGAATACAAACTAAGGTATTTTCAGTTCATATTCTTAAAATTTGACTCGTTCCAAGGAAGTGGCAAGTTGAACCAACAAAAACGGAGTTGTAATGAAGAAACTACGACTAAAACAAGATTGGGTATCCGAAGCTAGTTTAGCTACGAAAATATTTGAAGAAAAAGTAAATTAATCATATCTTTTCTAATTAATATGATATTTTATACATAATTACTTATGATTTGATTTTATATATTTCAGGACCACCCGTAAACAACACGAGAAGATTAATCATAAGACCTCATGATTGTACGCAACACATCATTTGACAACACGGTACTTTATGTACGCAACAAGTCATTTGACAACATGGTACCATGGGTCGAGATTAATTCTGATCAATACGAATACGATGGGGTCTTTATTTATTTTATTTAAGCAACTAATTGTGGACCACTAACATCGGACTGCTAACTACGGACTAAGAAAATATTAAAAGTATTAAGAGTATATATATATATGTAACGATTACTTAAAAAGAAAATATGTTGATATATTATATATATGGTTAGGTTCTTGATATCTATCGGAGACCAAGTCGAATTAAATACCTTCAAGGCAAAAGTGAGTTTCATTACTCCCTTTTTATATATATTTTTTTGGGCTGAGAATACATGCGCTGCTTTTATAAATGTTTACAAAATAGACACAAGTACTTAAAAATATATTCTACGTTGAGTTGTACCACTGGCATATTTCCATGTAGCTTGGTAACTACTATTTACATGGGTATTGTAAACGCGAATCCTGTTGATAGATCTATCGGGCCTGACAACCCCAACCGGACTGGACGACCAGTATTCAACGGTTGCACAGTACTTCGTTTTGGTGACTACACTTGGTACGGTGTAGTGAGATTTCATAATAAAGGGAATATGCGACGTTGATTAAATGTTAAGTATGGTTACCAAGTGCTCAACCACTTAGAATGCTTTACATACACTTGCGAGTGTATTATGTTTATGATTATGAAATCTTGTGGTCTATTAACATATTGAAATGATTGTTATGATAAACCTATGAACTCACCAACCTTTTGGTTGACACTTTAAAGCATGTTTATTCTCAGGTACGAATTAAGTCTTCCGCTGTGCATTTGCTCAATATAAGGACATTACTTGGAGCCGATCATCGCAATGGGACCAAATGTTGATGACTTCGTCCAGGTGGATTAGGACGGGTCCTTTCAGTTGGTATCAGAGCAGTGGTCGTAGCGAACCAGGTCTTGCATTAGTGTGTCTAACTAGTAGTTGTTAGGATGCATTAATGAGTCTGGACTTCGACCGTGTCTACATGTCAAAAGTTTTGCTTATCATTTCTAGTCGAAAATCATCTGCTTATCATCCTTAGGAAATTACCTGTTTATCATTCATAAGTCTAGACACGTTTTACTGCATTTACTGCATTGATAGTGTATAGACGAATTCTTATCTTAGCATATATGTTATTGCGAACTTTGACTGATATCTTTTCAAAGATTTTCCGTAATTTACGGGATTTTGGTATTATATATACATATGTAAATTATGTATTGAAGAGTACCAAATCTAACTCCTATAATCTATTCCATACCAAAAATTTATTTTCCCCATTATACAAGATGGATTCCGCAACTAGTTCGAATTCTTCAGATTCCGACAGTTATGCCGATATGAATTTCCATTCGGGCTCCGAAAGCAGCGTCACCGGAATGGATTAACCAATTTCCCATCATCTATTCTGGATGAATTGGGGATGGGTTCGTAATATACTTAATCACTGGAGACAAGAAGAAGGTGATCCATTCCATCCACCAAATTGCCCTCTTGGCGATGAACCTGAAGCACTTACCGGCGAACCTATTTGAAACACCATTTTCTCTCTCATTTCTAGAGTATCTCGTCACGATTATATACTATCCCATATTATAAATCTTGTTCATTCGATCGCTCCAACAGCCAATCATCCCGGTGTACTAGCAGAAGTTAACGAACTTCGCGCTCGCGTGACGGCTTTGGAGAACATGGTGCGAAGGTTGCAAACACCGGCAGCAGCACCAGCAGCATAATCAGCACCACCATCAATAACATCAACAATACCATCATCACCACTAACAAACAACATCCGCATCACACGTCTCGACATCATAATCTGTCCCACAAACATCAAGATCATACGCACCATTGATACTAAGGAGTACCAACAATAATGAACGATGAAGTATTGATCCATAACTTCATTGATATTCTGCGACGAATATGTGGTTTCAAAAAGTTTTAGAGATTTCTTATTCTAGCTTAAACCGAAAAGAAAATGAGATTAATATCATATTAACTCATTAAATTCATGATTTCATCTGAAGAAAATATTTATGTATATATATTTTCATAAAGATTGTAATTAAAAGTTCTTTTGAACAAAATATTAATGGTGAATTTTTTTTTTAACGGGTAGGTAATACCCGAGGAATAATTAGATTTCATCTTAATAAGTTACATTGTACATTCGTCGAAGCTGATTCAACAGTCATTTACTATCCTACTTACAACCATCGATATACGTATCCGTTCACCGCGGAATAACCATTTTCATTCAATTTTATATTTGGATTTTGACTTCCCAGAATCCAACAAGTGGCATATGAAGAAAACATATGACAAAATAAAATCTATTAGAAACAAACAAATTAACTATGAAAATTTTTGTTAAGAATCCACGCTAACTGTTCCAGCTAACTGTTCCTAGCTAACTGATTACATTTTATTTATCGCAGTTTATTTATCGCAATTTAATTATCGCACTTTTATTTATCATCATTTAATTTCTGTAATTATTTTACGCACTTTAAATATCAGAACACGTATACAATGTTTTGACATATCATATCGACGCATCTATATATATTATTTGGAATCACCATAGACACTCTATATGCAGTAATGATCGAGTTCTCTATACAGGGTTGAGGTTGATTCTACAATAATATATATAGTTTGAGTTGTGATCGAGTCTGAGATGTATACGGGTCACGACACGTATTAATTAATTCGTATATTATATATTAAACTATATATGAATTATTGGACTGTTAATGTGGACTATCGACTGTGGACTAATGACATTGGATAATTAAAATGAATTAAAATATTGATTATATTATAGGAAACTAAACATTTCTTCAAGATTGCCACTTGATTTCATCTTAAACCTCATTGTATCTCGACGATTACAATCAGCGTTCAAATCTATCATGATTCTTAAAAACAACTCAACCGATAGGATAAACCAACCGCACTTCATCTACGGAAGAAAAGATTGATGCATATAGTTATGCACCTGAAAAACCCTCGGAAACTGAGTAAACGTTTGACACGTATCTGTTCTAGTTTCTTTGACATTGTTATTACCGAAGATTGTTTTGCAATCCCTTTCCAAAGTAGCTAATTTTGTCACAGCTCCACAAGTCAACTTCGACTTTTCAATTAAAACGGTCTTATTATAATCTCGATATATACGATGCCCTTTCGCCATCGTTACCAGAGAACCGTTTATGTCCCACCACATTAGCAATAAACTTACCAACAATTTCACTGATCTTTGATTTTCAGAAAAATCGATATATTCATTAGAACCCTATCATATACTCATCCGCACTTTGTAACAAGAATTGCCATACCAATTATTGAGAATCAGTAATCAGTATTTTGAAATCTTGCAGCATGTCTACATCAACAGTTATATATACATAAAACGTCTACCTCTAAGACTTACATACTTCGAATGTGAAGTTTTTGAAAAACGCCTAAACTGCGAACTGTTCTCAAAATTTTAAAAAATGCTGATGAAGCAGCAGAAACTGTCAACGATCTTAACAGTAAAAAGTTTAATGATAAAAAATAGTGTGTTGGCAAAACTCAGAAAAAGAGAAGGTTTGGAACTGGAAAACGGATTGAGCAAAGTATGAAGGAGGATGTGGACAAATCACAAAGACTAAACATGCCTTTAAAGAATCCAAATGATTCAGTATCGCCATTATCAAATACCTTGCTCCTGACTCTAAACCCTTGTGGATAATATTCTTCATCATCCTCTTATCTTAAATATTCTAAGATATCATCATATCTTTCATTATAAATATCCTCCATATTTTTGAAGATATTTTCATAACTATTGTTAACTGAAATCTTTTATCTCTTCGCGATATCAGTGATATATTATAAAGGAAACTGTATTAGTTTCTAAATTCTGAAATATTCGAATTTAAATTATGAATGTTTTTGAAGTAGTGTTGGGAACTGAAGCATGAGTTAGTATAATATAATGACACTTGATCAACGTGATTATATTACAGTAAGTCATGCTGAGTTTCTAATAAAGCATGATGATTCACAGTACCGTCATCATGTGCCATTTACACGACTCTTACATTCTATCTAATCTCTAAACATATCAAGAGAATATTTTTCTGGATGACTCGGTCATCTCCAGGGTATTCTGGTAATTTAACAAATCAAAATCGTTCTATTACCATTTTCTTCTTAGAGCATTAGCTATGTTCATTCTGAATTTCATATCTACGAATTCCGGACCATTACTCGCTTGACTCGAAGTCGAGAAGAGAAAACGAAAGCATGAAGCTCCGAAAAATAAGGAAGAATATAAACTCCGATAATAACCCCGAAATTACAAACCGTGTATATCGATGCAGATAGCAATATAGAGATACGGGAGAATTAGAAACACTATAAACACAAGAGTATAGTAGAAGTAAATAGATTCTTCTGGTGGTAGATGAAAAAGAAGAATGACAGATATAAAAGTTAGGAGTATATCAAGAATCAGGACTGGATGGAGCATATTGATGAATGCTTTAAAGTAAGAATCAAGGGAGAAAGAATAGAAGGTGTGAGTCGTGGAATATAAGGAAACGAAGGGGTGAATTTATAGTGCAATATCCGACAGAGCAATCGAAACAGATTATTGCATATAATCAAAGAAGATCCTGATTTCCTTAATCACCAAAGAACCAAATCTTATTATGTAAGATTCTCTTTAAATCCCTTAAATCTCGGAAATCAATCATAACTACGTCATCGGTTAAGACGAATATATTTTACTCATCTCACTCTTTTACGATAGTCTCATTTATATTCTTCGCATAATCGAATCGTTTTATCTACATTACTCAATGATGATAAAACTCCATTATCACCTTATATTTGTCATGAAAACCTTCTTATTGTTATCCATAACAACCTCTATCAAATTTCGGGGACGAAATTTCTTTAACGGGTAGGTACTGTAATGACCCGGAATTTTCCGACCAAATTATACTTATGAGATTAATATTTACATAAATTAAACCATACCAACATGATAAGCAATCCAAATTGTTGAGACTTGTGTTTTTGAAAAGAGTTTTACACAACGTTTGACCGTCCAATATGACCGATGATATCACGAACTATATAACATACGATAATTATACATTTGTGTATATATATGTATTTATATATATTTAACATGATTTAAGGATGGTTTAACATCTTATTGTGTACTAATGACAATGAGTTATAAGTATATTTTGAAACTACTAACTTAAGTTTTCAAAACGATAACTATACGTAACATTCTTTGATATATATACTTATAATCTATAATGCTTATACATGTATGGTATATATAATGTATTTAATCAATTTTTAAGGACTTAAATACATAAAACAATATAAGTATATTCACAAAAGATAGCTATATTTGAATTCTCGTTCCGTTTCCTCAAGATTTCTATACGTATATCTAGGGTATATGTACCCGTATCATACCCAGCTTCTATACGTATTTACTATTGGTATATACACATCAAATCAATATCCTAATCAACATTATTACTACCCTAGATATGAGGTAACTAGGATTTGTCAAGTAGTATGAATTATTAGTAAGAAAACAAAATTAGGAATCCTTTTCTTTCTTTATAAACTAAAAACGTTTTTATAAATGAACACCATTTCTTCACTCCATTTTCTCATATCTACACCCTCATTTATCTCTCAAAATACTCCTAACTTCATACTTGATCATCTCCAAGCATTTTCCCCATCATTTAGCTTCAATTACAAGCCTTAAATACCATAAGAAAACTCTTTCAAGAACATATCAAAATAACCACCCATTTGAAGAAGTTTACTTCCAACCTTTTAATCTAACTCCACCACTCTTTGATTTCAAGATTATTTCTTATCTTTTGCAGTAACTTTGTCCAAGTAACTTGAGGTAGTAACCTTGTTCATAATCTTATTCAATTCATATTCATATAGCTATCTTATTTTGTGGTATAAAATTTTAACAACAAGAACATGGTTTGAATGATTTCAAACTTGTTCGCAAATTAAATAGATCCTTCTAACTTGACTTTTAAAACACTTCAATACCTGTAATATATCATAATGATATGCTAACCTAACAAAATATAACTTGGTTTTACAAAGAACATCTTAAAAACTGAATCTACGTCGTCAGAGTGCAACCGGGGGCTGTTTTGGGTTGGATAATTAAAAACCATCTTGAACTTTGAATTGGAAGTTCATGTTCTGGAAAAATGATATTTCTTATGAATATGTTAACACATAAAAATTTCATGGTTTAACTCAAAGTGTAAGTATTTTTAGAAAAATGATCATTAAATGTTGTTTTTATGATGGAAAATGATCACTTTCATAAGTTTCACCAAAGTTTGACCTATAACCTATAATTTCGAATACAAACTAAGGTATTTTCAGTTCATATTCTTAAAATTTGACTCGTTCCAAGGAAGTGGCAAGTTGAACCAACAAAAACGGAGTTGTAATGAAGAAACTACGACTAAAACAAGATTGGGTATCCGAAGCTAGTTTAGCTACGAAAATATTTGAAGAAAAAGTAAATTAATCATATCTTTTCTAATTAATATGATATTTTATATATAATTACTTATGATTTGATTTTATATATTTCAGGACCACCCGTAAACAACACGAGAAGATTAATCATAAGACCTCATGATTGTACGCAACACATCATTTGACAACACGGTACTTTATGTACGCAACAAGTCATTTGACAACATGGTACCATGGGTCGAGATTAATTCTGATCAATACGAATACGATGGGGTCTTTATTTATTTTATTTAAGCAACTAATTGTGGACCACTAACATCGGACTGCTAACTACGGACTAAGAAAATATTAAAAGTATTAAGAGTATATATATATATATGTAACGATTACTTAAAAAGAAAATATGTTGATATATTATATATATGGTTAGGTTCGTGATATCTATCGGAGACCAAGTCGAATTAAATACCTTCAAGGCAAAAGTGAGTTTCATTACTCCCTTTTTATATATATTTTTTTGGGCTGAGAATACATGCGCTGCTTTTATAAATGTTTACAAAATAGACACAAGTACTTAAAAATATATTCTACGTTGAGTTGTACCACTGGCATATTTCCCTGTAGCTTGGTAACTACTATTTACATGGGTATTGTAAACGCGAATCCTGTTGATAGATCTATCGGGCCTGACAACCCCAACCGGACTGGACGACCAGTATTCAACGGTTGCACAGTACTTCGTTTTGGTGACTACACTTGGTACGGTGTAGTGAGATTTCATAATAAAGGGAATATGCGACGTTGATTAAATGTTAAGTATGGTTACCAAGTGCTCAACCACTTAGAATGCTTTACATACACTTGCGAGTGTATTATGTTTATGATTATGAAATCTTGTGGTCTATTAACATATTGAAATGATTGTTATGATAAACCTATGAACTCACCAACCTTTTGGTTGACACTTTAAAGCATGTTTATTCTCAGGTACGAATTAAGTCTTCCGCTGTGCATTTGCTCAATATAAGGACATTACTTGGAGCCGATCATCGCAATGGGACCAAATGTTGATGACTTCGTCCAGGTGGATTAGGACGGGTCCTTTCACGCTGCTTTCGGAGCTTAGGTGAAACTCCATATCGAAATAGCTGTCAGAATCCGAAAAATTCAAACTGGTTAAGGGATTCATCTCGTATGATCAGATGAAGGATTTTCGTTACGAAATAGATTATAGGATATAGATTAGTACCCTGCAATACATAATTTACATATGCATATATAATACTAAAATCCCATAAGTTACGAAGAAATCTACGGAAACTATCAGGCATCGGTAACAATAACAGGTACGCTAAGATATGAATTAGCAGATATGCTAAGATATAAATTTTGTCTATATACTAATCATGCAATTCACGCAATAAGATGTGTCTAGACTAAGGATGATAAGCAAGTGATTCTCTAAGGATGATAAGCAGGTAATTTTCGACACAAAACGATAAGCAAAACTTTTGACATGCAGACACGGTCGAAGTCCAGACTCATTAATGTATCTAAACAACTATCAGTTAGACACACTAATGCAAGACTTGGTTCGCTAAGACCACCGCTCTGATACCACCTGTAACGACCCGTCCTAATCCACATGGACGAAGTCATCAACATCTGGTCCCATTGCGAGGTACTGTCCTAAGTATGCCATGAAGGACTCCAAGTAATATCTTTAAAATGAGCAAATGCATAGCGGAAGACTTAATTCGTACCTGAGAATAAACATGCTTAAAAGTGTCAACCAAAAGGTTGGTGAGTTCATAGGTTTATCCTAACAATCATTTCAATATCTTAATAGACGACAAGATTTCAGTTTATATATATATGTACACTCGCAAGTGTATGTAAAGCATTCTAAGTGGTTGAGCACTTGGTAACCATACTTAACATTTAATCAACGTCGCATATTCCCTTTATTATGAAATCTCACTACACCGTACCAAGTGTAGTCCCGAAACGAAGTACTGTGCAACCGTTGAATACTGGTCGTCCAGTCCGGTTGGGGTTGTCAGGCCCGATAGATCTATCAACAGGATTCGCGTTTACAATACCCATGTAAATAGTAGTTACCAAGCTACAGGGAAATATGCCAGTGGTACAACTCAACGTAGAATATATTTTAAGTACTTGTGTCTATTTTGTAAATATTTATAAAAGCAGCGCATGTATTCTCAGCCCAAAAATATATATTGCAAAAGCAATTAAAAATGGAGCAAATGAAACTCACCATAATGTATTTTGTAGTAAAAATACATAGGACGACATTGAACAAGTATAGGTTTGGCTTCGGATTCACGAACCTATATCATTTATATATATTAACACATTGTAACCGAATAAATTCATATATTATTATTGATATAATTGTTATATTTAATAATTTATAGGTTTTATTAATTAATTAAATACATTTATTTTATATATACTTTAAATAAATAGTTATTATTTATTATAATCATATTAATATATTTATGTTATATGTATTAAATATATTTTTATGTAACTAATATTTATTTGGTAAAATTACTACTAATAATAAAAGGTTGTATTTTTATAATAATAATAATAGTAATAATAATAATAACTATAATATAATATCTATAATAATAATACTAATAATAATAAATAAAAAAAATGTTACTAATACTAATGAAATAATAATTTGTATTGTTTTCAAAATATTAATAATAATAATAACTGTAATTATAATAATAATAATAATAATAATAATAATAATAATAATAATAATAATAATAATAATAATAATAATAATAATAATAATAATAATATCAATAATAATATCAATAATAATAATAATCATAAAAGTAAAAATAATAATAATAATAATAATAATAATAATAAAAAAATGTACAACCTTTGAAGAAAGGATCTTTAAAATAATACGCCACTTCCCAGGCTCGAACCCAAAATCTCTCGTTTAACACCCAACACTCTAAACCTTTCCCTCTGATCGTGCATTTTTGATTAAATTCGCATTATTATATATTTATCTTATAAATCGTTGTGTCATCATCTCCTACCCATATCTTCATTAATATAACCACCTATCATCTTCATTATCATTCCAACACCATAGTATCATAATCATCATTATTCTTTGTTTCACAATCATCATCAATCTTTTAACATCATCATGATTATGTTTGTATCAACCTCACTCTAATGTCATAAACATCATCGTTTATCATTACCATTATTGTTATTATCACTATATAGTTATTACCTATCAACTTAAACCTTAATCGTCACCATCCTTAACTATCTAACATCATGATCATAAATACCATCATAATCCTTTATCTTGACGAGTGAAGAATTCACAAATATGTAGCTTCCATAAGAGTTAGCTCGACCTAAAGGTGATCGAAAAAGTAGAAAAAAGGGCACCGAAACTTTCAGTTTCTTGGTGCTTGTTTGCGGACAGAAGCTCATCAAAATAAAACCAACTATGCATGACCACTAATAAGCAATTGGCCCAATAGAAGCCCAATCCTAATTAAGTTAACTAACCCAAGTTATTAAGCCCAAGATTGAGATAGAATACTCGGCCCGTTATTGCACCTCATATCGCCGTAGGGATAAAAAAATTATGCGTGCATTCCTCCTCCTCTCATCTTTTATATTTCTCAATACTTTAATAAAGCAAGTGGGTTATACATAGTTGGAAGTTGTCGGCCAAAGGAGATAGAAAAAGAAATTGTTTGTGGAATATTTGGATCCAAATCAGTACGTAGCAACAAAAAAATATATATTCCATACAGCTTCGGTGGAAGAAAAAAAAACAACACGTACAACTCTTGGTCCTCCATTATCATATAGCCTTTATTGAATCAAGTGGGATCCCTTTATTTAAAAGATGTTCGCATGGATACAGCGTGACATATCAGTGGGGTTCGAAAGAAAAAAGAAATCAACAGGAAATTGCAAGTGGCTTCTCCTCATGAAATTTTATAATGGTTTCAAACATCACCAAAGTGACGTGGGGTTTCAAGTGAAAGAAGAGTCATAATTGCCAGTCAACAATAAAGTAGCAACAATAAACAATACCACAACTGTAGTTGTCGATTTTGTTCAGGAAGAAGAAACAGAAAAGTAACAGCAACAAATATCATCACATATCATAATCGATTTCCAGTTTCTATCTGTCTCTCTTTTCGGCCTCAATAAAAAATATAAGTGATCAACTAATCCACTTTCTCGATTTATATTTCTTTTAATGATCAAGTGGGGTAGTGTTTGGTAATTTTTGTTGGCCAACCGAAAGATTAAACAAATATAATGGTTACAGACCATTCGGTTCACCAATAGTCTTATCTCATCAACTTGTGTATGTTGCCCCACTCGTTACCTACTTCATCTATTAATATCAATAATATAACACGATTAGGTAAAGAACAAACAACAACAAAAAATACACAGCCTTATTGCTGTTCGAAGTGAAATAGGAAACAGGAGTTAATCGAGCAGGTTTTGCTGGGTGTTGGAAATAATGATGGTGGCGGTGTTGTGTCTCGGATTGAAACAGAAAGAAAAACTATAGTGGCAGTCATGGTCTTGTTTGCGTATCCATCGTTGGAAGAAGCAGAAAACAATAGAAGTGGAAATGGTTTTGTGGTGGTTTTAATGAAGTGTGAAAGGTGGCGGTTGATGGTGGCCGTGGTGGTTCAAGGTGGCCAAGGGTTGAAGGAGAAGAACAAGGTGGTCTCGGTGAGGAAAAAGAAACAGAAAAGTGAATGTGGTATTATTAGTTGAGTCACAAGTGTGGTTCGTGTGTATGCATTACACATGCATATAAGAATCATGTTGTGGCAAGAAAACAAGGGAGGAAACACAGAAATCAAATCATTCAATTTAGCACAGTGATCGAAATAGTAATCTAAATGGATTGTAGTGTCACGGATACCTTCATTATATGTTTATAAAATAAAATAATAATTAAATGAAACAATAGTTAAGAAACGTATAAGAACAATCATTCAATTTATTATTTCTGTCGACAGTGTAATACGGATTATTATATCATGCCCGTTGTTTAATCAGTGGCGGATAAAAAAATACTCGGAAAATTTCATAACTTTATATAAATATTTATTCTAATTATTATTTCATAAAAATGGTTATTAATTGTTTAATTTATTAAATATAGATTAAATTAATTATTAGTGCTCGATCCCAGGTAAAATATGCAAAATGTTAAAATTTAATAATTAGATCATAAACGCATTTCTATTTCTAATAAGCCTTAAATTTATATCATTTTTAGATCACCGTTTATTTTTGAAATCATATAAGTTTGAATTTAGACTTGCCTAATAACAATCGGAACATCCAACAAGTATTACAATCATTTATATTTATTTTTAATAAACTTTATATATATATATATATATATATATATATACACATATTTACTTAATAATAATATTATTATATTTTATTTTTATTTTACCTATTTAATTATAGCATGTAATATTTTAAGTTGTACTTCAAATATATTCATAACTATTTATATTTAAATATATATGTATTTGTTTACAAATAGTCATTCGTGAATCGTACAGAATAGTCAAAGGTCAATTGAATATATGAATCAGTTCAAAATTTTTGAGACTCAACCTAACAGACTTTGCTTATCGTGTCAAAAATATTAAATCGTATCGAGAGTTTGGTTTAAAATTAGTCAAAAATTTTCGGGTCTTCACATATACAAAGATCTTCATCAGAGTCACAGATTTCAGAAGATACTCAGATGGAACGTTGATGTATGCTTTCAAATACTTGAGATGGAGACTGATCAATAACTTCTATTTAATTGAAGATAATGAGATTGTCAAATACATACTCACGAGATTGAAAAGTCGTCTAAAGACAAGCGTGAACATACGAAGATATGAGAATCTCAAGGGATTCAAATCCAAAGTTCACTTCATAGGAACAAAGTTCCTTTAGATGTTTAGATAGGATTATATTGTAAAGTTCACATTTAACACTAAGGGGAAGATTGTTATGACCCCGAAGTTATATAGTGTTAATATGAAATAAGCTTAAATAAAGGTTCCTTAGAAAATGGCTATATAAGGAACCTAAGTAGTCCTAATTAGATAGCCATTGCATTGTAATTGAGTTCTAGAAGCTGTGGAATGTAAATCTTGTTGATTCTCTCTCATACCGAGTCTCTTTCACACTTATCGAATCTCATTCTAACTTGTCTTTTCTTCTAATCTCAACATGATCTGACCTATCATTTAAAATTGTATCGTGTTAAAATGAGAGTAGAAATGTGTTTTATATATATATATATATATATATATATATATATATATATATATATATATATATATATATATATATATATATATATATATATATATATATATATATATATATATATATATATATATATATATAGTAAAATGAGAGTGTTCCATAGATGAATAAAACATAAACATTTAGCTCCTAGCTGTTACATTTTTCAGAGTTTTTATTTTTATTTTTCGAATTTCAAACAAATATAAATGGCTAGTTCCCCATCCTAAAATGTGTTGAGGGATTAGGAAAACCACATATGTCATGAGGGCAAGTCGAATGCCACGGCACACCAGTGAGTGACGAGTGCGAACATCACGATACAAGCGTTGGGATTGGTCTAAAGATGTCAATGAGTAAGAAACAATTTGTGATCCGCATATATTTCATTCGTAATGGGTGAGCAAAATCATAAATTTAGCCATGGGTACGAGTAAAATATTGTATTTGCCGACTTGTCATGAGCGAGACGGGGGTATACACTATTTGTCTCGAGTAGAACCTAACTAGTTAATGAATAAGACTTATTTAACTTATACGTGAGTAAACGCATATAATTATTAATTTTAAATACAATATTAAAATTTTTATAAAAATATGAATGCGTATAAAAAACTTAATTTACATGTCATTTACATATTAATTAATTTTGGTTATATTATCTTGTTAAGATCAGTGAAATTGAATATATTTATAACCACCAGATCCCGTGCATGGGCAAAAGATTTTATCTGTTGAAAGGTACGTGAGCCCCGTTGAATAAAAAGTTCCTAACGAGCGGGTCACATATGTACAAGATCCGCTTCTTACCTTCCATCCCAACCCACTTAGTTGGAGAAATCTAAAAAAATGTTAATAATGAAATAAAGAAAAGGGACGTCGTATAGAGAAAAATAATGAAATCTATAAAATTGACTCAAAATGAATAGTAACACACAAACTTATAAACGACACTTGACGTGTCTATCATGAACCTACATACGAAAACTGATCCATCACTCAATAATATGTATAATAACGAGCGTTGATGTTTGTGCACTGCTGCGGATCATGATTTTGCTCTATACCTTACGATACTCACATCGATAACTGGTACAAACCTTTTTATTAAATAAAAAATAAGAAAAAATGTATATATACTATAAAAAGAAGTTTTTAAAGAAATGTGATTAAAATAAACATATTCAAAGAGTTTAAAAAATAAAAATAATATACACGAGGATCAATAAAATCACGATCCACTGATAATGTTTACAAACAATTTTTATTTATAGTCGTTGAGAATAAAAAGAAAAAGGTGATCACGCGCACATTGAAGACCCAGAAGTGATTAAACTATTCATTACTAGGTACAATTTGATTGGTTGAAAACTTTGAAGAAATTGGTGGTAAGTAACACTACTCTTAATCATGAAATATGAAATGAAAAGACATAGTTGTTACATCAGCGCCACCTCAGCAACTTCTTTCTATCACTTAACTTATCACATTCACTAATATCCATGACTACCATCACATTGACCCCACATTTATATTTTATAATTATCATGATTATTATTATTTGTACTATTATTAATACTATTGTTATTTTTTTTATAAACCATATAAATAATAATAATAATTAAAAAAATTCAACTAAAAATTATATTAAAATTGAAATTCTCATTAAAATAAAAACACACATTACATTAATAAAAAAAGTATAAATAAATTTAAAAAACAATACATAATTAAAAACCACAAATAAAAAAGATAGAATTTAATATTCATCGTTGTTGGACTTGTACTCCTTGGCGTACTGCTTAGTAAGCTTGTTACGATATTTCTTGACCAGATTATATTGTTCCAGAGGAATGACGGTAGAAACCGGTTGAGATAGAAGTCTTAAACCGTCAAACTTTGTACGCATTTGTGCTTCTTTTCGTAACTTCTGCAGTCACGGAATCAGTTACACGAGCTCGGGCATCTTACGGCTATTTTTTTAACTTTTTTTTTATCTTTTTTCAACGACTACCTTAATTTTCTGTTTTAATTTTCTTTTTTTGTCCAAACTAACGAACCCCGTCGAAAAAAATATCAATGTTGGGTAGAAACGAAGGCGGCCCTTCAACGGCGGATGACACCACCTTCGCAAGCAACGGTGCTATCAACGGTGGCCTGCAACGGAGCCCCAACGGCGTGCCGTTTCTAGCATTCTAATATTTGTGAAAAAATGTTTTTGTAGTAAAAAAAAAGGCTTTGATACTTGGTACAATTTGATTGGTTGGAAAGTAGAAAGAAATTGGTAGCAATGTTTGGTAAAAAGGCTTTGTAGTAAAAAGAAAAAAAACAAAGAAAAAGGCTCTGTTGTTATAAAAAAAAAAAAAAAAAAAGAAAGGCTTTATACCTGCTACAGTTTGATTGGTTAACAAAGCTAAATTTTGATGCGTGCAAGGTGTACAATTGCATATGGCCCTAAGTCTAAAGGGACTCAAAAGTACAACCAAACAATATATTTTATGATTCATTTATTAATTAAGTTTTTAAAATTATTTTATTTTTTACTGTATTATTAAACTTATTCTTAATATATATGAAAAACTTGTGTATACAAAGGAGCTATTTTGCTTACTGAATAAGACCTTTAAAATTAACATGACAACTTTGTTGGTTAAAAACTAGAAATAAGTTGGTGGTAACTAATGTTACTGATAAAATTGCTTTGTAGTGAAAAAAATAAACAAAGACTTTTAAAAGAAAATTAAAAATAAAAATCAATGACATTGTTCTTGAGCATTTAACAAATAGTATATATTAGTGGCAGGGTCCTCACTTTGGGACGAATCAATGCAATAAGTCGTTAATAGTTTGCCTTTAGATTGACGTTATGTTGAAGTTTTAATAATTGTGTCTGGTACTGACATACACATCAATAGTTTAGACTTTCATATTTATTTACATAAATCGGTAGATATCAAAGCCCGTGTGTTGATGCGATAAATAGTTTGCTCTATACTTTAAAAACTTTACAAAACGTACATCGATGATTGTTAGTAAATAATAATAAGAAATGGGTAGTTATCAAAAAGTAAAAAGTTATGTGGTTGATTTGTAATAAGTGAAAAGGTTAAACAATAATAATTATAGTTACTTTATAATAAGTGAAAGTTTTATGGTTGATTTGACTCTGTAAGAAGTAAGAAAGTTATTAGTTGTTGATTTGTAATAAATGAAAGTTTTGTGGTTGATTTGTAAGAAGTAAGAAAGTAAGTGTTTGATTTATAGGAAGTAAGAAAGTTATGGTATAAATATTATAGTTAATTTGTAAGAAATAGAAAATTTAGTGGTTAATTTGCAAAATACAAGAAAATCACTATTTCTAATTTTCGATGATGTATTAAAAAATAAAAATAAAGAACTTTCACTTTCCATAACGAAAATGAAAGAAAGTCAATGGTTTGTCAAGTTTTACTGAAGGCAAAAAGAGTCGGCCGGAATATGTTTGGTTGTTTAATAGCTAATTTTATTTTTGTTCCTTTTGGTATGTTGGGAAGATGAAGCGATGAATTTTGAAATTTAGTTATGGAGAAATTTAGCAAGAAGTTTTTGGGTTGGAAAGGTGCCCGTCCTATTAGGTCAAGCTATATGATACTTTTCATGAGCATTTAACAAATACTATATATGAAAATGTTTATACTTTAGAATTTATAAACTTTATATATTTTTGTTATTTTATGTGTTAAACTTTAAATCTTACATCTTATATTATCTTAATATTAAAACATGTGTTTGCACTTATTAACTTAGTTGCATGCATAAAATAAATAAATAAAAAACACTCGTCACTCTATGTTAGAAAAAAATATACAAAGAACTTATAGTAGATGATTTTAAACTTGAAGGAATACGCGGAGCTTGAACATAATGGTTGGGGGCTAAATTCTGTCTAATTTGTGATACGTTTTTTGCAAGAAAAAACATAATGTTTAGAGACAAAATTGTATATATTTTATACACATTTTAGGTGACACCGTCGATCCTAATTGTATATCATCTAAGTTAAATACTTAAACTTTATTTTTAAATTAATTTCAAGTTAAAATTGTCCTTAAGATATGAACGAATGAAGTAAATTTTTGATGAAATAAAATATGCAAGCCTTTATAATTTTTACCAAATCTCCTTTATACAGACTCCAATTATTTGATTTAAAACTCTAACGTCAGTAACTCAAATGACTACAAATCTCATTACTTATTATATTTTTTGTAGGGGTGAGGGCCCCTACGTCCCTAATAAAATTCAACCATGCATACAATAATATATTGTGAACTTGAATGCATATAATATGAGGTATCAAAGTTAAATGCATGCAATAGTAAAAAGAACTTATATTATGAGCATAATTGAACTTAATGACCTAGAGGGATCATTCCATAAGATTTTTACCTTATTTACTTTGAGCTTTATATTTAGTTTATCTTAATTAAGGGATTATCTAAAAATCTCAAAATTGACTTTTGTCAATTGAGATTATTCAGTTGTCACTCCAGCTGAGTTACATTGTTACATGAAAAATTTCATACTAAGGAAACAAACTTTCACATCTTCTCTAGCTAGAAACTCTTAATGATATCTCAAATATGATAATGAAAGAAATGATTGTGTTTATATTATTGATTTGAAGTTAGGCTAAACCTACATTTACATTTAAATATAAATTTGATTGTGATTTGAAGGTTCCTATTATTACTAGTCTACTACTGATGGTATTGTTGCTTCTGTGGATTTTGCAGAAGCAAATGCCATTGGATTGGTAGATATAATGCTCGTGATTCTTGGTCCTACAACATATATTTTATCAACCTATAGGTATGTTGATTTCGGACAATGGGATGATGTAAGAAAGAATAGAATTTTCAAGGAGAATGTAATAATAAGAATGAAGCATAGTAGAGACTGGTGGCACAATCCAGAAAGTTCTTGATTTTGATGGGGTTGAGGTTAGTACGTAGATAAAAGTTTGACTTTATACAAACTTATAATTTGTTTTGGATCTCCCTCTCATGATATTCGACTGTTGAATATATCCGCAAGGGAGGTAACGGATCATCCGTAAAAGTACAATGGCTCTTATCGATGTATATGTTGTTAGGTACTATAACCTTCTGATATGCTCTTCATTATCTTTTATGTTCATCAGCTTTAGCTGAAATCTTGTAGAAGCATTAACATTGTTGGTTAATAATGTCACATCAATATTCAAACGTTAAATTCTTGTGTTATGATGATATCAATAAATCCATTTGCATATAAGTATGGTAAATAACAAAAGTTCATAAACCTCCAGTTTCTCTAGAAAACGACCAAATCTATAAACGCGTCAAAAAAAGTAAAAATGAAAATCCGTGTGTTAAAAAGTCTTCTATGGACAAATCATGTTTGATCATGAAGTATGATGTAACAAAGAGACAATAGAAAAGTTTTGTTCACTTAACTTAGAAACAATACTAAGTTATACCGCCTCAAAGAAGACGCAGCAAAAAGTTTTGCTGACCGAAATAAGAGGCAGTAGGAAAATCTCTGTTGACTAAACGAAGAGGCATTAAAAAAGTTGTGTTGGCTCAATGAAGACGCAATGGGAAAGCTCTACTGACCACAGAAGAAGCATCAGAATAGTTCTACTGGCTCAACATAGCATAACTAACTCGCTGTTAAACTTAATTTAATATACGACTATTTAGAAGAAAATTTTCCAAAACCAACTTTATACATCTTGTTTATATGACATTTGAAACTTATACACACTTTGATACTTTAAACAAGGTATGAAATTACCTCATTAAGTAAGTTGAATTAATAAAATGAAGAAATCAAAGAAAAATGCTTACTTGTTTGGTAAATGAATTGTCAATAACAAAGTGTGTGGTTCAAGATAAATTCAAACATAAAGATCAAACCAAGCATACCTTTATGTTTAACAAGCTTTTGCAGGTGTTTCAAATCAGAATACAGACAAGTATACGGCTATACTTGATTTCGAACAACTATCCTTGAATCAAACAACTATATTCGAATTCAAACGGCTATATTTTTCTGAACACCTAAGCACGGTCAACTAGACAGCTAAACCAATAATCAATCGTATGCATTTTATTAAGCATCTCTCTACTATAAAAGAAAGACACATTCGAAGCTTGAAGAACTGAACCTCTTCAATCAAGAAATCAAATATCAGTGATTCACCAAATTGTTAAATCAAATATTCAAGAAGGTAATCATTGAGAGAGAAATTCTATTTAGATATAATTATTTGTAAACTCAAGAACTTAAAATTTATCATTTATGAGTTTGTATTATAACCTACTTATTTGGAGTGATCAAAGAAGTAGTATAATTCTCATTATAGAATTTGTGATCTTGTGATAAAAATATCATCGTACTTAGTGATCCCTCTTCTATAATGGAGTGTTAGGAAGTTGACCATATTTCCATTAGAAAATTGGTATTTGTCCAAGGTGAAGATGTGTAATCTAAGTAGTATTCGGGGTGATAAAAGATAGTATTGGTGGGGCTTATTGAAGATCATTTGTTGTAAATGGATCTTCACTGTAGTTTGGAGAATAGCTTAGTGAAGCTAACTCTCGACAAAGTGTGTCGATGATTGTATTAAGGAGGATCTGTTAACATCCTCCTCAACCACTATAAATCATTGTGTTCTTTACATTCGCTTTATATTAACAAGTATCAAACACAATCGCTTCCGTGTTAAAACTTACATATAGATTCTAAAATCCAGAAAAGAGCGAAAAAGTTTTAATAATTATTGATTAAGAACTATTCAAGCCCCCTTCTAGTTCTTACAAACCCACTGATCATTCAATAGATTACATCAACATTTTTGATTTGTCAGACTTATATTTTTTGCTGTCATTTTGAATTTTTGATCAATTACTATTGTATGGGCTTGCTTTTATGATTGTTTGGTGAAAGATCTAGTGCATACAATAATGTTTGTTCTAAAATGTTTCTACATTATATAAAAAGTATTTGGCATATGTACTTTTAACATGTATTTAGTGGCATAAATCTAGGCAACAACTATGGTTGATTGGGTTTCCGTTGACAAGGTGCAGTGTATCAAGTCTAATTTATATATGATTCGATTGTATAATTCTTAGTTTTACATGTTTGAGATGTAACTTAACTTGATACTGTGAACAATTATAGTCAGTCATGTGGTTATCATTTTAGATCAGATTTTTCTTACTAATATTTAGATTTTGTATGCAACCATATAATTTCTAACTTTATGTCATTTATTTGATATAGAAAAGTGAATAAATATGTGGTTACGTGTGTTTTAATGTAGTTGGATTATAAGTTCTAGATATATGTTTCTTTAATTGTAGTCCAAATGTATTTAGATTATGGTATGAAGAATGTAGATGTGTGAATCTACTATTTGATATAGTTTGTTTAGGTGTATTTTGTATGTAGTTTGATTTATTATGATATAATCAAGCAAGGTGGTCAATTACGCTTTGCTGCAGGCTGACAAATTTTCGTTGTACACAACTATATTATTTTATTAAAATATTTCACTATTAATGAGTGAAACGACCCGTCCATATTACTATAAACGAGGTACATTATTCATTGATCTCAATAGCGAGGTATTTAACCTATATATGATACATTTTATAAAATATTGCATTCTTATTTCATAACGCCCAAACCTTTCATATATAAATGAAAGTTTTAAGCATGTGGGCGATCATTTGAGAAATGATCCCCAAATACATAAGTTTTGGAATATTACAACATGGGCATAATAGCCAAATATATTACATGACAAAGATAATGTTTATTAGAATGCAACTCGCTTTAAACAAAAACATGAACGACGACATGCAACACCATGAGCAAGCAATCAGCGGAAGAATTTTAAAGACCTGAGAATAAACATGCTTAAACTGTCAACACAAAGGTTGGTGAGATATAGGTTTTAAAGCCAGCATAAGATATAATAATATACCACAAGATTTCATATTATAAACATTTCTGCAAAGATATTCTATATGTTGTTGAGCGCCCAGTAACTATACTTAACAGATATTTTTCGTACATATTCCCTTTTCAAAGTTATCTCTACACCGTACCAAGTGTAGTAAAACGAAGTACTAAACACCCGTTATGAACTAGTGCTAACTAGCCCGAGTGGGGTTGTCAACCCCAATAGATCTATCAATAGGATTCACGCTTACATGTTAACCACATGTAATAAATAGTTACCAGACTATTAGGGATATATACAAAGCTACAACTCAACATAGAATATATATTTAAGTACTTGTGTCTATTTCGAAAAAATATAAGCGATTCATGTATTCTCATCCCAAAATATTTATGGAGTTTAAATATGGGACTATATGCTCACGGTAGTTAAAATAGAGAAATAATAAGTTTTCAACTTATTAAAATATGGCCGATGTCCTTAAATTCACGAACCTATAACAATAATAATGTTTCATTATATGATCAAAATAATAAATCAAGTTTATAGAATACTTATATGATAATTCTTAACATTCTTATGTTAGTAGTCATTTGTTAGTAGTCCAAGTCATAATGTCCAAAATAGTCCAATATGTAATCTTAGAATTAATCAAGACGTGTTGTATACTTATTATTGTAGACTCGATCACGATCCATTGTATACGTATTGTATACATGTTGTCTTATGATTTATCCGAACGTATTGTATACGTGTTGTCTTAACTAATCAAGACTATATTATATTGTCTCAGAATTAACCAAGACTAGTATATTCTATATTCCTACAAAGAATAAGTCATGACATGTATTAATACATGTAGGATATAGGAAAAGTTAGCAAGGATATGGTTAGTATAGTTTTTATGTTGTTAAAACCGTAGCTAAAAGTCATCATTCCTAACCAATATTGTTTTGCCCATAAATTCTTCATTACAAATCGGTTTTGAGTGATTCAAGTTGCTAAAATTTTATAGTGAACTCTATTCTTCAATACAAAACTAAAAAATTATTGGTTTATAGTTGGGATCAAAGGTTATATATGAATATAGGTGATGGTGATCATTTTCGTCGTAAACTCGACATCTTGATGACCAATTTGAAAAACATACTTCCACTTTGAGTTAAACCATAAATTTGGATAATTTAAAATGTCCATATAAAATACCATTTTTCTAGAATATATATTTCTAATTCAAATTTTAAGATAGGTTTCTAAAATCAAACCCAAAACAGCCCCCAGTTTAACAATAACGGCATATGTTAAGTTTTAAGGTGTTCTTCATATATACAAGTTATATATATTCTTATGTTAGCTTAACATACTGCTATAATACATATATTTAAGTGTTTTAAGAGTCATGTTAGAAGGATTAGTTTAGTTTGCAAACAAGTTTAGAATTAACCAAACTATGTTCTAGTTATTACAAGTTATATAACATAATAAGGTAGCAACTATATAGGGAATTGAACAAAGATTATAAGAAGGTTCATACCTTGATTTTAAGAAGGAAAGTTGCTGAGATGATGAAGAACACTTAGAAGTTCTTGAAAGTGTGTTTTTACTTAAACAAATTTGAGAGTAAAATGAGAAAATGGAAATGATATGAACGAGTGATGATATAAATGTCCATATATAATGGAATGGTGCCAAAACATAGTTTCTCATGTGATATATTGTCTAAAGTTGTCTAATGACTATTAACAAGATAAATGAGTCATTATCCATAAAAATGACAAGAATATATGGATCCAATGCAGATTTATAAGGTATATACCAATAGTAAATACGTCTAGACACTTGCGCATAATACGTGTATAAATATCGCATAAATACGAGTAGAATATTTGATGAAAACGAATGGAAATATGAGTATAGCTATCCTTTATATGTTTTTGTATATTACAAAGTGTATTCAATACTTTTAAGGATGTATTTATACTCATAATAAATTGTATGTAAATACATTTTAACATAAGTTAATTTCGTCGTTTAAATAGTAACATATATATTGTTCGAAAATTCTTTAAGTTAGTAGTATGAAAATGTATATATATAATACTTTTGTTAATTACTTAAGGAGATATTTAATTATCATATTTTTAAGTTATATATATATATATATATATATATATATATATATATATATATATATATATATATATATATATATATATATATATATATATATATAATTAATACAAGTTATGACGTTCGTGAATCGTAAGAATGAAAGGGTGACCAAAAGCTTGTATAAAACTCTTTCCGGAGGTTCAAGGCTTATTAAAGTTCATTGCTTATCAAGTCGGAATTATTAAATCATGTAAATAGTATAATCAAGTAGTCGGAAAAATCCGGGTCGTCACAGTACCTACCCGTTAAAGAAATTTCGTCCCAAAATTTAGAGTAGTACCTATTCAACGTATGATATTAGTAAACAGATGTGGGTACTTCTGCTTCATCTGATCTTCTCGTTCCCAAGTGAATTCGGGTCCTTTCTGAGCGTTCCATCAGACTCTAACAATCGGTATGTTGCTTTTCTTGAGTCGCTTGACTTCCCGGTCCATAATTTCGATGGGTTCTTCGATAAAATGTAACTTTTCATCGATTTGGATTTCTTCGAGCGGAATAGTGAGGTCTTCTTTTGCAAGGCAATTCTTCAAGTATGAAACATGAAAGGTGTTATGTACCCCAACAAGTTGTTGAGGTAATTCAAGTCGATAGGCCACCGGTCCAATGCGTTCGATGATTTTAAACGGCCCTACGTACCTTAGGTAAAGTTTACCCCTCTTGCCAAAGCGTATCACACCTTTCCAATGTGACACCTTTAACATAACCATGTCACCAACCTGAAATTTCAGGCTTTCTTCGAACATCAGCGTAGCTCTTTTAACGACTTTGAGCGGTTCTTAATCTCTCCTTGATTTGCACAATCTTTTTCGGTAGTCTCCTGTATGATCTCAGGACCAGTCAGTTGTCTGTCACCTACTTCGTTCCAAAAGATAGGGGATCTACACTTTCTTCCATAAAGTGCTTCGAATGGTGCAACATTAATACTCGTATGATAACTATTGTTATACGAGAATTCTGCCAATGGTAAATATTTATCCCATCCATTTCTAAAATCGATCACACATGCTCTAAGCATGTCTTCAAGAGTTTAAATGGTCCTTTCGCTCTGCCCATCGATTTGAGGATGATATGCAGTGCTCATATCCAGACGAGTTCCTAGAGCTTCATGTAGTGATTGCCATAACCTTGACGTAAACCTAATGTTGCGATCTGATATAATAGAGATAGGTACTCCATGTCTTGAAATGACTTCTTTCATGTATAATCATACCAATTTATCCATCTTATCCATTTCCTTCATAGGCAGGAAATGTGCAGATTTGGTGAGAGGATCGAAAATTACCCAAATGGTGTCATAACCCCATGCAGTCTTTGGTAGCCTCGTGATGAAATTCATGGTAATACATTCCCATTTCCATTCTGGGATTTCTATTTTTTGAAGCAACCCTAATGGTTTCTAGTGTTCCGCCTTGACTTTGGAGCAAGTTAAGCACACCCCTATATATGTTGCAATATCCGCTTTTAAATTAGGCCACCAAAAATGTGCTTTAAGATCTTGATACATCTTTCCAGCTCCAGGATGTATCGAGTATCTCATCTTATGCTCCTCGTCCAAAACTGTCACGACCCAGAAAATTTTGACTAATTTTGAACCAAACTCGCGATACGACTTCATAATTCTGATATAATAAGTAAAGTCCGTTATGTTGTGTCTAGAAAAAATGTTGGAATGATGTTCATTTGACTTTCGACCATTCCCGACGATTCACGAACAATTAATTGTAAATAGATATGTGTGTGTGTGTGTGTGTGTGTGTGTGTATATATATATATATATATATATATATATTAAATATATATTTCATATTACTTTTATATTTTATTATTATTGATATTGATATTGATATTGGTATTATCATTATCATTAGCTATTATTTATCATTTTATCATTATTATTATTATATTATAAATCATCAATCAAGCACACCCTAAAATCTATTGATCCTATTCCTAATTATTATTATGGGAGTTGAGACTCTGTTAGGAAAATTTGACCTTGCAAGGAAGTTTAATCACAACAATGGACGAAATTTATTATTTTAATTAGACGTACCTAATCACATGCCATGATGATTAAAACACTAATTAAGCATACTTAATTTAGATGAATATTAAAAATAATCAAGGCTCACGTGGGATTATTTCAAATGAAAATTTATGTATATTAAATTTTTATTTTTGTAAGCTTGTGATCAATTCCCACAATTTGCGGGCATATGAATATGTTACTCGACCAAAGTAAATTCATAATGATGTATATCTCGTTTATTTCTTTGATATAATACATATCACGGACGGATGTAAAGCGAACGAAAAAGATTAGAAAACATAAAGTAGAGGACAGCTATTAATGTTTTCTTTTTCCTTTCAAACACGTTGGAATATCATATTTATATTTTATATTAAACTGGACAAGTACTATATATGTATTGAATTATCACCTCCGACCCATCAACTAGCTATAAACCGTCTCTACATATTCTATCTCATCACTTCTAATTGTGTTAACAATTACTGCAACTTATCACCTATGTATCTGCTTTAAAATTTCTGTTATTATACTGTTTTTGATCGAACCATTTGTTAACCACCGCTACTAAACTAGTTTCTTCTATTTCCGGGTCAAACGAACACCAACATCACCCTCTTCGATCCCTTTTACTACTATTAAATATTCTGTTTTATTTTCAGTCCTAAACACCAACATCAGCTCCATCAAACAGCCTTGATTATGCTTCTGTTCATCATCTTGTTCGAAACCCAATTGGGTTACGGATGTTATTGTGTTAGGAACACTTTAAAATTTTGAACTCTACTTGTTTTCTGTTTAAATCACCATCATGTACAACTATCGAAAGCCTCCATCAAAACTTGCTTTTATAGCTACTGTTTCATTCGAAAACACCCAAGCTACTGCATCTGCTGCCGTACTGTTTGTTTCCGTTTCTAATTCCACGAAATCCACAAACAACCAACACCATGTTTACTATTATTTGATGCTACGTACTTTCTGTTCTATTCAATCGAAGATATTACTTCTCTTTCGTGAACCAGACACCACCATCACTATAACCCTGGTATATATATTTTTTTCTACTACACCGACCTTTCTGGTTCAATTAATTCACATGTTAATGGACCTACAACTGACGTCGTTTGATGCTACTTTTGTGTGTTTTTTTCTTGTGGCCGAATATTTAATTATATTGATGGGGGCCTAGCTATTTTACAATTCATCCATCTTTCTGTCTCATTCTTCTGTTTAACCTACTCCAGCGACTTTTCATCTTAATGGCCGACAATCTCCACTTACATTATTTAATTCGCTGCTGGTAGTCTTTTTTTTTTTTTTGTAATCGAAAACCAAAAACATATTATAACCCATACACCCTAACTGATTCATAAACTAGACCATAAGTAGATATGGGCTTGAGCAAATTAATTGGGCCATCGATTATGGGACCTGTATCACAACCACCTCCTGGAACTTTTACAGCTACATTGTCTTTTCTGTTTCATCGTTTGATGTAAAACACGATGGTAAAGATGATGATTTTAGTTTAGAATGATGTTAAATAGAATCAAGATGATAATGAATATGAACCGATGTAGAGGATAATTTTGATGAGATGATGAGCACGATTATGTTTATGATTAGGGTTATGAAGATAATAATATAAGATGTTAGATGATATGTGATTTTGATGATGATGATACGAAGGCGTCTGTTTCGATTACAAGACTAAAACCTAACAATTTAATTGTTGTTATGGTTATTATACCTCTGCTCGATTAAGCTTTAGAAGAGGAAAATAATAAACGGGTTCGTATATGTTAAGTAAATAATCACGCAAATCATAACCAAAACAAACTGATGGTTCAATGGTTGGAGGTCTTTCTGTTAAACGAGAGGTTGCGAGTTCAAGTCCCGTCTGTGGCAATATTTTTGGGAAAGCTTTTAAGGTAGTATTTTATATCTATAATTATTATTATTATTATTATTATTATTATTATTATTATTATTATTATTATTATTATTATTATTATTATTATTATTATTATTATTATTATTATGATTATTATTATTATTATTATTATTATTATTATTATTATTATTATTATTATTATTATTATTAAAAGTAGCACTTTTAGTAAAATTATCATTTTGAGTACTATTAGGATTACTATTATAATTATTAACAATAGTATTAGTATTATCATTAAGAATATTATTAGTAATATCCTTATTATTAAAAATTATCATTATTATTATTATTTTTAAACACTAGAATTATTATGATCATTATCATTATATTATTATTACGATTATTATTATTAATTTTTTAAATAAATAATATATATATAAGAAAAGTATATTTATTACTTATAACATTACTATATTATATTTTTATAATAAATACTAACTATTTATCTAAAGTATATAAAATAAAAATAGTTAATTAAGTTATTAATGAAACATATAAATTACTAAAATAACAAATACTATATAAATTCGTTTGATTACAATTATGTGTGTTAATATATATATAAATGATATAGGTTCGTGAATCCGATGCCACCCCTATACTTGTTCAGTGTCGTCCTATGTATTTTTACTACAAAATACAGTATGGTGAGTTTCATTTGCTCCCTTTTTATATATATTTTTGGGCTGAGAATACATGCGCTGATTTATAAATGTTTTACGAAATAGGCACAAGTACTAAAACTAATTCTATGTGGGTTTAAACCAGAAATATACCCTTAGCTTGGTAACATTAAACTACTTATCTATGTACGGTAGGCGCGAATCCTAAAGATAGATATATCGGGCCTGACAAACCCCATCCTGACTATGGGATGCTTTAGTACTTCGAGGTTATTTTAAACACACCTGATCTGGTGTACTTCAGAGGGTAAAACATGAACGTTAAGGCTTGTTACCGGGTGCCTACAACTTATAGAATACTTTTCATACACTTGCGAGTGTATTATGTTTATGATAACGGAAATCTTGTGGTCTATTAATATATTGAAATGATTGTTATGATAAACCTATGAACTCACCAACCTTTTGGTTGACACTTTTAAGCATGTTTATTCTCAGGTATGAAAGAAACCTTCCGCTGTGCATTTGCTCATTTTAAAGACATTATTTGGAGTCAATCATCGCAATGGGACCAGATGTGGGTGACTTCGTCCAGATGGATTAGGACGGGGTCATCACAGGTGGTATCAGAGCGTTGGTCCTAGCGAACCAGGTCTTGCATTAGTATGTCTAACTGATAGTTGTTAGGATGCATTAGCGAGTCTGGACTTCGACCTTACCTGCATATTATAAGTATTGTATATCATTCCTAGTGGAAAATTTCCTACTAATCATTCCTATGTCTAGACACGCCTTACTGCCTTTATTGCATAGATAGTGTATAGACAAATTTATATTTTAGCGTATCTATTACGGTAAACTTTGCCTGATATCTTTCGTAAATTTCTCCGTAATTTAAGGGATCCTGGTACTATATATATCTAGGTATATTATGCATTGAGAATACCATTCAACTATCATTTGCTGTCACTAAGCTTTTCATACCAAAAATCTTTTCTGTGATCGCGTACGATGGCCTCTACGAATCGACCAAGTTCTTCTGACTCCGAAGATAGCGTGACGGGAGCGCACCAACCGATCAACTACTGTGATTTCTTTAGAAAGTGGGGATGGGTTCGCGAAATACTTACCCTATGGAGAAATGAAGAAGGTACTCCATATCACGAGCCGAACTTACCACCTAACGTCGGAGTGCTCGACCCGCTCACCGGCGAACCTGCTCGCAACACCGTTTATACCCTTTTTGCAAGAATTTTTCGTCTTGAGGCTACCATTAATGGAACTAGAGAAGATATCCGACCTCTACCCCACACTAATAACAAACCAGGGTTAGTAGAAGAAGTTAAAGAACTCCGAGCTCGAGTGTAAACTTTAGAGAGCACGGTACACAATTTGCAAGCACTAGCAATATCATCAACACCAGTAACATCACCAGCCTCAACACCAACAGCACTAGTACCACCAACAACAACATCCGCGTCACCAGCTTCGACATTTCATTCTGTACCTCGAGTATAATCATCGTTCTACATGACGTTCTACATCATTTATCTTAGTTCGACATAGTGATTATGTAACCTCTAATATTTTAGAGATTATATATTCTTGTTCTAACGGTAAATCAGACGAGTTAATATCATATTAACTCATTAAATCCACGATTGCATCTGAAGAAAATATATATGTATATATGTTTTCATAAAGATTGTAATTAAAAATTCTTTCGTACAAAGTGTTAATTGTGAAAATATTTTAACGGGTAGGTAAGACCCGAGGAATATTCAGATTTCACATTAATAAGTTACAATGTACATTCTTCAAAACTAATTCAACAGTCGTTTACTATCCTACTTACATCCACCGATATACAAATCGGTTCACCACAGAATAACTATATTCATCCAAATTCATATTTGGATTTTGATTTATCAGAATCCAACAAGTGGCATAATGAAGAAAACATTTGAAAAAATAAAATTTGTTAGAAACAAACAAATTAACTATGAGGAATTTTGTTAAGAATCCACGCTAACTGTTCCAAGCTAACTGTTCCTAGCTAACTGTTAATTCCTTATTACATTTTAATTATCGCAATTTATTTTATCGCAATTTAATTCTCGCAATTTTATTTATTGTCATTTAAATTCTGTTATTTACTTTACGCATTTAATTTATCGTCATTTAATTTCTGTTATTTATTTTACGCATTTAAATATCGGGACACGTATACAAGGTTTATATATATTATTTGGAATCACCTTAGACACTCTATATGTAGTAATGATCGAGTTCTCTATACAGGGTTGAGGTTGATTCTACAATAATATATATAGTTTGAGTTGTGATCGAGTCTGAGACGTATACGGGTCACGACACGTATTAATTAATTCGTATATTATATATTAAACTATATATGAATTATTGGACTGTTACTGTGGACTATCGACTGTGGACTAATGACATTGGACAATTAAAATGAATTAAAATATTGATTATAACATATGGAACTAAACAATTCTTCAAGTTTGCCACTTGATTTCATCTTAAATCGCATTTGAATCTTGACGATTCCAATTCATGTTCAAATCTTTCATGATTCTTGAAAACACCTCGATCGAGAGGATGAACCTACCGCACCTAATCTACGGAAGAAAAGATTGATGCATATAGTTATGCATCTGAAGAAAAAAAACTCTCGAAAACTGAGTAAACGTTTAACACGTAGCTGTGCTAATTCCTTTAGTGTTATTATTACCCAAAATAATTTTATAATCCCTTTCAAAGAAGCAAACTTTGTCACAGCTCCAGCAACTCAACTCCGACTTTTCATCCGAAACAACCTTATTATAACCTCGGAATATATACGTGCTTATTTATTGTTACCGGAAAACCTTTTATATTCCACCACATTACCATCAGCGTTTAATCATCTAAAAACACAATTCTTCTGAAACCACCTCGGATTGATAACCGAAGATTCAGATATGGTAGCATTAAATGCAGAGGAAACAGCAAAATCGTAGATGGTCTAAACGGCCAAGAGTTTGATGATAAAGAATGGAGTGTAGGAAACATTCAATAGAAAATTGGTACTGGAAAATGAATTGAGCAAACCATGAAGGAGACTGTGGACAAATCACAAGGAGTAAACATGTACTTAACAAATCCAGACGATTCAGTACCTGACGAAATCTCTAGCGAATATCTTGCTCCTACTTATTCTAAATCCTTGCGGACAAATTTCTTCATCATCTTCTGATCTTAAATATTTTAGAAATTCTAAGATATCACCGTATCTTCCGTTATAAATATCTTCGATATTCCTGAGGATATCTTCACAGCTATTCTTGTCCAAAATTATTTATCCCTTCGTACTATCTATATTACATCATAAAAGAAACTGTTTTACTTTCTATATTCTGTAACAATCGAGTTTGAATTATGAATGATTTCTGGAGAAGTGTAGGGAATTGAAGCATGAGTTAGTATAATATTATGACGTCGGGCCAACGTGGTTATATTACAGTAAGTCATGCTAAATTTCTAATGTAACATGATGATGATTCAAAGACCTTATCCTCATCATGTGTCATGTTACACGACTCTTTCATTCTACTTAAGCTCTAAGCATATCACGGAAATATTTCCTTGATATTTCTGTTCTTCCGTAATTCCAACAGTTGCTAATAAATCGTGTTATTACATTTTCTTTCTGATTAGAAGATTTTATTAAATTCCTTGAATTCCGAAAATCCACCATGACTACGTCAAAAGTTAAGACGAAACTTTTCACTCTTTTGTGATAGCTTCACTCGTACGCTTCGCATGATCGAATCGTTTTATCTATATTAAGCAATAATGATAAAACTCTATTTATCAACTCATAATCGTCATGAAAACATTTTTATTGTTAGCCATAACGACCTCACTCAAATTTCGGGGACGAAATTTTTTTAACGGGTAGGTACTGTCACGACCCAGAAAATTTCGACTAATTTTGAACCAAACTCGCAATACGACTTCATAATTCTGACATAATAAGTAAAGTCCGTTATGTTGTGTCTAGAAAAAATGTTGGAACGATGTTCATTTGACTTTCGACCATTCCCGACGATTCACGAACAATTAATTGTAAATAGATATGTGTGTGTGTGTGTGTGTATATATATATTAAATATATATGTCATATTACTTTTATATTTTATTATTATTGATATTGATATTGATATTGGTATTATCATTATCATTAGCTATTATTTATCATTTTATCATTATTATTATTATATTATAAATCATCAATCAAGCACACCCTAAAATCTATTGATCCTATTCCTAATTATTATTATGGGAGTTGAGACTCTGTTAGGAAAATTTGACCTTGCAAGGAAGTTTAATCACAACAATGGACGAAATTTATTATTTTAATTAGACGTACCTAATCACATGCCATGAGGATTAAAACACTAATTAAGCATACTTAATTTAGATGAATATTAAAAATAATCAAGGCTCACGTGGGATTATTTCAAATGAAAATTTATGTATATTAAATTTTTATTTTTGTAAGCTTGTGATCAATTCCCACAATCTGCGGGCATATGAATATGTTACTCGACCAAAGTAAATTCATAATAATGTATATCTCGTTTATTTCTTTGATATAATACATATCATGGACGGATGTAAAGCGAACGAAAAAGATTAGAAAACATAAAGTAGAGGACATCTATTAATGTTTTCTTTTTCCTTTCAAACACGTTGGAATATCATATTTATATTTTATATTAAACTGGACAAGTACTATATATGTTTTGAATTATCACCTTCGACCCATCAACTAGCTATAAACCGTCTCTACATATTCTATCTCATCGCTCTCTCTCACTTCTAATTGTGTTAACAATTACTGCAACTTATCACCTATGTATCTGCTTTAAAATTTCTGTTATTATACTGTTTTTGATCGAACCATTTGTTAACCACCGCTACTAAACTAGTTTCTTCTATTTCCGGGTCAAACGAACACCAACATCACCCTCTTCGATCCCTTTTACTACTATTAAATATTCTGTTTTATTTTCAGTCCTAAACACCAACATCAGCTCCATCAAACAGCCTTGATAATGCTTCTGTTCATCTTCTTGTTCGAAACCCAATTGGGTTACGGATGTTATTGTGTTAGGAACACTTTAAAAATTCGAACTCTACTTGTTTTCTGTTTAAATCACCATCATGTACAACTATCAAAAGCCTCCATCAAAACCTGCTTTTATAGCTACTGTTTCATTCGAAAACACCCAAGCTACTGCATCTGCTGCCGTACTGTTTGTTTCCATTTCTAATTCCACGAAATCCACAAACAACCAACACCATGTTTACTATTATTTGATGCTACGTACTTTCTGTTCTATTCAATCGAAGATAGTACTTCTCTTTCGTGAACCAGACACCACCATCACTATAACCCTGGTATATATATTTTTTTCTACTGCACCGACCTTTCTGGTTCTATTAATTCACATGTTAATGGACCTACAACTGACGTCGTTTGATGCTACTTTTGTGTGTTTTTTTCTTGTGGCCGAATATTTAATTATATTGATGGGAGCCTAGCTATTTTACAATTCATCCATCTTTCTGTCTCATTCTTCTGTTTAACCTACTCCAGCGACTTTTCATCTTAATGGCCGACAATCTCCACTTACATTATTTAATTCGCTGCTGGTAGTTTATTTTTTTTTTTTTTGTAATCGAAAACCAAAAACATATTATAACCCATACACCCTAACTGATTCGTAAACTGGACCATAAGTAGATATGGTCTTGAGCAAATTAATTGGGCCATCGATTATGGGACCTGTATCACAACCACCTCCTGGAACTTTTACAGCTACATTGTCTTTTCTGTTTCATCGTTTGATGTAAAACACGATGGTAAAGATGATGATTTTAGTTTAGAATGATGTTAAATAGAATCAAGATGATAATGAATATGAACCGATGTAGAGGATAATTTTGATGAGATGATGAGCACGATTATGTTTATGATTAGGGTTATGAAGATAATAATATAAGATGTTAGATGATATGTGATTTTGATGATGATGATACGAAGGCGTCTATTTCGATTACAAGACTAAAACCTAACAATTTAATTGTTGTTATGGTTATTATACCTCTGCTCGATTAAGCTTTAGAAGAGGAAAATAATAAACGGGTTCGTATATGTTAAGTAAATAATCACGCAAATCATAACCAAAACAAACTGACGGTTCAATGGTTGGAGGTCTTTCTGTTAAACGAGAGGTTGCGAGTTCAAGTCCCGTCTGTGGAAATATTTTTGGGAAAGCTTTTAAGGTAGTATTTTATATCTATAATTATTATTATTAATATTATGATTATTATGATTATTATGATTATTATTATTATTATTATTATTATTATTATTATTATTATTATTATTATTATTATTATTATTATTATTATTATTATTATTATTAAAAGTAGCACTTTTAGTAAAATTATCATTTTGAGTACTATTAGGATTACTATTATAATTATTAACAATAGTATTAGTATTATCATTAAGAATATTATTAGTAATATCCTTATTATTAAAAATTATCATTATTATTATTATTTTTAAACACTAGAATTATTATGATCATTATCATTATATTATTATTAAGTTTATTATTATTAATTTTTTAAATAAATAATATATATATAAGAAAAGTATATTTATTACATATAACATTACTATATTATATTTTTATAATAAATACTAACTATTTATCTAAAGTATATAAAATAAAAATAGTTAATTAAGTTATTAATGAAACATATAAATTACTAAAATAACAAATACTATATAAATTCGTTTGATTACAATTATGTGTGTTAATATATATATAAATGATATAGGTTCATGAATCTGAGGCCACCCCTATACTTGTTCAGTGTCGTCCTATGTATTTTTACTACAAAATACAGTATGGTGAGTTTCATTTGCTCCCTTTTTATATATATTTTTGGGCTGAGAATACATGCGCTGATTTATAAATGTTTTACGAAATAGGCACAAGTACTAAAACTAATTCTATGTGGGTTTAAACCAGAAATATACCCTTAGCTTGGTAACATTAAACTACTTGTCTATGTACGGTAGGCGCGAATCCTAAAGATAGATCTATCGGGCCTGACAAACCCCATCCTGACTATGGGATGCTTTAGTACTTCGAGGTTATTTTAAACACACCTGATCTGGTGTACTTCAGAGGGTAAAACATGAACGTTAAGGCTTGTTACCGGGTGCCTACAACTTATAGAATACTTTTCATACACTTGCGAGTGTATTATGTTTATGATAACGGAAATCTTGTGGTCTATTAATATATTGAAATGATTGTTATGATAAACCTATGAACTCACCAACCTTTTGGTTGACACTTTTAAGCATGTTTATTCTCAGGTATGAAAGAAACCTTCCGCTGTGCATTTGCTCATTTTAAAGACATTATTTGGAGTCAATCATCGCAATGGGACCAGATGTGGGTGACTTCGTCCAGATGGATTAGGACGGGGTCATCACAAAAACTAATTTTCTTAACCCTTTAAACCTTGGTACCCAAATGCGTCCAGTAAAATACCGGGTTCCGTCTTCTCGTATATCAAGTTGTTTGTCTAAAACCTTGAACATCTCATTTCCAAAGTTTTTTTCAATAAGAGCTCCTCGTTGAGCCTTATTTGTGTAGTGAGATTCGTACGAATTTTCATATTCATTGCTCGTACTCGAATCGGATCTCTTTCTTTCCTGCTTAAAGCGTCAGCTACTATATTAGCTTTCCTGGGATGATAACAAATTTCGCAATCATAGTCGTTTATTAGCTCAACCCACCGTCGTTGCCTCATATTCAATTATTTCTGATCGAATATGTGTTGAAGACTTTCGTGATCAGTGTACACTGTACATTTGACCCCAATGCAAAAACAACCGCTCCTAAATCCAAATCATGTGTTTTATAATTCCGTTCATGAGTTTTCAACTGTCGAGAAGCGTAAGCAATAACCTTTTTTCGTTGCATGGGGACGCAGCCAAAACCTTGTCGCGACGCGTCACAATAAATCACGAAGTCGTCGTTTCCTTCAGGTAATGATAAAATAGGCGCCGAAGTTAGTTTCTTTTTCAATAGCTAAAATGCAGTTTCCTGCTCGGATTTCCATTCATACTTCTTCCCTTTGTGTGTTAATGCGGTTAATGGTTTGGCTATTCGGGAAAAATCTTGAATAAACCTTCTATAATAACCAACTAAACCCAAAAATTGGCGTATCTGTGTCGGAGTCTTTGGGGTTTCCCATTTTTCAATGGATTTGAACTTCGCGGGATCAACCTGAATTCCTTAACTGCTAACGACATGGTTGTAAAAGACGCGAGTCTGGGACGCATCGACCAAGCCTAAAAAATGACGCGTCGAACGCAACGGGGGACGCAACGGGCGTTGACTAACGTTGACTTTTTAAAATAGTTTTATTAAATATATATTTATATACAATATTATATAGATCAAATCTTAAAATATAAATTATATTTACCATAAACATGAACAATTAACAATTATTAACACTATTACAAAAAAAATTAAAAAAATTGACCGACTTGGACCGACTTTGACCGACTTGGAGTGACTTTGACCGACTTGACCGACTTTGATCGACTTTTTCCGAATTTGAAAGACTTTTTTCGATTTTAACCGACTTTTTACCTTTGACCGACTTTTTAGCAACGACGCATCGACCATGCCTAAAAAACGACGCGTCTGGCAAGTCGACTGACTTTTGCAACAATGGCTAACGATGTGACCAAGGAATTGTACTTCCTTCAACCAAAATGCACACTTAGAAAATTTTGCGTTTAACTGTTCTTTTCTTAACAGTTCCAGCACCAACCTTAAATGTTGCTCGTGTTCTTGATCATTCTTGGAGTAAATAAGGATGTCATCAATAAAGACGATAACAAATTTAACTAAATACGGACTACATACTCGATTCATGAGGTCCATGAATACAGCGAGTGCGTTTGTCAACCCGAACAGCATGACCAGAAATTCGTAGTGATAGTAGCGTGTTCTAAATTCGATCTTCGAAATATCTTCTTCTTTTACTCACAACTGATGGTAACCCGATCTTAGGTCAATTTTGGAGTAAACACGTGATCCTTGCAGCTGATCAAACAAGTCATCCAATCTCGGCAATGGGTACCGATTCTTGATAGTTAGCTTGATTAATTCGCGGTAGTCTATACACATTCGGAAGCATCCGTCTTTCTTCTTAACGAATAGGATCAGAGCTCCCCACGGTGAAGTATTCGGTCGAATAAATCCACGTTCTAGCAATTCTTGCAACTGAATTTGTAGTTTTTTCATTTCAGACGGTGCGAGTCTATATGGAGCACGAGCCATCGGTGCAGCTCCCGGTACTAGATCTATTTGAAATTTTATAGATCTATATCCCGGTAATTCTTCTGGAAACACTTAGGGAAATTCTCTTACCACAAGCATGTCACTAATGCTTTTTTCCTTTGTGTCGATCTTCTTCACATGTGCTAAGATAGCATAGTACCCCTTCTTATGCACTTTTGGGCCTTCATACAGCTAATAAAGTTTAGCTTATGATTACCTTTCTCTCCGAACACCATCAATGGTTTCCCGTTCATGCAGGGAAAACGAATCGCCTTTTTATAACAAACAACTTTCGTTCTCATCTTAGACATCCAATCTATACCAATAACTACATCGAAACTCCCCAACTCAACGGGTATCAAATCAATTACAAAGTCTCAATAGTTTATTTAAGCTTACGTTTACGATAGATTTTATCAGCTTTAACTACTTTACCACTTTCTAATTCTACAATACATTTATCCTCCAGGGGCACTAAAGGGCAATTTAGTTTAGAGCAAAATTCTTTACTTACGTAATGTGACGATCCAGATTTTTTCGTAGATATATATGAGATTAATATTTACATAAACAAATGTTTCCAACATGTTAAACAATCAAACTTGTTAAGTCTTGAGAAATTGTGTGTGTGTGTGTGTATATATATATATATATATATATATATATATATATATATATATATATATATATATAACTTGATAATATGTTAATTAAGTATCTCATTAAGTATATTAACAATGAGTTATATACATAAATTGAGACTACTAACTTAAGGGTTTCGAAATGATATATATATATATATGTAACGTTTAACGACGTAATAACTCTTAAGTTAAAATGAATATATATATATATATATATATATATATATATATATATATATATATATATATATATATATATATATATATATATATATATATATATTGTATTAAGAAGTATTAATACATACTTAAAAGACTTAAATACTTAAGTTAACATATTTATACTCAATAAAGATAGCTATACTCGTATTCGCATTCGATTTTATCAAGAATTCTACCCGTATTTATACATTATTTATACACGTATTATACGCAACTTCTAGACATAATTACTATTGGTATATACCAACAGGAAACTTCAATGATCAGCCCTAAATAGTTCATAAACATGTGGGATCCATCATTTAACATCTAGCATGAATTATTATGCTAAATTCCAATCTTGTGACTCGTTGTTTCTCTTTAAAAGTCAAGACACACACACACACACATCATTCACTTCATTTCCATTTCAATTTTACTTTCAATTTTCACACACCCTTGTAAGAACTCTCTCAAGCCTTGTTCTACTACTTCATTCCAGCAACTTTACATTATAAACTTGAGGTAAAAACTCTACTTCAACTCTTATTCAATTCATACATTTATAGCTATCATAATAAGAGTTTATAACTTGTACTCACTAGAACATAGTTTAGTTAATTCTAAATTTGTTTGAAAACAAAGTTAATCCTTCTAACTTGACTTTTAAATCATTTAAATGCATGTAATATAACTGTATGATATGCTAACAAAAGGGTATATAACTTTCATATATAAAGAACACCTTAAAACTGAACATACGCCATCATAGAGAAATCGGGGACTGTTTTGGGTTGGATATTTAAAACCTCCCTTAAACTTTGAATTGGAAGTTCATATTCTGGAAAAATTTTATTTCATATGGACAAGATAATATATCCGAAAATCATGGTTAAACTTAAAGTGGAAGTATGTTTATCAAAATGGTCATCAAGATGTCGTTCTTACGACGAATATGACCACCTTCTTTTAAATTGATATGTAACATGTAACCCCGAATTAAAACCTATACTTTTACATTTTATTTTTGGAAAATTGAGTTCATTACAAAACCATAGCAAATCGATTCACTCAAATCCGAATGGTAACGAAGAAATTATGGGCAAAACTATATTGGTTAGAAATGGCTAGTTTTAGCTACGGTTTTGATTTGATAAAATCTATACTAACCATATCCTAGCTAACTTTTCCTATACCCTACATGTATTTAAACATGTCATGACTATTTCCTTGTAATATACTAGTCTTGGTTAATTCTGTGACAATATAATATAATCTTGATTAGTTAAGATAATACGTCTACAATACGTTGGATAAATCATAAGACATCATGTATACAATACATCTTGATTAATTCTAAGACAACACGTGGACAATGGGTCATGATTGAGTCTTAAACAATACGTATACAAAACGTCTTGATTAATTCTAAGAATATATATTGGACTATTGGACGATTATGGGACTAATAACATTGGACTACTAACTTGATAACTTAAATAATCACATGTAATTGAAAATATTATATGAATATAATTGTATTATATTTTGATATATTTGATATATATAATTGTTAAAGGTTCGTGAATCTGGAGACTACCGTGCACTTTTCACTACGCCGTGATTATATATAATTACCAACTTTGTATCATGAGTTTATAGATTCCTTTTTAAATCTTTTAAATATTTTTGGACTGAGAATACATGCACTTTATTTGTACGCAATGGACACAAATACATACTTAATTCTACACTGAGTATAAACCAAAAATCCCTTAGCTTTGGTAACTAGTGGCTGCCAGTACATAGGATGTGGACTGGTGGGTGCGAATAATTGTATATGGATCTATAGGGTGTGACATCCCCGTCCGAGCTAGTAGCGCTAGCCATTTAACGAACGTATGTTATTTGAGTTCACGACATGTTTGTATGCGTGTATTAAAACAACAGGGGTAATTATTATTATAGCATTAAGTTTAGTTACCAGGGTGCTCTGTTACGTAGGATCTATTGACAAACTTTTGATAAAAATCTTGTGGTCCATCTTTATATACTTATGACTTGAGCAATTAAACCTATAACACACCAATATTCGTGTTGACCTTTTTATCATGTTTTATTCTCAGGTTCTTAGACTGCTTCCGCTATGATGTGTTTGTTACCTGTATAGAGTCTCTCATACTTTGTTTAAAGTTTATTGCATTCAAAACAAAACTATGTTGTGTAATAAATAATTTAGATGTGATGTCAACCTGTATTATTAAAACTTATGTATTTTTGGGAATTTACTTATACTTAAGTAATCACCCACATGTTATTACTTTCTATGTTTAGAAATTCACCTATTTTAATGAATGCAATATCTTTAATAAAACGTATCATGTAGAAGTCAAAACCTCACTATAAAATCAATGATTAACGTACCGCGTCAATAGCGATTTTGACGGGTCGTTATACGTAACTTCTATCGGAACCAGTATCAAATAAAAATACAGGCAGGTACTTCATCGATAGTAAACATACCCGTAATAAGCTTCGGGTCTTCACGTGCATCGTTAGCATTTATATTAAATGCTCTTCCATGGGCTGGATCATTTTCTCTCTTTTGGTTCCGGCACTTGTTCTTGTAGTGGCCCTTTTTCCCGCACCCATAATATAATAACCCGTCCAAATCTACCTGGACGAAGTCATTAACATTTGGTCCCATTGCGAGGTACTGACCTCTATATGATATGTTTTACAAACATTGCATTCTTTTTAAAAGACAAACTCATTTCAAAATATAACCTTTCGATACAAATGATATATGATTCCTGTAATATGAGCGACTAATCTGTCATTGACTTAATAAACGTCTTTTTGAACTCGAATGACTTGAATGCAACGTCTTTTGAAATATGCCTTGAATGACTCCAAGTAATATCTTTAAAATTAGCAAATACACAGTGAAAGATTTCTTTCATACCTGAGAATAAACATGCTTAAAAGTGTCAACCAAAAGGTTGGTGAGTTCATAGCTTTATCATAAACATTCATTTCCATAATTTTAATAAACCACAAGATTTTCGTTTTCATAAATATCATACAGGCATTTCGAAATCTGCATAAAAATCATTCATATGGTGAACACAAGGTAACCGACCTTAACAAGATGCATATAGAATATCTCCATCATTCCGGGACTCTCATCGGATATGATAAATCGAAGTACTAAAGCATCCGTAACCCGAATGGGGCTCGTTAGGCCCGATAGATCTATCTTTAGGATTCGCATCAATTAGTGGCAATTATAATAAACACCAATTCTTAGGCTACCAAGCTAAAAGGGGCGATATTCGGTGTAATAATCCATCCATAGAATGTAGTTTTGAGTACTTGTGTCTATTTCGTCAAACATTTATAAAAACAGCGCATGTATTCTCAGTCCCAAAAATATATATGGCAAAAGCATTTAAAAAGGGAGCAAATGAAACTCACGATACGATATTTTGTAGTAAAAATATGCATACGACGGAACTGAACAAAGCAGGGTTGGCCTCGAATTCACGAACCTATATCAAGTATATATATTAAAACATATAATTGTAATCGAACAAATTTATATATTATTATTTGTTATTTTTTTAATAATTTATAGGTTTCATTAATAAATTTATATATTTATTTTATATACTTTAGATATATAGTTAGTATTTATTATAAAAATATTAATATAGTTATGTTATATGTAGTAAATATAGTTTTATATAACTAATAGTTATTTGATAAAATAATATTAATAATAATACATAAAAAGTTGTATTTGTTTATAATAATATTATTAGTAATAATAATACTAATAATAATAATAATAATAATAAGGTAATAATGATAAAAATAATAATAATGTCTAAAAATAATACTAATAATAATCAAAATGATAATTTTAATAAAAATGATGATTTTAATAATAATTATAATTTTAATAATAATGATACTTTTAATAATAATAATAATAATAATGATAAAATAATAATAATAATAATAATAATAATAATAATAATAATAATAATAATAATAAGATTTATACCATATCATTTTATGGATTATCATAATCATAACATGCCATCATCATCATAATCATCATCATGATCATTAACGTACCATCATCATCATCGTAACATCCCCGTTTAATCACCATCTCGCTATCCATCGTCTCCTTCGTTTAACAACATCATTATCAATATCATTCACGGTCTCCATCATCTTCATCTATATCATCATCATCAAGCGAAACCATCATCAATATCATCATCATCATAGTCGCATAACATCATTACCTTCTTTATTAACATCACCACCTTATCATCAAATCATCGACATTATACATTTTCATTATTACGTAACACCACTATCATTCATAATCATAACCTCATCCTTATTAATCATATACCGTTGCCATCGTCTTCAACCTTATCATCATTATTTTCGTTGCTTACCATGAACGTCATAGTCATATCATTATCATCTTCTGTTGGGTCACGAACAACACGGCAGCAGTAGCATTCGTTAACGAGGATAATGGTTGTGGTGTGGTTGTTTAACACGAACATAAATAGAAACATAGGTTGCAGTAGCAGCAGGATCAACCCTCTTTTATTGTTCATCATCTTTCTTGGGTTTCGTCATCCTTTTCGTTTTGAACAGAAACAAAAGTAGGGAGGGTGCAGCAGCTGTTAGCGAGTTGCAGGTTGCATAACGTGGTTGTTCTCGATGGTTTAAGACAGAAACAAAGGGGTGGCGAGTAACAATAACGGGTTGTTGTTAATGGTGGTTTCGTGGGCTGCAAACACAGAAAACAATGATGTTAATAGGTGGAGGTGTGCGACGGTTTGCCACGAAATTAGAAACAAATATAGCAGCCGTTGTAGCAGTGGTTTTGAAGGGTGGCATGGTGGTGGAGGATGGTGGCTTGTGGTGGCGATGGTAGCCGTTGGAGTTGAGGCTCGGGTGGTGATCGAATATTACGAGGTGGTGGTTCTCGTTGGTGTATGTCTATATGCCTATGTATACATATATATAGATATATTCTCTGTAAAAATCTAATGTGATGAGGAGAAGAAAATAAAACCCGAATAGTAACTTTAATCAATAATTCGAACAGTTGCAAGTTGATGAAATGAAACAGATAGATGGATTCGGTTGATTTGCATATTACATATATATATACACACAAACACGGTAAACACGTAGTAATAATAATATCACTCAGAATGTGCACAATCAATAGTATAGCAGCCGTGAATTTGTTTAATTTTGTCGACAGTTTTCACGGAGTGCTATATCGTACTCCATTGTTAATTAGTGGCGGATAAAAGTCTTCGAAAAAATCCTAAATTTTTACATTAATTATCTTTATTTACTTTAGTCATTATGGTATAAAATTTGGTTATTAACTGTTTAAAATTATTTAAATAAAAATTAAATCATCTGTCTGCGCTCGATCTCGGGTAAAATATAAAAAGTGTTAAATTTTAACAAGTAGCTCCTAAATACATTTTTAATAAGCCTATAATTCATATATCTCATTTTCGGATCACCGTTTATTTTTAGATCATATAAGTTCGTGTTTAGACTTGTTTAATATCGATCGAATGACAATTGAGAGTTACTGTCAATTACAAAATAAATTCGAAACCACTTATATATATATTTAATATATTTTAATTATATATATTGATATATAATATCATTTTTTTTATTTTACATCTTAAATTCTAATAATTAAATCATATACTATTTCAAATTATATTTCAGATTATTATTATATATTCATATATTTAAATATATATGTATCTATTTACAAATAGTTGTTCGTGAATCCTCGGGAATGGTCGAAGATCAATTAAATATATGAAACAGTTAAAAAAATTTTGAGACTCAACCTAACAGATGATGTCACCACAATGATATGGCCAAAAACGGATGGTTTTATTTGTGCGATGTCGTCAGGTCGCAACGCGTCAGCTCTGACTATCAAAGGGGATATTAGTTTTAAATTTATATTTAGCGGGGCCTAAATCTTACTACTCCTTATTATAAGTAAGGGAAGTATGACCTAGAGTCGTATTTTTGAGATATCAGTAGAATCGAACCTATATCTAAAACTTTAGATAATTATAAGGTACAGGAGTAGTGGGTGATTACCTAATATTGGGTATTCTTGATTAAATAAATAAAGTAAAGTACCTAATATTGACAAATGGCTAGCTCTTCTGATTATAACCGAATCACATTTCGTTAGTTGGAAATGCAGATCTAAAGCAAGTTCTGATTCCGATCACAAACATCGGCACTCTCAATGGAAAATAGTGAAGCATTAAAGATGAATGCTGGTCTTATTTGGGGTGCCTCACCATAATCAATTTAGTTCGATAATACCTAGTCATGCAATGCTCTTTTAGAGATTCGGTTTGTCCTAACAAGATTTCCACCTTATTTAAGCCTTATTTTTATTTACAAACGTTTCAGGTTTTCAAAAATACTTTTTCAAAAAGGCTTTCTTTTGTTAAAAATTTGAAATTTGGCTTAAAACTTGGGATCTTTGTAATGGGTTATTTTAATACAACATAAAAAGGATTATACCAACATCCTACACTTAAACGAACATTGTCCTCAATGTTCCTAGTGTATCCCACACTTAGGAGTTTTAGTTGAAGGTTTGAGATTATTTATTTAGCGTTTATTTGGGTTGGTATCCCACACTTAGTGGTAAGCTTAGGATGTGGCATAAAAATTTGAGCTAGTAGCGGAAACAAAGGGTACCCCCAGCAGACGTGGTTGCTTGAAAAGAGCTGGCTGGTTTGGAAGTTTCGTCCTTTATTCATCAGCTCACTTGTCATCCTTTATTCTTCTCCTCTACTTTATTGCATGGGTTGCCTCCCGAGAAGCGCTTTTGTTTAAGGTCATTGGCGCGACCTTAGTGATGCTCAGAAAGTAGTCATTTCCCTCTGGTAGTTGTGATCTTGGTCTTCTCGAGGGAATGTGAGTCTTGGTGGATAAATCCTGAGAAAGTGTCGGACCAAAAGTGGTAACAGGTCCGGTACTTCTCTTGAAGATCTTCTGAAAGAAAGATAATGCGCGGTTTCGGCTCGTGAAAAATCTTGAAGTCCAATAAGAATATGATCCACTGCTCTGCTGATTGATCCATGAATCTCGATCATCGAGGCAGTGATGGTGGTGATTATTTCTCTATTAGGATGCTCATTTCGGAGATCTTCAAATAGTGTCAGAAATTGTATCTTCAGTATTTCAAAATCTTCTGATAGGTGTTCTTCACAGTAGGAGTCCGTAGCTTTGCACAGCGTAGTCAAAAGACGAAGCTGAAAAGAAGTGAAGAGCAGCCATGACCCAAGCATTAGCGTCACCGTCTTTGAGTATATCTCCCTACATCCGGCTTTGAATGCGAAACTAGGATCCGTGGATTCTTGGAAGATACGTGCTATCTGCTTCGTAACGTAGGTGGCAATGTTGACACGGTCTGGTTCAAGATGAGAAAACGGGTTGTTGCGTCTTACTTCCTCTGTGACTGCGTCTTGTAACTCTTTGATAATTATATCGGTGTGGTGATTAATTATTACATAAATTACTAGCCTCTCTGGTGTGCTTTCAAAGTTATCCCTCTCCAAGAGAGCGAAAAAGTTGTGAATATCCTCGATCATTTGCAAGTCAGAGTGATAAGTCGGGTGTCTGGTGGAAAGATCCATTTGCTTCCGGATGAGAGTCAGTAGTATTCGTTGGTTTGCTAAGAACGGAAGTGCAGATCCGGCTAAGGCGTTGTAAACCTTAGAGTAAATGATCTTCTGATCTCGACAAAATCTCATCTCTAGAATAGTGTGAACTACTGAGTCATGCTCTCTTTGCCTTTCTTCGCGGTAGATATGATCGTGAAGAGTATTGATAAAGTCTTGAATGCGTTCTTCTAAGATTTCAGCATTATTGTCTTCTCTCTGGAGATAACGTCGTATTGGTTCTTGATAGCCGTGATTCTCTTGGTTAAGCGTAGCGTGTAGTTAATTGTTGATTTATGGATGGCTTCGAGAATCTCTTTAAATTCATCGGTGTCATTGATGAAGGTTATCATGTCGGCGTGAGTAGATATGATCGGAATCCAATCTGAAGAAGAGTCCAGCTCCTCCTGATCTGGTTCGGATGGAAAATATGAGTTATCCAGAATGTCTTCATGTGGTTCTTCCTCGTTATCATCGATAGAATAATCTTCTGTAGATTCGTCTGACGGACGGGTTTCTTCAGTATTCTGGTTCTTCACCTTGACACTTATGGGATCAATTTCTATGTCCGCAACGCCAACCTTACTAGTCTTCTTCTTGAAGTGAATGATTAAACTGTGATCTTTAGTCTCAAGCCACATTAATTCTTCATGACGCCCAGGGTTTGGAGATGGTATTATCGCAGTTTCTTTTACGTCTTCCATTTCCTCTTCCTCCTCAGGTTCTTCCGCTTCCTCTATTTCTTCGCTGGGATCCTCTTCTTCCATTTCTGGGTCGTCAACAGGCTGTGACTTGACACCCATCTCGATACCTTCGGCTGGTGGTGGGGACTCATCATCGGAAGTGATCCGTCTGGTAGAAATAGCAAACATCTCTGCCTGTCCAGAAAGATCAGTAGGTTGGTCAATTTTGAAGGTAACGCTCTCCACATGTGATCGTAAGATCAGGGTTTGATTGTACACATCAATAACTGTACTAGCCGTATTCATGAAAGGTCTTCCTAACACTATTGGTGTGTGTAGGTCTTCCTGAATGTTCATCACTACGAAATCCGTAGGATACAAGAATTTGTCGACTTTCACCAAGACGTTCTCAACTATGCCCTTAGGATATCGAATTGTGTGATCGGTAAGTTGGATTTTCATTTTGGTTGGTGACAAGTCTCCTAACTCTAATCTCTTGTAGAGAGAGTAGGGGAATAGGTTGATACTTACTCCTAAATCTGCTAGCACATGAATGGTTCCAGATTGGTAGATTGAACACGGGAAAATGAAGCGGTCCGTATCTCCTAGCTTTTGTGGTAGAGAGTTTCTGAGTACTGCTGAGCAGTCTTCACCCAGTGGAATTTTATTAGAATCTGGTATCTTTTCCTTTGTAGAGAGAAGCCTTCGGATATATCTCTTTTGATTAGGCACTTTGGATACGATGTCCAGGAATCTTCCATCAGGTTTGAAATAATCAAGCTTAGATGGTTCCTCCTGTAACCTTCCAGGATAGGGTACACGAACCGGAGTTGCGGTGGACAACTTCTGAGTAGACGTTGATTTGTTCTTGATTCTAGCTGACCTTCTCCGTGGTTCTTCTCCTGGGATTACTGAGTCCATTTGCTTAGCTTCCTCTATGTGGGGATTTTGGATGGTATTACTAGGTAACCTTCCCTGGGGTCGGGTTTCAAGGCGTTGTGATAACTGTTCGAGCTGTGTTTCTAGACTTTTGAGAAGATCAAGTTGATTTCTCATTAGTATCTCTGTCTGGTCTTGTCTAGATGCAGTTCTCTGATTTAGCTGTTGTTGTCCTTGAATGAACTGTGTTAACTGATCATCAGTTCCGAGAGTGGGGTTGGCTACTTTTGTAATTAGGGTGGTTGGGGAGTTATCCTCAGCTGGTGGCCCAGTGAGTGGAAGTGGTTGATCGTAGGTCAATTGAGATTGTTGGGGTGGGTAAGGTGGGTAACAATAGCGAAAAGGTTGGTTGTTTCTTTGGAATTGGTTAACCTAGGTTGTTGATTGAAGCTGGGATTTGATTGGCGAGCTGGGTATTGAACGTAACAGACTGAACCGTCAGGGTTTTCATACTCAACTTGATATTCTTCAGTGGGTTGCGGGTTGGTACAATTAACACATGCCTGGACCTGGTTAACTTGCTGCAGTTGCATTTTCAATTCTCCGAGTTGTTTGGAAAGAGATTCCATCTTGTTTGTGAGAGATTTGATGGCCTCTGTTTGATTATTGAGCGCGGAGAGTGGTGCAGATGATAAAGTTGTTTCACCACTGTTCCAGTCATGATGATGCATTGTCATGTTTTCGAGCAACTCACATACTTCGTCTGTGGTTTGGTTCATCAGATTTCCTTGAGCAGCGGCATCGATCTTCGTCCTATGATTTACCGTAAGACCATTATAGAAGGTGCAGATTTGGGCTGACCGTTCTAACTGGGGGTTAGGGCATTTCTTCAGCAGGGTTATGAATAGCTCCCATACAGTGTAAAGAGATTCATCATAACTTTGTTTGAAGTTAATGATGTCATGCTTAAGCTTGGTTTATTTAGAAGGAGGGAAATATTTGGTTAAGAATTTAGTAGCCATCTACGTCCAAGACGTGATGGATTCTTTTTCTAGTCCTTTAAACCATGTTTATGCATGATGAGTGAGAGAATAGGGGAACAAGTATAGCCGGACTATATCTTGTCATATCCCTGGCTGCTTGTAGGAATTCGAAAGAGATATGAATTTATCGACGTGAGAATTAGGATCGTCATTCGGTAATCCATGGAATTGACAGCCATTTTGGATGAGTTGTATGATGTGATGTTTAACTCGAATGAGTGTCCTTGAATCTCTGGAAATCTGATTGGTCCTCCTCGACCTTCAATCGAGGGTTTAGTGTTTTCTGCTAAAGTAACGCGTAACGCCATTTGTTTTCTGATTCTTGCTTCAATGCGTGCTTTAGAGATTATGGCATCTGAATCAGGTACGAATAACAATGGCCCTCGTCTACATCGGGTTTGGGTCATACACTGGGTATGCCTCTTTTTGCTGTTTTAAATTTAACAGATAAACTAGGTTCCTAATTTAGTCTAAGGCAATCTAATGAGTAATCTAAGGTAATCTAAGGTAGTCTAAGGTATTCTAAGCTAAGGTAGTCTAAGGTATTCTATTCTAAGATATTCTAATTATCCTAATTATAGATATGTTTTTGGTTCTTGCTACTGATTCCCTGGTATTTCGATAACAGAGCTTCGCACGAACTATTCAATAAACCAAGTGGCAAGGCCAACTACGGAGAGGCAGGATCCTTTTGGTTCTAATATAATTGGAGACTGGTCGGAAAATTCAACAACCAAGTCCATGTATAATTGTCTTTCTTAGACACCACTTAAATATTTGTGAATGAGTTTGACAGAGAGCAGTATTGTCTGATACCAGTTCCCCGGCAGCGGCGCCAAAAACTCTTATGTCACCACAATGATATGGCCAAAAACGGATGGTTTTATTTGTGCGATGTCGTCAGGTCGCAACGCGTCAACTCTGACTATCAAAGGGGATATTAGTTTTAAATTTATATTTACCGGGGCCTAAATCTTACTACTCCTTATTATGAGTAAGGGAAGTATGACCTAGAGTTGTATTTTTGAGATATCAGTAGAATCAAACCTATATCTAAAACTTAAGATAATTATAAGGTGCAGGAGTAGTGGGTGATTACCTAATATTGGGTTTTCTACATTAAATAAATAAAGTAAAGTACGATAACATTTTTAATTCAGATAAAGCTAAAACAAGTGCATGTTACAATTTCATCAGTTACTCTACCGATATTATGGAATGTTGGCTCATGGATAGGTAGTGACCTTGTATTTACTATACTAGTCCTAAACGCCCCTGTCATAAGACATGTCACTGGGTAATGCGATAGGCTTGAAGATTCTGAATAGACAGCAACGTCCCTTACCCCCGACGCCCGTGCAGTCTGACTACAGGCATACACGTTCAGACGGCTCATCCAATTGAGAGACTCGGTTGGGTGATGTATTAACATTCCGAAATGGCCTAAACTTTCTTAAGTATAATAGAATACATGGTTTTCCATATCCGAGAGACGCGATATATCTTAATGCTTTCGTTAGTGATTGGTTTAAAAGATAGTTAGGCCCTTAAAAGAGTTTAACCTATAAAGAACACCATGGCCAAGTCAAGCTAACTTCCATGAATACGTTCGGTTATCCTAACGGTCCAATCCTTTATGTGTTCGAACAAACAGTTCCTTAATTAACTAAGAATCCCTTAAGCGGGGTGCAATGCTTGAGATCGCGTTATGGTGAAGTGTACTAGTCAACACTAACCGTGTTCCATGGCCTTACTTAGCAGAGGTACATCTTACAATAACCGTTGTGCTTCAGCGTGCACGTACGAAGTTTATATGCTTGGTGACTACACTAGCTTGGTCTGGGACCGACAATGTACTAGGGGTCTAGTCAGACGTTTTACTACAAAAGAGTCCTCAGTCGGAATCCAAGGCTCAGTGGACTTACTACAACCGGTGTGCCTCAGTCAAACTCACGTTGTATCTGATAGACTTCTCTTACCAAGGGGTGACACAGATAGTGTACTCTGAATCGGGGTTCGCGACTTCCCAATAATAGACCCAATAACTACGTTCTATTAGTTGGAAAAGTGATTGAGTTCAAAGCATAATCAAAAAGCATTTTAATAACATACACAAACCATAATATAGTTTCGGCATTATAACTGATTACGTCATAACATACACTAAAGATAACTACTCGCTAATCATGGCAACAGTATCACCAAGCATAATAATGAAAGACATTATATAAAGACAAGGGATAGAAGTACCAGTAGATTAAACGAGTTCCGAATACAAAAGTGACAACTTCAAGACTCCAGACCGCTCCTAATACAATCTTCGGCGTTCTTCTCCGGGTACTAGGTTTCCCACACGAAGTCGAAGACCTTGAGAGTATGACTAATATTGTACAAGAGAGAGAAAGAAGTGAATTGAAGTGTGTGTTGAAATGGATGGAGAAGGACCTTTAAATAGACTTGATTTTTGCCTGCAAACAGCTGGCAGGCCGTTTGCCAAGGTCGTTTGCCAGACCAGGCTGTTTGCTTGGGCCGTTTGCTTGGGCCATTTGCTTAGGCCATTTCTGAGCTAGGAAAGCCGTTTGTTAGGCCGTTTGGCAGGCCGTTTGGCTTGCCTGGTCAGCCTGATTTCCTGGATCGTAACTTGATTTCTTGTCTTTCACCGTTTTCGCTCTAGAATCTTCGTTTTAGCTCCGATTCTCTTCATTCTTTTTGCACCATTTTCGTATGTACTTCAATTCTAACCGACGAAGTGGGTATTTTGCCGATAAAGTTCGAATCTTTCTTGTTTTTGGGCCTTAATACCGGGGTGAAAACGTGACTTTTTAGCCGATATCAATAGACTTTTCTTATCGTGTCAAAATATTAAATCGTATCGAGAGTTTGATTTAAAATTAGTCAAAATTTTCCGGGTCGTCACAGTACATACCCGTTAAAGAAATTTCTTCCCGAAATTTGAGTGAGGTTGTCATGGCTGACAATAAGAATGTTTTCATGACGAGTTATGTAACATGGCAGATGATGAGGGTATGATCTGTGAACCATCATCATGTTCCATTAGAAATTCAGTATGACTCATTGTAATATAACCACATTGTCCAGGCGTTATTATATTATACTAACTCATGCTTCAATTCTCAACACTTCTCCAGAAATCATTCATAATTTAAACTCGAAGATTAAAGAAATTTAGAAACTAAAACAGTTTCCTCTACGATGTAACACAGATAGCACGAAGAGATAAATAATTTTGGATGAGAATATTTATGAAGATATCTTCAGAAATATCGAAGATATTTATGATGATATTTTGGAATTTCTAAGATCAAAGGTTGATGAAGAAAATTCTTCCGCAAGAATTTAACATGTGTGAGAAGCAAGGTATTCGCTAAAGATTTCATTAGATACAGAATCACCTGGATTCTTTAAGTACATAGTTAATCCTTGTGATTTGTCAACAGTCTCCTTCATAGTTTGCTCAATCCGTTTTTCAGTTCCAAATCTGAGCTTTTTCAACACACCATTCTTTATCATCAAACTTTTGGCCATTAAGACCATCCACAACTTTAGCTGCTTCATCAGCATTTACTGTTACTATATCTGAATCATTGGTTATCAATCCGAGGTGTTTTCGTGTATTTCGAAGGGTTTGAACGCAGTTTGTAATCGTCAAGATACATATGATGTTTAAGATGAAATCAAGTGGCAAACTTGAAGAAATATTTAACTGTAGAAGATGTAACTTATTAACGATATTTTAAATCAAAATGTGTTATAATTAATATTTCCTACTCTTTTAATACTTTTTAATTTTCCAAGGTTAGTAGTCCAATGTTAGTAGTCCACAGTTAGTAGTCCCAATATAGTCTAATATTCCAATATATAATCTTAGAATTAATCAACGTATTGTATACGTATTGCCTAAGACTCAATCACGACCCATTGTACAACTATTGTCTTTGAAGTGATCTCGACGTATTATGTACATGTGTCCCGATTTATCCGACGTATTGCATAACTATATATTATGACAGTATTTAAAGTGCGTAAAATAAATAACAGTATTTAAATGACAATAAATAAAATTGCGATAATTAATTGCGATAATTAAAATGACAATAAATAAAATGTAATAAGGAAATAGTCATAACGGATATAGGAATAGTTAGCTAGGATATTGTTAGCGTGGATTCTTAACAAAATTTCATATAGTTAATTAGTTTGTTTCTAATCAATTTTTATTCTAGTTAATAATTTCTTCATTATGCCACATGTTAAATCTTTACTTGGATTATGATCGGTCAAAATTCGAATATGAGATTGAATTTGAATGAAAATGGTTATTCTGCGGTGAACGGATACGTATATTTGTAAATGTAAGTGGAATAGTAAATGACTGTTGAATCAGAATCGAAGAATGTACAGGGTAACATGTTAATGTGAGATCTAAATATTTCTCAGGTCTTATCTACCCGTTAAAATATTCTCATCATTAATAGTTTATACAAAAGAATTTTTAATTACAATCTTTATGAAAATATACTTACATATATATTTTCTTCTGATGTAATCATGGATTTAATGAGTCAATATGATATTAAACTCATCTGATTTACCGTTAGAGCTAGAATACATAATCTCTAAAACATTAGAGATTACGTAATCGCCATGTAGAACGAAGATAAATGATGTAGAAAGATATGTAGAATGAAGATCATGCTCAAGATATAGATTGTGGTGTTGAGATGTGTGATGCGGATGTTGTTGGTGGTACTGGTACTGTTGGTGCATGCAAATTTTGCACCATATTCTCCAAAGTTACTACTCGGGCGCGAAGCTTGTTGACTTCTTCTATTACACCAGGATGATTGGCGGTTAGAATGAGTGGATGAATAATATTTAGAATTGTAGATATTATGTAATCATTGCGAGTCATTCTGGAAATGAGGGTGAAAATGGTGTTTCGGATTGGTTCGCCGGTAAGTGCTTCAGGTTCTTCGCCTAGAGGGAAATTTGGTTGGTGGAAAGGATCGCCTTCTTCTCGTCTCCATTGATTAAGTCGACTACGAACCCATCCTCAATTCCTCCAGAATTGATGATGGCTGATTGGTTGATCCATACTAATAATAATAATAATTCTAATAATAATAAAAATGATAATTTTAATAAAAATGATGATTTTAATAATAATTATAATTTTAATAATAATGATACTTTTAATAATAATAATGATAATGATAATGATAATAATAATAATAATAATAATAATAATAATAATAATAATAATAATAATAATAATAATAATAATAATAATAATAATAATGATGATAAAATAATAATAATAATAATAATAATAATAATAATAATAATAATAATAATAATAATAATAATAATAATAATACTAATAATAATAATAATAATAATAACAATAATAATAATAAGATTTATACCATATCATTTTATGGATTATCATAATCATAACATGCCATCATCATCATAATCATCATCATGATCATTAACGTACCATCATCATCATCGTAACATCCCCGTTTAATCACCATCTCGCTATCCATCGTCTCCTTCATTTAACAACATCATTATCAATATCATTCACGGTCTCCATCATCTTCATCTATATCATCATCATCATCATGCGAAACCATCATCAATATCATCATCATCATAGTCGCATAACATCATTACCTTCTTTATTAACATCACCACCTTATCATCGAATCGTCAACATTATACATTTTCATTATTACGTAACACCACTATCATTCATAATCATAACCTCATCCTTATTAATCATATACCGTCGCCATCGTCTTCAACCTCATCATCATTATTTTCATTGCTTAAAATGAACGCCATAGTCATATCATTATCATCTTCTGTTGGGTCACGAACAACACAGCAGCAGTAGCATTCGTTAACAAGGATAATGGTTGTGGTGTGGTTGTTTAACACGAACAGAAATAGAAACATAGGCTGCAGTAGTAGCAGGATCAACCCTCTTTTACTGTTCATCATCTTTCTTAAATGGGTTTCGTCATCCTTTTCGTTTTGAACAGAAACAGAAGTAGGAGGGTGCAGCAACTGTTAGTGAGTTGCAGGTTGCATAAGGTGGTTGTTCTCGACGGTTTAAGACAGAAACAAAGGGGTGGCGAGTAATAGTAATGGGTTGTTGTTAATGGTGGTTTTGTGGGCTACAAACAAAGAAAACAGTGATGTTAATAGGTGGAGGTGTGCGGTGGTTTGCCACAGAATTAGAAACAAATATAGCAGCCACTGTAGCAGTGGTTTTGAAAGGTGGCATGGTGGTGGAGGAAGGTGGGTTGTGGTGGCGGTGGTAGCCGTTGGAGTTGAGGCTCGGGTGGTGATCGAATATTACGAGGTGGTGTTTCTCATTGGTGTCTGTCTATATGCCTATGTATACATATATATAGATATATTCTCTGTAAAAATCTAATGTGATGAGGAGAAGAAAACAAAACCCGAATAGTAACTTTAATCAATAATTCGGACAGTTGCACATTGATAATATGAAACAGATAGATGGATTCAGTTGATTTGCATATTACATATATATACATACAAACACAGTAAACACATAGTAATAATAATATCACTTTTATTTTTAAATACATTTTTAACTATACATTTTTTTAAAGTTAACAAGTAGCTCCTAAATACATTTTTAATTAGGCTATAATTCATATAACTCATTTTCGGATCACCGTTTATTTTTAAATCATATAAGTTCGTGTTTAGACTTGTTTAATATCGATCGAATGATAATTGAGCATTACTGTCAATTACAAAATAAATTTGAAACCACCTATATATATTTAATATATTATAATTATATATATTGATATATAATATCATATTTTATTTTATTTTACATCTTAAATTCTAATAATTAAATCATATAATATTTCAAATTATATTTCAAATTATTATTATATATTCATATATTTAAATATATATATGTATCTATTTACAAATAGTTGTTCGTGAATCGTCGGGAATGGTCGAAGGTCAATTGAATATATGAAACAGTTCAAAAAATTTTGAGACTCAACCTAACAGACTTTGCTTATTGTGTCAAAATATTAAATCGTATCGAGAGTTTGATTTAAAAGTAGTCGAAATTTATCGGGTCGTCACACATAACAAACAACAGCTTCGAGAGTGACTTTATTAACATCTGTGAGAGGAAACCTACAATTTTGAATATGATGCCCTACTTTTTTGCAATTTTTACACACCACCGTGCAATTCCCAAAGTGTTGTCTCTTGCATTTCTGGCATTGGGGTTGTATCCCCTAGTAGGTATTCTGGTTCCTCCCGTTACTCACACCCTGTGAGACTTTTCTTGTTGTGGTGTTGATAGTTGTGACTCCTATCATGATTTTCGTTCCCCTTCCTCTTGTGGTCATTTGTTTTGGCCTCAGCAGCTTCCTTTTCCATGTTTCTTTCTTTGATTTTGTTCATTAACTTATGGGCCATCTTGCTTGCTTTGTGCATTGTTGTTGGATTGGATGCACTTACGTTTTCTTAGATTATCTCAGGTAATCCTTTCAAAAACTGTTTAACTTTTGCTTCTTCGCCTTCAAATACTCCAGGACACATTAATGCTAGCTCTGTGAACCGTTGCTCATAGGCAATGATGTTATCGCCCTTGGTGCGCGATTCCCGCAACTCCGTTTTCAATTTATTCATCTTGTTCCTGGGTCGATACTGCTCACACAGCAAGTGTTTAAAGGCTGCCCAAGGTAGGGCGTAAGCAGTTTTTTCCCCCACATTTGCTAGGCAAGTATTCCACCAAGTTAAAGAGTTACTTTTGAAAGTATGAGAAACTTATTTTACGCGGTCTTCTTCCGCACAATTACTTATAGCAAAAACAGCTTCTACTTTTTCAATCCAACGCTTTAGTCCAATTGGACCTTCCGTTCCTTCAAATTCATGGGGTTTACAACCTATGAAAGTTTTTTTAAGGACCCGTTCATATGCATTATAAACGATTCGCACTAGTTGATTACATCGTGAGGTATTTGACCTCTATATGATACATTTTACAAACATTGCATTCGTTTTAAAAAGACAAACTTTCTTTACATCGAAAGTTGACGGCATGCAAACCATTTCGTAATATATCCAACTATAATTGACTTAATAATAATCTTGATGAACTCAACGACTCGAATGCAACGTCTTTTGAAATATGTCATGAATGACTCCAAGTAATATCTCTAAAATGAGCGAATGCACAGCGGAAGATTTCTTTCAAACCTGAGAATAAACATGCTTAAAAATGTCAACCAAAAGGTTGGTGAGTTCATTAGTTTATTATAATCAATCATTTCCATAATTTTAATAGACCACAAGATTTCATTTTTCATAAATATCATTCTCATATCAGGCATTTCTCAAACTGCATAGAGATAAAAATCATTCATATGGATTGAACACCTGGTAATTGACCTTAACTAGATGCATATAGAATATCCCCACCATTCCGGGACAACCTTCAGACATGATAAATTCGAAGTACTAAAGCATCCGGTACTTTGGATGGGGCTCGTTGGGCTCGATAGATCTATCTTTAGGATTCACATCAATTAGGGTGTCTGTTCCCTAATTCTTAGATTACCAGACTAAAAAGGGGCATATTCGATTCGATAATCCAACCATAGAATGTAGTTTCGATTACTTGTGTCTATTTCATAAAACATTTATAAAAGCAGCGCATGTATTCTCAGTCCCAAAAATATATATTGCAAAAGCATTTAAAAAGGGAGCAAATGAAACTCACAATACTGTATTTTGTAGTAAAAATAAATATGATGAAACTGAACAATGCAGGGTTGACCTCGAATTCACGAACCTATATCAAGTATATATATTAACACATATAATCACATAATTCCTCCTACATAATATTTATATATTAAGTGTTGTAGTTATATAAATATATATACTTTATTTATATTTTATATCTTCAGTTATATTTTATATATAGTTATTTTGTAAATAATCAATATTCATACATATAGTTATATTACAATATATATATATATATATATATATATATATATATATATATATATATATATATATATATATATATATATATTTGTAGTTGGTATTACATCAAAAATTAGTAATTTGTTATATGTAATATTTATATAATAGTGTCATTATGTTTGTAGTAATAATAATACTGTAATAATAATAATACTAATGATAATAATAGTGATGATAAAAATAATGTAAATAAAATTATATAGAAAAAATCATGGTAATGAAAATAATAATAATGATAATAATAATAATAGTTATAATTTCAATTAAAATGTTAATTTTAATGTTAATGATAATAACAATAATAAGAACAATAATAATAATAATAATAATAATAATAATAATAATAATAATAATAATAATAATAATAATAATAATAATAATAGTAATAATAATAATAATAAGATGATAATATTAATAAATTAATAGATAAGTAACTACCTCAAAGGAGTAGTCTAAAAAAATGCCCAAGTCCGGGTTTGAACCCGCGACATCCCGCTAACCTGTTAACACCTTTAAATCTATGAACCAATGATTTGTTTTGGTATCAACCCGCATGTTTAACTAATTCATCTTCATCAAACACTTATCATTTCATCATCATACTTAACATCATTGTAACGACCCGGATTTTTCCGATCGTTTTATACATATGAGATTAATATTTACATAAATTAAACATTACCAACATGATAAGCAATCCAAATTGTTGAGTCTTGTGTTTTTGAAAAGAGTTTTACACAACGTTTGACCGTCCAATTTGACCGATGATATCACGAACTATATAACATACGATAATTATACGATTGTGTACATATATGTATTTATACATATTTAACATGATCTAAGGATGGTTTAACATATCATTGTGTACTAATAACAATGAGTTATAAGTATACTTTGAGACTACTAACTTAAGTTTTCAACACGATAACTATATGTAACGTTCTTTGACATATATACCTATAACTTATAATGCTTATACAAGTATCGTATAAATATGTATTTAATCACTTTTAAAGGGCTTATATACATAAAACAATATAAGTATATTTACAAAAGATAGCTATATTTGAATCCTCGTTCCGTTTCCTCAAGATTTCTACAAGTATATATAGGGTATATGTACCCGTATCATACCCAGCTTCTATACGTATTTACTATTAGTATATACACATCAAATCAACATTCTAATCATCCCTATATTCTGCCCTCAAAGATAGGTAACCTTAATTGGATGCTAGTATGGAAATTTACACAAGATTACAACATAAAAATTTGTCTTTGTCCCCCCCCCCCCATTTCACGCCATATATGGCCTTTCCCCATTTCATTTCTAGTTCAATTTTCTACTTCCATTTCCTAGCTAAACACACACACTTTCATAATCCTTAAACACCTTAAATATCTCAGCAAATAACCATGAAGATCTAGCCTCAAAAACAAGCTTTAATCATCATAAGAAAGTTTGATCAAGAACATATCAAGATAACCTTCCAAGTGTACAAGTTTACTTCCAACCTTTCAATCCAACTTCACCACTCTTTAGGATCAAGATTATTTCCTATATTTTCCAGTAGCTTTATCCAAGTAACTTGAGGTAGTAACCTTGTTCATAATCTTATTCGATTCATATTCATATAGCTATCTTATTTTGGGTTATAAATTATAACAACAAGAACATAGTTTAAATGATTTCAAACTTGTTCGCAAACTAAATAGATCCTTCTAACTTGACTTTTAAAACACTTCAAGACCTGTAATATATCATAATGATATGCTAACTTAACAAGATACAACTTGTTTTTACAAAGAACACCTTAAAACTGAATCTACGTCATCGGAGTGCAACCGGGGGCTGTTTTGGGTTGGATAATTAAAAACCATCTTAAACTATGAATTGGAAGTTTATATTCTGGAAAAATGATATTTCTTATGAATATGTTAATATATAAAAATCTCATGGTATAACTCAAAGTGTAAGTATTTTTATAAAAATGATCATCTAGATGTTGTTTTTATGATGGAAATGATCACTTTCATAAGATTCACCCAAGTTTGACCTATAACCTGTGATTTCGAATATAAACCAAGGTATTTACAATTCATATTCATAAATAATGACTCGATCCAAGGAAGTGGTAAGTTGAATCAACAAAAACGGAGTTGTATTGAACAAACTACGACTAAAACAAAATCGGGTATTCGAAGCTAGTTTAGCTACGAAAATATTTTGACTAAAACTAAACTAATCATATCTTGGCTAATTAACATGATATTTTATATATATTTACTCATGATTTGATTTTACATATTTCAGGACCATCCGTAAACAACACGAGAAGATTAATTATAAGACCTCATGATTGTACGCAACACGTCATTTGACAACACGGTACTTTATGTACGCAACACGTCATTTGACAACACGGTACCATGGGTTGAGATTAATTCCGATCAATACAAATATGATGGGGTCTTTATTTATTTTATTGAGCAACTAATTGTGGACCACTAACATCAGACTGCTAACTACGGACTAATAGATATTAAAAGTATTATAAGTATAAATGTAACGATTATTTAAAAAGAAAATATGTTGATATATTATATATATGGTTAGGTTCGTGATATCTATCGGAGACCAAGTCGTGTTAAATATCTTCAAGGCAAAAGTGAGTATATAGTCCCACTTTTAAACTCTAAATATTTTGGGATTAGAATACATGCATTTTATGATTTACGTTATGGACACAAGTGATTAAAAATATATATTCTACGTTGAGTTGTACCACTGGCATACTTCCCTGTAACTTGGTAACTACTATTTACATGCGGTATTGTAAACGCGAATCCTGTTGATAGATCTATCGGGCCTGACAACCCCAACCGGACTGGAAGACCAGTATTCAACGGTTGCACAGTACTTCATTTCGGTGACTACACTTGGTACAGTGTAGTGAGATTTCATAATAAAGGGAATATGCGACGTTGATTAAATGTTAAGTATGGTTATCAAGTGCTCAACCACTTAGAATATTTTTATTAAAACGTTTATGTATATGAAATCTTGTGGTCTATATTTATAACGCTGCTAGCATTAAACCTATATCTCACCAACTTTATGTAAAAAATTTAAGCATGTTTATTCTCAGGTGATAAATAAAAGCTTCCGCTGCATTATGCCGAATTTAAGCAAGATTTGGAGTATGCATATTTGTGTCAAAAATAAAACTGCATATCGAAAGATTTGTAATGTGAAATATATTGGAAACCGTATTGTTATTATCAAATGTAAAGTTTGTAAGACTAAGATTATCGCTAAACGATAATCATTATTATGTTGTTTAAGCCTTTAGTTATAATAAAGATTATGGTTTGTATCATAAAAACGTATGCAGATTTTTTAAAAATGTCACATATAGAGGTCAATACCTCGCAATGACACCAATGAGTACGTGACGTTTATATTCGATATGAACGGGATGCTTCAATCATCATCATTTTCATTTATCGTATATTATCATTATCTAACCCGTCATCAAGATCATAGCATCCTCGCCATTATTATACGGTTATCGCCTTATCATGTATCATGTATTACGCATCACCTCATGCTACCATCACATCAAACATCATCTAATCGTAATCCTAATCGTTTGTCATGATCATAACCATAATCGCTCATCATGTTTAACCATTATCTTTAGTCTTCTAATCATCATCATTCACGTTCATCACCAATAATTTATCTTAATCATAATTGTAATCGCTAACATCCTAACATCATCTAACACTCGATCACAGTTTCCTCATATCATGATCATAGTCATTATCAATTTCTTAGCCCAACCACATAATACGTATACGGTCCACTTTTTATGAACAGACCCACTAACAATTCATAAGCCAAACTTGTAAGTCCAAAAAAAATACGGTAGCTTAATAACAAGTCCAACAGCCCAATTACAGCTCAATTCAAGATGTAGGGTCTGATAAAAGTAATGAAGGTGTACGGGGTGTTTTAGGATCCAAGAAAAAAAACATTCCTATCTGACCCCTCCAATTGTTATTTTATTCGTGCAATGACTATCAATCAGTCTATTTACTTTACTTCTTTCTTTCTTGTTCCCTTTGTAGAACAAACAAAAAGTAATAGTTAAAGTAAACTATGGTGGTTTGTGTTAGTGTCTGATTGAACCTGAACCAAGAACAGAAATTGTGGCTGTCGCAAGTAATGATCGGTGAAGATGATGGTGATGAAACTAAACAGTGATGGTATTGTAGTGATGGTGTTGATGATGGGTTCGAGTAAACATAATGCAATAAATAAAAGATGGTGGTGGTGGTCGATTAGTTTGAGAGATGATAGTGGTGGTCGATTAGTTCGAGTAAACATAATGCAAACAGAAGGAAGTAGCAGATACATAGTGGTGACTGTTTGGTTTGTTTGCAACATATAAAAAATATACAGCATAGTTTATCGGTTTATTGGTGGTGTTTGTTGGACTGCAAACAGATAAAAGAAGTAGGTTTATGGGTTTAGCTTTTACCAGATGAAAACCCTAATTAAGAGGAATAATTCGTTATATGGAGTATATAATATAAATGTAGAAAAATTTCGCGAGTTATGAAGTGATCTGTGGTCAGTGTTTAGCCAAAAAGCTGTAGTAAACAGTGAAAATAACTACAGCCTTCATATAGTTTTTAGTTGATGTTATACCTGATCGGAATAGTAACAATTCGAGGTGTTCTTGGTGATGTTAACCGAAGGTAGAACCAGGAGATCGAGCTGCAGTAGAACGAGTTGTAGCAGCAAAGCTTGATGGTTGAAGGTAATCGATCAAGGTTAACGAGAAGGAATTGTAGAGAGAGAGAGAGATGATCGTGGTGGCGGTTGTGGGGTTGTACTAGCCATGGGTGGTGCGTGTAGGGTTTAAAAAATGGTGGGTTTGGAGGTGTCTGTTGGAACAGAAACAAGTCATAGCAATAGCAGTTGAACAGTTTATTTAGTGAAGATGGTGATGATTTGGTTTCTTGTTTTGGCTACGTTCACGAAGTATAGCAACACAAGAACATGATGTGGATTGTTGTTGAGTTTAAACATATAGTATAAACAAGTAACAAAAGCTCGGTCATAGGCAGTAGATTATGGTTGTGATGGTGTTGCAATCGGGACACAAAAGAAAAGGAACACAAAATGGTGAAGTGGTGAGTTTATTGGTGGTTTGGTTTCTCCAAATTTGTTTTTCCTTTTACGAACCACAGCAGGAAAATTATATAGTGTTATTGAATGATTAAAGCTGCAGTAAGATTTGATAGGGAGTTGTTTTGTAGTGAAGATTGAGTAGACAATAAATCCCAAGCAGAGAAGAAATCGAATAAAAAAATGACATAAATAAAGGAGATAGGGATATGTAACAGAATTTGATTCTTTAATTGTCTATATTCATATTTAATTAATATTAATAATTATATGATTAATAACAATAATATTGATAATATTATTAATAATAATAAAAATACTGATAATAATAATAATAGGAATAATAATACTAATATTAATATTAATAATAATAATAATATCAAAATATTACTAATAATAAGGATGATATTAATAATAATGATATTTAATAAAAATGATAATTTTTGAAAATAATACTAACTAATAATTTGTTTAAACGTAAATTTTAATCATTCTTCTAATAATATATATATATATATATATATATATATATATATATATATATATATATATATATATATATATATATATAGAATCTTTATTTTTATCGTCATTACTTTTATTAGAATTTCCAATATTTATATTTATAACACTAATTTCATACATTCGTCTAATAACCTTTCAAGTTATTAAATAAACATACATATTTATTTACATATAAAGTTACAGCTAATTGATCGTGAATCGTCGGAAATAGTCAAAGGTCAAGTGTATACATGAACACAGTTCCAAGTTTTTGAGATTTCAATATTACAGACTTTGCTTATCGTGTCGAAATCATATATGGATTATGTTTAAATTTGATCAGAAATTTCTGGGTCGTCACAGTACCTACCCGTTAAAGAAATTTCGTCCCGAAATTTGAGTGTGGTCGTCATGGCTAACAATAAAAATGTTTTCATGACGAATTTGAGTTGATAAATAGAGTTTCATTATCACTGATTAATATGGGTAATATTCAATCACTCAAAACGTACGAGTGAAGCTATCACAAAAGAGTGAAATGAAGTAAGTAGAGGTTCATCTTAACTTTTGACGTAGTCACTGTTGAATTCCGGAATTCAGGGATTTAGAGAAAATCTTCATAATAAGATTTGGTTCTTAAGATTTGGTAAAATGCGATGAACTGTTTCGATTGCTCTGTCGGATATTTCACTATAAATCCACCCTCTTCATTTCCTTTATATTTTGGAGTTCCATACTTTTGCTTTCTCTTCCCGACTTTAAGTCAAGCGAATAATGGTCCAGAATTTGTAGGTATGAAGTTTCGGATGATCATGACTAATGTTCTAAGAGAGATTGTACTAGCACGATCTTGATTGGTTAAATTACCAAAATTCAAGAGAAAAGATAGAACTTATCAGAAAGATATGTTCTTGATATATTTAGAGATTAGATAGAATGTAAGAGTCGTGTAACATGGCACATGATAATGTTATGGCCTGTGAATCATCATGTTCCACCTAGAAACTCAGACATGACTTACTGTAATATAATCACATTGATCAAGTGTCATTATATTATACTAACTCATGCTTCAGTTTCCAACACTACTTTAAAAACATTCATACTTTAAACTCAGAGGTTTCAGATGTCTAGAAATTAAAACAATTTCCTTTCTGATGTAACACTGATATCACGAAGAGATAAATGATTTCAGATAAGAATAGTTAAGAAAATATCTTCAAAAATATCGAGAATATTTACAGTGAAAGATACAATGATATCTTAGAATTCTACAATCAAAATGTGATGAAGAAATTCATTCACAATGATCAATTACGGAACAAGGTATTCGCTAAAGATTTCATCAGAAACAGAATCATCTAGATTCTTTATGTACAAGTTTAGTCCTGGTGATTTGTTCAGAGTCTCCTTCATGGTTTTCTCAATTCTTTATTATCAAACTTTTGACTGTTAAGGCAGTTTCCAGTTTTCACTGCTTCATCAGCTTTTTCAAAACTCGGAAAACTGATTCATAGGCTAAAGCACTTTTCAGAAATTCAGAATTGAAGTTCTTAAATCCAGGAGATAGAAGTTATATATATATATATATATATATATATATATATATATAATTGTTATCGTGGAATCGCTGAGAAGTTCATGATTATCGATTGATGCCTCCCGGTATTGGGTATGGTAATTATCATTACAAGATGCTGATGAGTTCATGATAAGACTTCAATAGATAAATATAGTGATTTTTCGAAGAGATTTAAGCCAAAGAGCAACGAGGTTGCTGGTACGTCTGCTGGTAATATGGTGGAATATAAAAGGTTCCTCGGTAACAATAAAAGTATATATCAAGGTTATAATAAGGTTGTTTCAAACGAAAAGTCGAAGTTGACTTGCTGGAGCTGTGACAAAACTGGCTATCTCGAACAGGAGTTGCAAAGTTATTTTCGGTAATAGTAACGCTAAAAGAATTAGCACAGCTACGTGTTAAACGTTTACTCAGTTTCTGAGAGTTTTTCAGGTGCATAACTATATGCATAATTCTTTCCTTCCGTAGATGAAGTGCGGTTGGTCCATCCTCTCAATTGTGGTGTTTTCAAGAATCATGAAAGGTTTGAACGCAAATTGTAATCGTCCAGATACAAATGAGGTTTAAGATGAAATCAGGTGGAAAACTTGAAAAAATGTTTAGTTTCATATGTTATATTCAATATTTTAATTCATTTTAATTGTCCAATGTTGGTTGTCCACAGTTAGTAGTCCCCAGTTAGTAAGTCAATAATTCGTATTTAGTTTAATATATAATATTCGAATTAATTAATACGTGTCGTGACCCTTTATATACATGTCTCAGACTCGATCACAACTCAAGGTATATATATTATTTGAGAATCAACCTCAACCCTGTATAGCTAACTCGAACATTACCGCATATAGAGTGTCTATGGTTATTCCAAATAATATATATAGATTACGTCAATATGATATGTCAAAACATTGTATTCGTGTCCCGATATTTAGAGTGGGTAAAATAAATAACAGAAATTAAATGACGATAAATAAAATTGCGAGAATTAAAATTGCGATAAATAAATTGCGATAAATAAATATAATAAGGAATTAACAGTTAGCTAGGAACAGTTAGCTAGGATTTTGTTAGCGTGGATTCTTAACAAAATTTCTCATAGTTAATTTGTTTGTTTCTAACAAATTTAATTTTGTCCAATGTTTTCTTCATTATGCCACTTGTTGGATTCTGATAGGTCAAAATCCAAATATGAAATCGAATGAAAATGGTTATTCTATGGTGAACGGATTCTTATATTTGTGGGTGTAAGTAGGATAGTAAATGACTGTTGAATCAGATTCGAAGAATGTACAATGTAACTTATTAATGTGAAATTTAAATATTCCTCGGGTATTGCCTACCCGTTAAAATATTTTCACCATTAACGGTTTGTACAAAAGAATTTTCAATTACAATCTTTTTGAAAATATATATATATACATATATATTTTCTTCATATGTAATCATGGATTTAATGAGTCAATATGATATTAAACTCATTTGATTTACCGTTAGAACAAGAATATATAATCTCTAAAACATTAGAGATTACATAATCGCCATGTCGAACGAAGATAAATGATGTAGAACGTCATGTTGAATGAAGATAATCGATGTAGGACATCATGTAGTATGATGATTATGCTGGAGGTACAGATTGTGAGTTTGAGGCATGTAGTGTTGAGGCTTGTGCTGCGGATGTTGTTGTTGGTGGTACTGGTGTTGCTGGTGCTGTTGCTGAAGCTGGTAGGTTTTGCACCACATTTTCCAAATTGATTACTCAAGCGCGAAGCTCGTTGACTTCTTCCATTATTCCGGGATGATTGGCGGTTGGAACGAGCGGATGAATAAGATTCAGAATTTGAGATAGTATATAATCATGGCAAGATATTCGGGGAATGAGGGTGAAAATGGTGTTTCGAATTGGTTCGCCGGTGAGTGCTTCAGGTTCTTCACCAAGAGGTGAATTCGGTTGGTGGAAGGGATCGCCTTCTTCGCGTCTCCATTGATTAACTCGACTACGAACCCATCAGATGAATTGGGGATGGCTGATTGGTTGATTCATTCTTGTGACGCTGCTTCCGGAGCTTAGGTGAACATCCATGTCGAAATAGCTATCGGGTTCCGAAGAACTTGAACTAGTGACGAGTTCCATTTCATAAGATTGAGTAAAGGATTTTTCGATATGAATGATTTTCGGCTATCGGATGGTATTCTAATTACATAGAATATCTATATATAGAGCAAAATATTTCGTAGGTTACGGAGGGATTTACGGAATATGTCAGGAAAAGTTTACAGTAACAGATACGCTAAGATATGAATTAGCAGATACGCTAAGATACGAATCTTGTCTATACACTATTCATGCAATCAATGCATTAAGATGTGTCTAGACTGTAAGGATGATAAGAGGTAATTTTCGACACGAAATGGTAAACAAAACTTTTGACATGCAGACACGGTCGAAGTCCAAACTCACTAATGCATCTAAACAACTATCAGTTAGACACACTAATGCAAGACCTGGTTCGCTAAGACCACCGCTCTGATACCAACTTTAAGGACCCGTTCATATGCATTATAAACGCTTCGCAATAGTTGATTACATCGCGAGGTATTTGACCTCTATATGATACATTTTACGAATATTGCATTCATTTTTAAAAGACAAACTTTCTTTACATCGAAAGTTGACGGCATGCATACCATTTCATAATATATTCAATTCCAATTAACTTAATAATAATCTTGAATAACTCAACGACTCGAATGCAACGTCTTTTGAAATATGTCATGAATGACTCCAAGTAATATCTCTAAAATGAGCGAATGCACAGCGGAAGATTTCTTTCAAACCTGATAATAAACATGCTTAAAAGTGTCAACCAAAAGGTTGGTGAGTTCATTAGTTTATTATAATCAATCATTTCCATAATTTTAATAGACCACAAGATTTCATTTTTCATAAACATCATTCTCATATCAGGTATTTCGCAAACTGCATAGAGATAAAAATCATTCATATGGATTGAACACCTGGTAATCGGCCTTAACTAGATGCATATAGAATATCCCCATCATTCCGGGATAACCTTCGGACATGATAAATTTGAAGTACTAAAGCATCCGGTACTTTCGATGAGGCTCGTTGGGCCCGATAGATCTATCTTTAGGATTCGCGTCAATTAGGGTGTATGTTCCCTAATTCTTAGATTACCAGACTAAATAGGGGCATATTCGATTCGATAATCCAACCATAGAATGTAGTATCGATTACTTGTGTCTATTTCGTAAAACATTTATAAAAGCAGTGCATTTATTCTCAGTCCCAAAAATATATATTGCAAAAGCATTTAAAAAGGAAGCAAATGAAACTCACAATACTGTATTTTGTAGTAAAAATACATATGATGAAACTGAACAATGCAGGGTTGACCTCGGATTCACGAACCTATATCAAGTATATATATTAACACATATAATCACATAATTCCTCCTACATAGTATTTATATATTAGGTGTTGTAGTTATATAAATAAATATACTTTATTTATATTTTATATCTTCAGTTATATTTTATATATAGTTATTTTGTAAATAATCAATATTCATACATATAGTTATATTACAATATATATATATTTGTAGTTGGTATTACATCAAAAATCAGTAATTTGTTATATGTAATATTTATATAATAGTGTCATTATGTTTGTAGTAATAATAATACTGTAATAATAATAATACTAATGATAATAATAGTGATGATAAAAATAATGTAAATAAAATTATATAGAAAAATCATATTAATGAAAATAATAATAATGATAATAATAATGATAGTTATAATTTCAATCAAAATGTTAATTTTAATGTTAATGATAATAACAATAATAATAACAATAATAATAATAATAATAATAATAATAATAATAATAATAATAATAATAATAATAATAATAATAATAATAATAATAATAATAATAATAATAATAATAATAATAATAATAATAATAAGATGATAATATTAATAAATTAATAGATAAGTAACTACCTCAAAGGAGTAGTCTAAAAAAATGCCCAAGTCCGGGTTTAAAACCGCGACATCCCGCTAACCCGTTAACACCTTTAAATCTATGAACCAATGATTTGTTTTGGTATCAACCCGCATGTTTAACTAATTCATCTTCATCAAACACTTATCATTTCATCATCATACTTAAGATCATCATCATTTTCATTTATCGTATATTATCATTATCTAACCCGTCATCAAGATCATAGCATCCTCGCCATTATTATACGGTTATCGCCTTATCATGTATCATGTATTACGCTTCACCTCATGCTACCATCACATCATACATCATCTAATCGTAATCCTAATCGTTTGTCATGATCATAACCATAATCGCTCATCATGTTTAACCATTATCTTTAGTCTTCTAATCATCATCATTCACGTTCATCACCAATAATTTATCTTAATCATAATTGTAATCGCTAACATCCTAACATCACCTAACACTCGATCACAGTTTCCTCAATACATAATCATAGTCATTATCAATTTCTTGGCCCAACCACATAATACGTGTACGGTCCACTTTTTATGAACAGGCCCACTAACAATTCATAAGCCCAACTTGTAAGTCCAAAAAAATAATACGGTAGCTTAATAACAAGTCCAACAGCCCGATTACAGCTTAATTCAAGATGTAGGGTCTGATAAAAGTAATGAAGGTGTACGGGGTGTTTTGGGATAAAAAAAACGTTCCTATCTGACCCCTCCAATTGTTATTTTTTTCGTGCAACGACTATCAATCAGTCTATTTACTTTACTTCTTTCTTTCTTATTCCCTTTGTAGAACAAACAAAAAGTAATAGTTAAAGTAAACTATGGTGGTTTGTGTTAGTGTCTGATTGAACCTGAACCAAGAACAGAAGTTGTGGCTGTCGCAAGTAATGATCGGTGAAGATGATGGTGATGAAACTAAACAGTGATGATGTGGTAGTGGTGGTGTTGATGATGGGTTCGATTAAACAGAAGGCAATAAATAAAAGATGGTGGTGGTGGTCGATTAGTTTGAGAGATGATAGTTTATTCAGAAGAATAGGTGTACGGACAGATGGAAGTAGCAGACACATAGTGGTGACGGTTTGGTTTGTTTGCAACAGATAAAAAATATACAGCATAGTTTACCGGTTTATTAGTGGTGTTTGTTGGACTGCAAACAGATAAAAGAAATAGGTTTATGGGTTTAGATTTTACCAGATGGAAACCCTAATTAAGAGGACTAATTCGTTATATGTATTATATAATATAAATGAAGAAAAATTTCGCGAGTTATGAAGTGATCTGTGGTCAGTGTTTAGCCAAAAAGCTGTAGTAAACAGCGAAAATAACTGTAGCCTTCATATAGTTTTTGGTTGATGCTATACCTGATCAGAATAGTAACAATTTGAGGTGTTCTTGGTGATGTTAACTGAAGGTAGAACCAGGAGATCGAGCTGTAGTAGAACGAGTTGTAGCAGCAAAGCTTGATGGTTGAAGGTAATCGATCAAGGTTAACGAGAAGGAATTGTAGAGAGAGAGATGATCATGGTGGCAGTTGTGGGGTTGTAAAAGCCATGGGTGGTGCGTGTAGGTTTTAAAAATCGTATAGGTTTTAGAAACAAGTCATAACAATAGCAGTTGAACAGTTTATTGGTGAAGATGGTGATGATTTAGTTTCTTGTTTGGGCTACGTTCACGAAGGATAGCAACACAAGAACATGATGTGGATTGTTGTTGAGTTTAAACATATAGTAGAAACAAGTAACAAAAGCTCGGTCATAGGCAGTAGATTATGGTTGTGATGGTGTTGCAATCGGGACACAAAAGAAGAGGAACACAAAATGGTGAAGTGGTGAGTTTATTGGTGGTTTGGTTTCTCCAAATTTGTTTTTCCTTTTACGAACCACAGCAGGCAAATTATATAGTGTTATTGAATGATTAAAGTTGCAGTAAGATTTGATAGGGAGTTGTTTTGTAGTGAAGATTGAGTAAACAATAAATCCCAAGCAGAGAAGAAATCGAATAAAAAATGACATAAATAAAGGAGATAGGGATATGTAACAGAATTTGATTCTTTAATTGTCTATATTCATGTGTAATTAATATTAATAATTATATGATTAGTAACAATAATATTGATAATATTATTAATAATAATAAAAATACTGATAATAATAATAATATTAGGAATAATAATACTAATATTAATATTAATAATAATAATAATAATATCAAAATATTACTAATAATAAGGATGATATTAATAAAAATGATATTTAATAAAAATGATAATTTTTGAAAATAATACTAACTAATAATTTATTTAAACGTAAATTTTAATCATTCTTCTAATAATATATATATCTAGAATCTTTATTTTTATCATCAATACTTTTATTAGAATTTCCAGTATTTATATTTATAACACTAATTTCATACATTAGTCTAATAATCTTTCAAGTTATTAAATAAACATACATATTTATTTACATATAAAGTTACAGCTAATTGATCGTGAATCGTGTGAAATAGTCAAAGGTCAAGTGTATACATGAACACAATTCCAAGTTTTTGAGATTTCAATATTACAGACTTTGCTTATCGTGTCGAAATCATATAAGGATTATGTTTAAATTTGATCAGAAATTTCCGGGTCATCATACAAAACATACAAAACAACTACTCAAGAAAACTTCAAGAACACTTTCAAGTTTGCAAGTCTACTTCCAAGCTTTCTAATCCATTACAAGTAATCATCTAAGATCAAGAAATCTTTGTTATTTACAGTAGGTTATCTCTATAATTCAAGGTAATACTCATATTCAAACTTTGATTCAATTTCTACAACTATAACTATTTTAATTCAAGTAGTAATCTTACTTGAACTTGTTTTCGTGTCATGATTCTGCTTCAAGAACTTCCAAGCCATCAAAGATCCTTTGAAGTTCAAGTTATTTTCTCATCATTTCCAGTAGGTTTACCTACTATACTTGAGGTAGTAATGATATTCATAACATCATTCGATTCATATATATATAAAACTATCTTATTCGAAGATTATAACTTGTAATCACTAGAACATAGTTTAATTAATTCTAAACTTGTTCGCAAACAAAGTTAATCCTTCTAACTTAACTTTTAAAAACAACTAAACACATGTTCTATATCTATATCTAGATTGAGCTAGATCGGAAATTTTGGTACTCAAATTTTGTCTATTTACAGGTGCCATTTCCTTCAAAAATAGCCAAAATAGATAAATTAATCATATACAATATTATGATTAGTCAATTTTACTTTGTAGCATATTAATAATATGAACCATTTATTAAAAAAAGTCTTTTCTTCTTATTAGCATTTTATATTTGTAGCTCGGGTAGTACCTACCCGTTAAAGTTCATACTTAATAGCTAGTACGAAAATTAACTACTACCATCTTAATAATATTCCATTATGAGAAATTTAAAGTAAAAACATATAATCATTTCACGCTTATCATGATACATCAATATGATACTACTTATTTCACATAGTTTTATTTTACATAATGCATATGTAAGATAAAATAAAGCACACTACATAATATTATACATGACGTGAAAAGATATCATAACGGGAGGTGATTTAGAAGCGACGGGGCCTTTTGTTTGTGTTGGTGGATCAAAACGCTTTGGTGGGATAAGGGATAAGCGAATGGTGTATTTTGTTGCTGGTCGGGGGTTGGGGGTACTTGGTGTCTCGATGGGATTATCAATGGGATCAATACGGTAGGGGTGGTTTGGTGGTAAAAGACCTCAATTTTCGAGTCCTACTACAATGGGAAGTTTAACACCGGGTCTCCTGGTTGCATTAATCCAATATTGTTTAGAAATTTCTTTGATTTCGTCCTCGGAATCATTCCTTGACTCATCTTTTGGATTTTACGCTGGTTCTTCTGGTTTTTTTGAAAGAGATTTCCCCCAAATAGCTTTCTTGATAGTTTTTCCTTTATTTAAATTGTGCCTTAATGATTTCTACTACTTCCCCTTCCTCAGGCTCTTTTTCAGGCTCTTTTTCTTCCGGTTCCTCCGGAAATTGAGAATCTTCCCGGTATTTGACTTTCTCCATGTTATCGTCATCAGATAAATTGATGATTGGTAAATTCGCAGGGGATTTAGACTCAATTTCAAAGTCACTGAAAGTGTTAATGAAATCGGAGCTAGATGTAGACATCTATCACATAATAACTAGCACGTTAGTAGTATACCATATAATATTTACGTGTTATAATATTCAAATTCCAACCAAAAATGATAAGCAATGGTTTTTAAAAAAACAGACACGATCAAAGTCCAGAATCACTAATGCATCCTAACAAATACTGGTTAGACACACTAATGCAACTTTTGGTTCGCTAAGACCTCCGCTCTAACACCAACTGAAACAACATGTCCATATTACTATAAACGAGGTATGTTATTCATTTATCTCAATAGCGAGGTATTTGACCTCTATATGATACATTTTATAAAATATTGCATTCTTATTTCCTAACGACTAAACCTTTCATATATAAATGAAAGTTTTAAACTTGTGGGCGATCATTTAAGAAATGATCCCCGAATACATAAGTTTTGGAATATTACAACATGGATATAATAGCCAAATATATTACATGACAAAGATAATGTTTATTAGAATTCAACTTTCTTTAAACAAAAACATGAACGAAGACATGCAACACCATGAGCAAGCAATCAGCGTTAGACTTTTAAAGACATGAAAATAAACATGCTTAAACTGTCAACACAAAGGTTGGTGAGATATAGGTTTTAAAGCCAGCATAAGATATAATAATAGACCACAAGATTTCATATTATAAATGTTCTGTAAAGATATTCTATATGTTGTTAAGCGCGCAGTAACTATACTTAACAGATATTTTCCGTGCATATTCCCTTTTCAAAGTTATCTCTACACCGTACCAAGTGTAGTAAAACGAAGTACTAAACACCCGTTATGAACTAGTGCTAACTAGCTCGAGTGGGTTTGTCAAACCAAATAGATCTATCAATAGGATTCGCGCTTACATGTTAACCACATGTAATAAATAGTTACCAGACTATTAGGGATATATACAAATGTACAACTCAACATAGAATATATATTTAAGTACTTGTTTCTATTTCGAAAAAATATAAACGATTCATGTATTCTCATCCCAAAATATTTATGGAGTTTAAAAATAGGACTATATACTCACGGTAGTTAAAATAGAGAAATAATAAGTCTTCAACTTATTAAAATATGCCCGACGTCCTTAGATTCACGAACCTATAACAATAATAATAATATTTCATTATATGATCAAAATAATAAATCAAGTTTATAGAATACTTATATGATAATTCTTAACATTCTTATGTTAGTAGTCATTTGTTAGTAGTCCAAGTCATAATGTCCAAAATAGTCCAATATGTAATCTTAGAATTAATCAAGACGTGTTGTATACTTATTATTGTAGATGCAATCACGATCCATTGTATACGTATTGTATACATGTTGTCTTATGATTTATCAGAACGTATTGTATACGTGTTGTCTTAACTAATCAAGACTATATTATATTGTCTCAGAATTAACCAAGACTAGTATATTCTATATTCCTACAAGGAATAAGTCATGACAAGTATTAATACATGTAGAATATAGGAAAAGTTAGCTAGGATATGGTTAGCATAGTTTTTATGTAGTTAAAACCGTAGCTAAAAGTCATCATTCCTGACCAATATTATTTTGCCCATAAATTCTTCATTACAAATTGGTTTTGAGTGATTCAAGTTGCTAAAATTTTCTAATGAACTCCATTCTTCAATATTAAACTGAAAAAGTATTGTTTTATAGTCGGGATCAAAGGTTATATATGAATATAGGTGATGGTGATCATTTTCGTCGTAAGCTCGACATCTTGATAACCAGTTTGAAAAACATACTTTCACTTTAAGTTAAACCATACATTTTGGATAAGTTATAATGTCCATATAAAATAACATTTTTCCAGAATATATATTTCTAATTCAAAGTTTAAGATAGGTTTTTAAAATCAAACCCAAAACAGTCCCCGGTTTAACAATAACAGCGTATGTTAAGTTTTAATGTATTCTTAATATATACAAGTTATATATTCTTATGTTAGCTTAACATACTTTTATAATACATATATTTAAGTATTTTAAGAATTAAGTTAGAAGGATTAGTTTAGTTTGCAAACAAATTTAGAATTAACCAAACTATGTTCTAGTTATTACAAGTTATATAACATAAAAAGATAGCCACTATATTGGGAATTGAGCAAAGATTATAAGAAGGCTTATACCTTAATTTTAAGAAGGAAAGTTGCTGAGATGATTTATAACACTTAGAGTTCTTGAAAGTGTGTTTTTACTTAAAGAAATTTGAGAGAAAATTGAGAAAATAGAAATGATATGAATGTCCATATATAATGGAATGGTGCTAAAACTTAGTTTATCATATGATATATTGTCTAAAGTTATCTAATGACTAATTAACAAGATAAATGAGTCATTATCCATAAAAAAATTACAAGAATATATGGATTCGATGCAGATTTCTAAGGTATATACCAATAGTAAATACGTCTAGACACTTGCGTATAATACGTGTATAAATATCATATAAATACGAGTAGAATATTTGATGAAACGAATGAAAATACGGGTATAGCTATCCTTTATATGTATTTGTATATTATAAGGTGTATTTAATACTTTTAAGGATGTATTTATACTCATAATATATTGTATGTAAATACATTTTAACATAAGTTAATTACGTTATTTAAATAGTAACATATATATTGTTCGAAAATTCTTTAAGTTAATAGTATAAAAATGTATATATAATACTTTGTTAATATACTTAATGAGATACTTAATTATCATATTTTTAAGTTATATATATATATATATATATATATATATATATATATATATATATATATATATATATATATATATATATATATATATATATATATAATTAATACAAGTTATGACTTTCGTGAATCGTAAAAATGAAAGGGTGACCAAAAGCTAGTATAAATCTCTTTTCGGAGGTTCAAGTCTTATTAAAATTCATTGTTTATCAAGTCGGAATTATTAAATCATGTAAATAGTATAATCAAGTAGTCGAAAATATTCGGGTCGTCACAATGAGCCTATGATAACCAAAAAGAAAATAATATTTTTCATCATATTAAACACACATAGTTAATTTTAAGTAATTTTACTAACTAAAATTTCACATAACTTGAATAATTTTGTTAATTATAATAGAATGTGGAAAAAGGAATATAACAAAAAAAATGTATAGTAAGAAAAAAGAAGTTATAAAACAAAGATTTTTAAACCGGTTGAAGAAAGAATTATAAAAAAATTTAGGAGTGTTTAAAATAAAAAAAATTAAATGTGGTGAGGGGGGATGAGGTAGACTGAAAAAAAGGTTAATGACTTTTAGTGTGAAAAAAAAAATAAAAAAAAATAAAAAAAATGCCCCCTTGACTCGAACCCGAGTGTTTTGGGTAAGAAGACGCGTAGAACCACTTGGCTATGATTGTCTTTGATATATGTAGCTTATTCTGTTTCTAACCCGAAAGTTCATTATTTAAAAAAAATAAAAAATAAAAAATGCAATTTACAGTATTTACAGCAATTGCAGCCTGTGTGAGCCAATGATGTTCCTTCCACGGTTTTCCTAACTTATATATATATATATATATATATATATATATATATATATATATATATATATATATATATATATATATATATATATATATATACTAATAAAAAGAGAGGTTTATTTACTGTAGCCAAACGGCGGTCATGGAGGTTTGAAGTGTTTGAAGGTGGTGACGGCTAATTTGTAATCTTAAACCCCAATTTTGATGCTAAAATATTTGATTATAAAAATTAGTATATGGTTCTTGATTCATAGGTTATGTGGTGATTTCTTATTTTTTATCACAAGGAGGGCAAGAGGGAGTCAATGGAGCAGTTAGTGTTTTTCCATTATTCTTGCCACCAAATCACACGTGGATATCCCATAATGTGCATGATCACATGTTGTCAGTTAGATAGAGCATGGATAGCTAGCATCTTTTACTTTGAGTATAAATATTAGTAGAAGAGTGAATAGAAAAATTAGGCCTCAAGTTTGTTATGTATACGTGCATGTAAACTTGAGAGAATTGCTTGATTTATTTTCAATGATATAATGATAATGATGTAAATCAAGAGGGGATAGCCTCTTTATTTTGTATCGATTGTATAAAATAATATTAAAGAGAGAGTTAATAAAACCATAGAGTTTTAACCCCACATTTCATATTGTGTCTTTCATTTCTATTATTTACGTCTACACAAAAAAGATATTCATTTCAATATCCTTACGATTGGCATTGTGTTTTAAATCGTAACGGATCAAGTGGTATCAGAGCACTAGGTTCTGCGTGCGACAACTTAAAAGCTTCCGCGAATTGTTGCCATTTTCATAATAATGGCCAAGAAAAAGAAGAAGAAGAAAAAGCACATGTTCTCATGACTGATAGCAAGCATGAAACATGGAGAGATGCTTCATTTATTTTCTATAAATGAAAGAGAAAGGAAAAAGTGCCTCTGATATTACAAAAATGCTTATGTAATGTTAGAGAGAAAAAATAACAAGCCTCTAGCTTATTACTATACGCAAGGTAAAAGCTAGGGAGAAAAATGTCTCAAGCTAAAAACAAAATTCATTGTAATGAAAAATTCAAATTAGCCTCTAGTTATTTACTTTTCTATGTGCTAGAGAGAATCAAAATAGCCTCTTAAACTACTCGATGTAACAGAGAGTTTTAGAGGATCTAAAAGAGCCTCTTGATTACATACGATAAGTACATGTAATTCTAGAGAGAAAGTCCAGAAAAAAATGGGCGAGTCAAAGAATGATCCGATTTATCTTCAACATAAATGGGAACTTGATACCCACATGCCCATGTTTATCTACATGGAGAGTATGCTCCATTTATTATTTGTTATTATATAAATCTAAATGGGAGAACCAAAAAAAGGTAGGAATCGAGATGAGCTTTCCATATATTAAGGTGGCTCGGGAACGTTTTTCAAACCTCATTTTAGGCTCGACAGGAGTCGAACTTTGCCATAGAAGGGGAGGTATGATCCGAGTGGATCCTAACTGTAACTGAAACCGAGAAACAAGGAGGGCAAGAGGGAGTCAATGGAGAAGTTAGTGTTTTTCCATTATTCTTGCCACCAAATCACATGTGGATATCCCATAATGTGCATGATCTCATGTTGTCAGTTAGAGAGAGCATGGAGAGCTAGCCTCTTTTACTTTGAGTATAAATATTAGTAGAAGAGAATGGAAAAATTAGGCCTCAAGTTTGTTATGTATATGTGCAAGTAAACTTGAGAGAATTGCTTGATTTATTTTCATTGGTATAATGATAATGATGTAAATCAAGAGGGGATAGCCTCTTTATTTTGTATCGATTGTATACAATAAAATTAAAGAATAAAATTAAAGAGAGAGTTAATAAAACCATTGAGTTTGAACCCCACATTTCATGTAGTTTATCTTCCATTTCTATTATTTTCGTCTACACAAAAAAGATATTCATTTCAATATCCTTACGATTAGCGTTGTGTCCTAAATCGTAACGGATCACTGAAGGATTTGCTGTTGAGTTCTCAAAAAGGACATCATGTAATCAACTTTATTGGTTATTGGATTCAGTAAAAGCGTTTTATGATTTGGGTTGGGTACTCGTGCTAGGAAACCTGGTTTTCCAGTTTGGATCATAAATTCATACTAATTCTATTATTGTTAAAAAGGTTTCATTGATATGATTTGATTCATACAAGCTTACGCATCTTCAAGTAACTCAACAAAATTTTCTGATATTTTTTAAATTATTCAAATTGTACGGACATTGCCATTATGTATTGATGGCAGTGGGAGAATATTTATATGGATATTTTGGGAAGTTGGAACATAACAATGGCAGAATATTATTGGTATTTATCTTTAGGTAATTTATGTGATTTGTTTGGAGATGTGATCAAGTACTCCATATATTATTCTTTTACATTGTAACAGTGTCAATATCTATTTAGTGTTTTGAACTTGATATTTATGTATGTATTTATGTATAAGGTTAAAGGTTAGTTTAAGGGTCGATAAGGAGGTTGTGGTTTACATGCATACGTACATGAATCTCTTTGTCGAGTCAGGTGGAGATGCTTATGTCCAGTTCAAACCGGATCAAATTGGAGTTGCTAAAAGGATGACTAATGAATGGGTTAACCCGTGGTAATCTGGGCCATGCATATGCACGGCCTCAAGTCTACTAGTATATGTATATAATGTAGAGTTTGAAGATGTTTTGTTAAGAAATGTAGTTGGTGATATCTTTTAATAGTTAAAGGCAGTGTTGTAAATCTCCCGAGATCTCCCCGAGATCTCTTTTTTAGAAGGCAACCGAGACGAGATGTTCATCTCCCTAGATTTCTCGGTCGACGGGGTCAAACTTAGTCAAAGCCACGATTTCTCGAATTTTTTCTTTCTAATTTGTAAGATTTTCTTGTAAAATTCGTAATTTCTAAGATTTTCTCGCTCATTTCTCGAATATTTTTGTAAAATCTCGTAAAAACGTATATAAATATACATATATTTATGTTTTTATGTATATTTTTATTAAAAAAACTATAAAGTCAACGTAAGTCAACGTCCGAGATCTCCCCGAGATTATTCCGAGATGCCGAGATCTCCCTAAAAAACTCCAAACGAGATCTCCCCGAGATCTGAATTCTCCAACCTTGGTTAAAGGTAAGTTCTTGTACAAGTCTCAACGGCCTACCATCATTTTTGACACTTAGACCATTTTCAACCGTGACTGTGACGTCACGGGCAGTTAGTACACTTTTTGGCCAAAAAGTACAATCTGACTATGACATGGCAATGTCAGTTTCTGACATTTTTTTAACCGCTGTGTCAGTTTTTTTTGTTAAATATTTGGTTAGGTTGATGTGGTAAAATCTAATTGGAAATTGGGTGAAAAAAATTAATTAATAATAAAATATTTTTTTAGTTAAATCTTAAAATTATGTGATTGACTAAAGAAAACTCACGGATGAAGATGAAATTCATCATGTTGGTGACTGATGGATGAAGATGAAATTAACTGACGTCCCGTTAGGGGCCGCCAGTTTTCGTCACTTGTGTACAAGTCATCTAACGGATGAAAACTAACGATGAGTTAGAATTGGTCTTACTAGTACCCATCATTCGTTGGTTTTTGATGCTTGTGTTTTTCAAAAAGTAAAGAGTTTTCAACACCTATTGGTACTCGAAAAATTAAAAGGTTTTTATCATAGTGAAGCGTCAAAAAATTACAAGGTTTTAACATTGACAAGAGTCACAAATTAAAAATAATTTAAGACTTAAGTGTCGTAAAGGCAAAGGGTTTTGAACTCTTTAAAGGTTTCAAAGTCTATTAAATTTTTTTACTCTTGGATTATAAAATCATAGTTTTAAGTGCAGTGGCGAGTGTAGGAGTATTTCTACGGGGTCCTGTGACACCACTAGTTTTTTGAAAATTATCACAAAAAAATATTTTTTTCTGTATAGGACACCACTAAATATAATAATGTGACCCCATATATTTTTAGATTTTAAAAATTCATAGTTTGAACTATTAAGATATTTGAAATTAGTCCGTTTATAATTTTATAGTTTGGGCAATTTATATATTTAAACAAAAATAAACTTAGCCTTATCCAATTTTCAATTGACTCTATTATGTGAGTCGAACATTAAGTGTCGATTTATTGACGACTTAACTGCCGCTTAGAGCCTAAATTTAATTTCAGACAGGTTATAAAATCAATGAAAATTTAATTCTACTATTTCCATGGCGTCTCATTTTAATTTTATTTTATTATTTTAAAGTTTTCCTACTTATGGACTGGAAGTGCTTTTGGAAGCAATCTCTCTATCCATAGAACATTGAGAGGGATGATTTTTAATACTCTTGGGGTGTTTCACTTTTGGTAGAAAAATGACTTGTTTTTATTATAGGATAGGAGAAGGATTGTCTACATCTTACATCCTTCATACCTCACTTTTGTGGGATTGTGTTTTGTTGTTGTTGTTGTTGTTATCCAATTTCCTATTTCCTTTGTATCTAGCGACCATCGATGATCATATGTGATTTCATTCCGTCATTCCTAATTTTGTGTCCTTCCCTCTTCATCCGAGTCATCCATTATTATGTACGTATATGTGCATTCATAAGGTTGCACTACTCCTTTTGTATGGATGTACATATATATATATATATATTACTAATAAAATTGCCTTTTTAAAAAAGTACTCGTAACTTAGTTGAGCTTTTTTGCTAATAATGTATCATGTATACATGTTTATAATTAGTTTCTCAAATGACTGATTTTCATTTAAGTATATATGTTTAGTTTATGTTTATAATTGTAACTTTTTAGTACTGATCTTTCATTTAAGTATATATATGTTTATAATTACAATTTTTTAGTACTAATGTATCATGTATATATTTTAATTTTATTGGTGTATCATGTATATATGTGTGACGACCCGGAAATTTCCGACCAAATTTAAACTTAATTTTTATATGAATTCGACACGATGAGCAAAGTCTGTAATGTTGAGTAACAAAATTTGTAAACTATATTCATAATATCATTTGACCTTTGACTACTCCCGAACGATTCACGAACAACTAGTTTGTAAATAGATATATATAATTTTTATTTGAAATATTATTTGAAATAATATATGATTTAATTGTTGGAAATAAATATATAAAATAATATCAGTATATTTAATATTCTTAATTTAATATATAATATATAGATATGCATATAATTAAATATATATATAATATAAATATATATGTATATTATGAAAGAAATATTATATATTGTAATTGTTATAATCAATGTTGAAAAATAATAATAATATATAATAATTATTATATAAAGAGTATATATGTATATATAAATAAAGTACATAGAACATATATTTTGTGATTTCGAAGTTATTTAATAAACGACGGTAACGCTCAATTGTCACTTGATAGATAGTAAACGAGTTAAAAAGGAACATATGTGATTTTAACACAAACGGTGATCCGAAAATGGATTTTATAAATTATAGGCTTAGTAAAAATGTATTTAGGATCTATTTATTAAATATTAAAACTTTTTATATTTTGCTTGGGATTGGGAGTGAATAATTAATGTAATTTTTATTTAATAGTTAATGATCGAATGTTATACCATAATGACCAAAATAAATAAATATAGTTAATCTAAAAATTTGGGATTTTTCTAAAGACTTTTATCCGCCACTGATTTATCAACGGAGTACGATATTGCAGTCCGTGAAAGCTGCCGGTAGAAACAACCAAACTAATGGCTACTAGCTGTAGGATAATTCGGTGTTCACATGTTATTATTTATTGTATATTATAAATATAAATATTATTATATTAATATTATTAATTATTAATTTACTTTTATTGTTACATATACCTATCACTTATGCAGTGAATTAAACAGATGATATTTTTGTTTGCTACTAATTCTTGTTAATAATTTGACAACCATCACTGTCCACTACAATTTGAACACATCCGCCAATTTATGAAATTAACTTTACATTCCTCATACATTCAATAATTAGATATATATGTTATATTACTCAATTCTTTTACTTTCTGTTATATATCTCCATCTATCACTTCTATCTTTATCTACTCTTACATATCTATATTATGAATGCATACATGAACATAGATTTATTCTACCATCAATCAACCAACGAAAACCCTCTACTTTTGATCTGGCGACTGCAACAGTGAACCACTACCGCCAGAGAACAACCATTAACCTCACCACCTTCCTATGCAAATCACCACTACCATCAAGCACTAACCACCATCATAGAAAACACCATCTACCCTTTTGTATTTTCTTTTTATATGTCAACAACCCCATTCAATTTCCAAAACCCACCCAAAGCTTTCATCTTCATAAACCCAAGAACTATAACTCCTATGGCTACTCTTACGATTACGATGCTACTTCTGTCTTCGATCAGCCTTTATATTAAACCGCACGAATACACTTGGTTCCTAATACCCAAGGAATATTTAAATTTCACATTAATAAGTTACATTGTACATTCTTCAATTTAGATTCAGCAGTCATTAACAATACTGCTCAAATCCACACATATACGTATCCGTTCACCAAAGAATAACCATTTTCTTTCCAATTCAATTTCATATACGAGTTTCTGCCGATCAAAATCCAAGTCAAGATTTGACAAGTGGCATAATGAAGAAAATAATGAACAAAATAAAAGTGATTAGTAACCAATTAATTAACTACGTAAAATTTTAAACCTATACTAACCAAATCCTAGCTGACTGTTCCTAGCTAACTGTTCATATATCACTATATCCTTATAATATACTAGTTGAATTATTGGACTATTGGACTACTATCATTGGATAATTAAAAAAGTATTAAAAGAGTAGGAAATATTAATTACAACATATTTTTGACTTAAAAGATCGTAAATAAATTTCATCTACTACAGTTAAATATTTCCTCAAGTTTGCCACTTGATTTCATCTTAAACCTCATTTGTATCTTGACGATTTCAATCTGCGTTCAAACATTTCATAATTCTTGAAAACACCTCAATCGAGAAGATGAACCAACCGCACTTCATCTACGAAAGAAAAGATTTATGCATTTAGTTATGCACCTGAAAAACTCTCGAAATCCTGAGTAAATGTTTAACACGTATCTGTACTAACTCCTTTGGCATCGTTATTACCGAAAATAATTCTGCAATCCCTTTCCAAATTAGTCAATTTTGTCACAGCTCCAGCAAATCAACATCGACTTTTCAGTCGGACTAGCCTTATTATAACCTTGATATATATATGCGTGCCCTTTTATTGTTACCATGGAACCTTTTATATTCAACCATATTACCATCAGCGTTTAATTATCTAAAAACACAAATTCTCTTAAAACCACCTCGGATTGATAACCGACGATTCAGATATGGCTGCATTAAATGCAGAGGAAACAGTAAAATTATAGATGGCCTAAATGGCTAAGAGTTTGATGATAAAAAATGGAGTGTTGGGAACGCTCAATAGAAAACAATGAAGGAGACCAAGGACAAATACAAGAACCATACCCTATATTCTAAGAATCCAGGTAATTCTGAATCTGATGAAATCTTTAGAGAATATCTTCCTACGAAGTCATGTTAAAATCTTGCGGAAAATTTTTCTTCATCAACCTTCGAACTTAGAAATTTCAAAATATCATCATAAATATCTTCGATATTTCTGAGGTTATTTTCATAAATATTCTTGTCCTAAATTATTTACCTCTTCATGCTTTCTGTATTCCATTACATTGGAAACTTCTGTAAAATCTAAGTATAAATTATGAATGAATTGTGGAGAAGTGTTGGGAATTGAAGCGTGGGTTAGTATAATATAATGACGTCCGGCCAACGTGATTATATTACGGTAAGTCATGCTGAGTTTCTAATGAAACGTGTTGATGGTTCACAGTAGATCATACCATCATCATGTGTCATGTTACATAACTCTTTCATTCTGCTTAAATTCTAAACATATCAAGAAAATATATTATTGATAGTTCTATTTTCAGTGATTCTGGTAATTTAACAAGTCAGGTCGTGCTATTACCTTTCCTTTCTGCTTAGAATCTTAGTTCATTCAGAACTCTATACCTATGAATTTTGTACCATTATTCGCTTGACTTAAAGTCGGGAAGAGAAAACGAGAGCATGAAACTCCAAAATATAAGGGAAGATATAAAGCCCAACAACAACACCGAAATCACAAACCGTGCATATCAATGTATATAGCAACATAAATACACGGAAGAATGAAAAATATTATAACCCCAAGGTAATAGTAGAAGTTAACAGAATCCTCCGGTGGAAGTTGGAAAAGGAGAATGATTGATGCGACAGTCAGGATAAGGACAAGGATCAAAACTGGGTTAAGCATTGTTACAATATTTAGAAGTATGGATTAAGGAGTAAAGTATAGGAATGGTGAGAATAATGAAACGGTAGTGGTTAATTTATATCGAAAATATCTGACAGAGCAATCAGGACGGATACCCGCAATTAATTATAGAGATCTTAATTTCTTTATTAGCCGAAGAATCAAATCTTTTAGATTTCGAAGATTTTCTTTAATCCCTTGAATTCCGGAATTCAACCCTCTACGTCAAAAGTTAAGATGGATCTCTATTTCTGTATTTCAATCTTTTGCGACAGCTTCACTTATACTCTCCGAATAATCGAATTATTTATTCATATTACTCAATAATGATAAAACTCTATTTATCAACTCATTTTCGTCATGAAAACATTTTTATTGTTAGCCATGACGATCTTACTAAAATTTCGGGACGAAATTTCTTTAACAGGTAGGTACTGTGACGACCCGGAAATTTCCGACCAAATTTAAACTTAATTTTTATATGAATTCGACACGATGACCAAAGTCTGTAATATTGAGTAACAAAGTTTGTAAACTATATTCATAATATCATTTGACCTTTGACTACTCCTGAACGATACAAGAACAACTAGTTTGTAAATAGATATATATAATTTTTATTTGAAATATTATTTGAAATAATATATGATTTAATTGTTGGAAATAAATATATAAAATAATATCAGTATATTTAATATTCTTAATTTAATATATAATATATAGATATGCATATAATTAAATATATATATATAAATATATATGTATATTATAAAAGAAATATTATATATTGTAATTGTTATAATCAATGTTGAAAAATAATAATAATATATAATAATTATTATATAAAGAGTATATATGTATATATAAATAAAGTACATAGAACATATATTTTGTGATTTCGAAGTTATTTAATAAACGACGGTAACGCTCAATTGTCACCCGATAGATAGTAAACGAGTTAAAAAGGAACATATGTGATTTTAACACAAACGGTGATCCGAAAATGGATTTTATAAATTATAGGCTTAGTAAAAATGTATTTAGGATCTATTTATTAAATTTTAAAACTTTTTATATTTTGCTTGGGATTGGGAGTGAATAATTAATGTAATTTTTATTTAATAGTTAATGATCGAATTTTATACCATAATGACCAAAATAAATAAATATAGTTAATCTAAAAATTTGGGATTTTTCTAAAAACTTTTATCCGCCACTGATTTATCAACGGAGTACGATATTGCAGTCTGTGAAAGCTGCCGGTAGAAACAACCAAACTAATGGCTACTAGCTGTAGGATAATTCGGTGTTCACATGTTATTATTTATTGTATATTATAAATATAAATATTATTATATTAATATTATTAATTATTAATTTACTTTTATTGTTACATATACCTATCACTTATGCAGTGAATTAAACAGATGATATTTTTGTTTGCTACTAATTCTTGTTAATAATTTGACAACCATCACTGTCCACTGCAATTTGAACACATCCGCCAATTTATGAAATTAACTTTACATTCCTCATACATTCAATAATTAGATATATAGGTTATATTACTCAATTCTTTTACTTTCTGTTATATATCTCCATCTATCACTTCTATCTTTATCTACTCTTACATATCTATATTATGAATGCATACATGAACATAGATTTATTCTACCATCAATCAACCAACGAAAACCCTCTACTTTTGATCTGGCGACTGCAACAGTGAACCACTACCGCCAGAGAACAACCATTAACCTCACCACCTTCCTATGCAAATCACCACTACCATCAAGCACTAACCACCATCATAGAAAACACCATCTACCCTTTTGTGTTTTCTTTTTATATGTCAACAACCCCATTCAATTTCCAAAACCCACCCAAAGCTTTCATCTTCATAAACCCAAGAACTATAACTGCTATGGCTACTCTTACGATTACGATGCTACTTCTGTCTTCGATCATCCTTTATATTAAACCGCACGAATACACTTGGTTCCTGTTTTCCTGCAGCCCCAAAATAATCCGTCAAACCGTCATGCAAACTACTACAAAGTATTTTCTTTTACTCTCTATGGTTATCAAGTATCATCACCACTATAACTTGCTCAAATCCATCGTTTCAGTTCTATTTTAGGTTCACCATAACCACCTTTCTTCTTCAAATTGTAATCGGTTATTTATTTATTTATTTTTTTAAAACATCAACGTTAACATCAACCACCACTAATCCTGCTCTAACCCTTGTATTTGGAAAGATGATACCAAGCCCCAAACCACCTTTCGACAATTACCAAACCGAACCCACTTAATAGTGATGATATTTAGAAAGACAATAAAAGATAATGAATTATAACCCGATGAGCCAAACAACCATCTATCATCGTTATTGTTCCTGATATTTTTTTTCTCTTGTTCTCTTTTTCGTTTGGCCGACAAATGCCATAAAGATCACCCACTTGATTTTATTAAAGGTATAAAATAATGATTGAGATGAAAGTGACTGCTTTAGGTCTCTATTAAAATCCTAGATCGTGAACTTAGTTAGGTTGTTGGGCCAAGTTTGGGCTTGTTAACGGGTTGCTTAAATTGTTTGGGGCTACTCTTGAACCGTAACAAAGGCCCAACTGATGTATGTTGTAACCGAAACCCAAATCCATTAAGGAATGACGATGATGAATTGTGAAGTGGGTCGATAATGATAAATAGATAATAGGATGATTATGATGTAATGATGTTGTACGATAATAATAACCATGATGATACAGTGTAAATAATCTTAAGTGACGATGAATAGTAAAGGTTTAGGATAATGGTGATGAACCAGGAAGATAGCGAGAATGATGATGAAATGACGAGAAGATGGTGGTTCTGTGATATTTAATAAAGATGATTAAGAATAGTAATGATGAGTAAGGCGATGAACTGAGAACGTGATGTGATTTTATGTTCGGTTTATTTTTATTTTTTTATCTTGGGCTGCTATTACAACATGGACTTCGAATGGGCTTATGAACCGAGTTCTCTACCTATCAATAAATCGATTATGGGCTGTGATGAAATTTTTACCCGTGTAGTTCCTGATTCTTGTTTGGGCCGTGTTTTCTTGGTTATAAGGGATTGGGCCGAAAGAAACAGATTAAATATAAACGGGTTCCATACTATATTACAAAAGCGAAATGATTCAACTGGTTTGGGGTATTAGTGAGTGAGCGAGAGGTCGCGGGTTCGAGCCCTGTCTAAGTCATTTTTTTTGAAAAAGCTTATAAACTCCTTTAAAGGTAGTATTCCTCATATTTATTATTATTACTACTATTATTATTATTATCATTATTATTTTTTTATCATTATTATTATTATTTTTACCACTACTATTATTATTTTTATCATTATAATTATTTTTATTATCATTATTTTTATTACTAGTATTATCATTATTATTATTATTATTATTATAAGTATCATTATTTTTATTAACATTTTTATTAATATATTATTACTAATACTATCATGATTATTATTATTATCACAAAATAATACAACTCTTTATTCATTACTATTATTAACAATATTTTATCAAATAAAAATTTTATATATAAAAATATATATATATCACATATAACATAACTATATTAATATCTTTATAATAAATACTAATTATTTACCCTTTTTTTTTTTTTTTTTTTTTTGAAAAGCCTGAAAACTTTTATTAATCAAAAATAACAATATAACATACATGCCTGATAGGCTCTCGAAGCTAAACAAATATAACTGGATGACAAAACCGAGACTAAATCTATGAGAGCTAGACTAAGGAGGCTACAATATACAGTGAAACACTATACTTAGAATTTTGTATGTAGTAAAAATGCCTACACCCTCAATGAATCACCATGATTAGGAAACAACTTGTAAAGCCAAGCTGAGAGAAGCTACACACTACAGTGCCGACTAGGCGACTACAAAGCAGTGTGAGAACCCCCACTTAGTTCCTTGATCAATGAATTCCTTGAGGGGTAAGCAAAAAAACCTACATGTTAACCTATTCCTTCCTTAACATGGGCATGACGGACCGATGATAAGGGGTCAGTTATCCATGAGAGCCAATCTAAGTAAATTTTATTACCACGACAATTGATCCACTCAAAACACTTTGATTGTATATCGGAGAGGATTTTAGGTGAACTAGAAGAGTTGTTTTTGAAGACTTGATCATTTCGATTTTTCCACAGGAGATAGCACGAGACCCAAACTACCGCTTGCCATGTGGATGCATCCAAAGTAGATGTAAATTTTGGGTTGGTTGCTTTTGATAAATCGTGAAGGTTGTCGATATGAAGATGATCTAACTTCCACCATTTACGTACTTTTTCCCATACTTCTAGTGATATTTTGCATTTTAAGATGGAGTGTTGAAGTGTCTCGATATCCTCGTCGCAGACTGGGCATCTAATAGAATGTAAGTCCACACCACGCTTGTCTAATTTTGAGCGCACAGGTAATTTGTTTTTAGTTACTCGCCAAATAAAGATGCTAATTTTTTGAGGCAAAAGCGAATTGAGGACCGTTGGTTCGGTCGTGGAGCAAGTTGCAACAGTGGTATCATCAATGAGCTTCAAGAGTGATTTGCATGTATAAATACCTCTGTTGTGATATTTCCAAGTCCACGAATCTGATTGCTTACCGGAGGGGACATAATTCTTCACTTTTTCGATTAAGGATTCAAGCTCCGAGTGAGTTCTCCATTTCAGTTGATATGCCCAATCCCAAGTGAAAGAAACAGCGCCTTCAGCCCAAGCAACACGATCGAAAATAGTGCAGTTTTTGTTGTTTTCCAGCCTATAAATCCTGGGGAACGCTGCTCGAAAGGTAATTTCACCGCACCACGTGTCGTTCCAGAAGCTTGTTTCCTTACCCTGACCAATCACTTTAACAAACGCATTAGAAATATCGCACCCTAATTTACTTAGGGTGTGTTCCACATTAATAATATTAAACCAAGTACGACCCGAAAATCTTTTTAAATTTTCATTAGAAGCAGGAGATGTACAACCCAAACCCCCATTATGACCATAAACACTTTTGATTATTCGGGCCCAAAATGAGTTATTAAAATTAAGGAATCTCCACCACCATTTTAAAAGCAAGGCAAGATTTTTAAATTTAAGTGAGCCCACATTTAAACCCCCGTATTCGTAAGGTAAGAGAATTTGGTTCCATTTAACCCAAGCCATTTTCCTTTGATCAGCGGATCCTCCCCAAAAAAAATCATGACGCATACCTTCGAGATCTTTTATGACACTAGGCGGGCTTTGAAAAGCGAAAGATAGTAGAGAGGAAGACTACTCATAACCGATTTGATTAGTGTTAGTCTACCTCCAAAGGAGACGGATTTCGCTTTCCAAGCCGAGATACGCTTTTTGAATTTATCGTAAATGGGTTGCCAACTTTTTTGTAGCTTTAAGTTATCACCGATTGGAAGCCCGAGATAATTAAAAGGAAAAGAGTCTTCCTTACAACCAAACCAAGATGCTAGCAAACAAAGTTCATTTTTGGTAGTTCCAATTCCATAAACATTGCTTTTATTTAAATTTATTTTAAGGCCCGAGAGGTCTTCAAAGCACTTTAAAATTTTTAAGGTGTTTCTTACTTCCACTTTGTTCCATTTCCTAAAAATAATTATATCATCGGCGTATTGTAAATGGGGCACTACAACTTTATCATGACCGACCTCGACACCACTAATTAATTTTTTCTTTAAGTCCATGTTAAGGAGATAGTTTAGACCTTCACTAGCAATGATAAAAATAAAAGGAGAGAGCGGGTCTCCTTGTCGTACACCTCTTTTCGGGAAAAATTGCTCAGTTGGGGAGCCATTTATAAGCACCGAAATAGATGTAGAGTTAAGGCAAGCATTGATCCATTTGATCCATTTATCCCCAAAACCCATGATCCCATAATCTTAGTGAGAAAATCCCAATCTAAGCAGTCAAAAGCTTTTTCAAAGTCTACTTTAAAAATGAAACTTTTACGATTTTTTGCCTTTAAATCATCAATGGTTTCAAGTGCAACTAGGACCCCATCAAGGATGTATCTATCACTAATGAATGCACTTTGTTCTTCACCTATGAGCCACGAAACCGTTTCCCTAATTCTATTTGCAAGCAATTTGGAAAGGATTTTGTAGTAACTACCTATGAGACTAATGGGTCGGTAATGAGAAAAATTTAGCGGGTCATGCGTTTTAGGAATTAAGGTAATGAATGAGGCGTTACAACCGTTAGAGATAGTCCCTGACTCCCAAAATTTATTGATAGCGTTTAATAAGTCTTCTTTGATAATATCCCAAAATTTTGTGAAAAGGAGAAAATTGAAACCATCCGGTCCCGGGGCTTTATTTTTTCCACATCCCTTTATGGCCTCGGAAACTTCTTTTTCAGTAAATAGAGCTTCAAGTCTTTCAACTTTACAGTGATCAAGCTTGGGCCCTTTCCGATCATTAAGTTCAAAATCATTTTTTTCTTTTTTGTCAAAAAGAGTTTTAAAAAATTCAAGGGCTTCATTTTTTATAACCGAAGGGTTAGTAGACCACAAACCCGTCACATTGACCCCGTGTATGTTATTTTTGTGTTGACGAGTGCGGATGATAGAGTGAAAATACTTACTATTCTCATCACCTTCCGTTAACCATTTGCATCTTGCTTTTTGTTTGAGCATCTCGTTTTGAGTCTTTTCCTTTTGAAATAATCGTTCGCGATCTTGCATCCATTCTTGTCTATGTTCCTCACTAAGATCATTTTGTTCTGCGCTAATCTCCCACTCATTTACTTTCTTAGTGAGTTCCTCGATTTCAGAGTTGAGTTTCCCTTGCGATGTGGAGTACCATTTTCTAAGTTCCAATTTTACATTTTTCAATTTATCTCGAAAAACACAATCAGGCTTAGTACTTTTAACTCTCATGTTCCAAGCTTGTTTAATAATCTCTTGAGAATCCTTTTGTTTCAACCATTCATCAAACACCTTTATAGGTTTAGGTCCAAAATCCACATCACCATCTTTTAGCATAATAGGACAGTGATCAGTGTATTTCTTGTCAAGCACTAATGCACTAGTATTCAGCCACTGATTAATGAAGTTCTCGGAGACTAAAAATCTATCAAGTTTGCCGAATTTCCGACCGTTATCGCTGATACGAGTGTACATTCTACCACCAAGGGGATGTCTAGAAGGCTGTTGTTATTTATGAACTCGTTAAAGTGAGCAGCCCGAGAGACTGAGAACTTTGTATTTTTCCTTTCAGTGGAGAATCGCACCTCGTTGAAATCACCTAGGACTAACCACATTACACCATCATAACTCATAATCTCGTTTAAATCTTGCCACAGTTTCTTTTTTGCATCATCGGAGTGAGGACCATAAACATTTATCACAATCAATTCAGTACCTGCATCTTTCCATTTTCCTTTTACCGCAATAAAGGAGTCTCGTTCAACAACTTGGTTAGCATGAAAAATATTGATATCCCATACCATTAGTAACCCCCCCGATTTTCCTCTGGCGTTTTTGACAGCATAATTAAAATCAGAGCTACCCCAAATATTTTGAATTCTATTTTCAGAAAACTGTTTGCATTTAGTTTCTTGAAGAGCGATAAAGTTAGGTTTTTCTCGGAAGTAAAGTTTTTTGAACCAATTAAACTTTTCCTTATCATATTTTCCTAGACCTCTAATATTAAGTGATAATATCTTCATTAGTATACACAAGTATGGAGAAACACGAAGGAAATTACCTGTTTATTGGAGGTTGATTTTCTTTGAAACACTAAGGATAGCTCCAATTTGATTGATGCTAAGAGAACTATCAGATGAAGAACCTGTTGCCTTTTTCGAATTATTTGGAACAGACACCGATTTACCTTTGGTACCTTTGGTACCTCGTTTCCCTTTTGGTAGTCTAGCTTGGGCTTTGGCATTAAGGATATTAGACGAAGAATTCCATTTTCTAACATCAGACCATAACGAGTTTGAAGAAGTAGCTTTGGATGCAGTCTAACCATGGTATCGTTTCCTTTTCTTATTTGAGATTGCACCTTCTGTTTTCTTTAGTTTCTTCTCTGATTTTGATTTACCGAGAGAGGTCGAAGAAGTTTTAGTGGTGTTGGATGGGGGTTTGGATTTGAAAATAAAAGCATCGGACTTATCCCTGGAGTTTTCTTCATTGTTGTTAGGAGAGTACACGTCGACTGGAGACTTATTGGAACAATTATTTGATAATACAATGTTTTCAATATCCTTTTCAATTTCTGCAGAGCTTGAGGGAAATGACTTATTGGATTTTGTTGGGCTAGAAGTTGGGTAATATCTCATGGATGGGCTAACATTAATTGGGCTAGTAAGTTGTGGTGAGTTGGGTAAAGGTGGTTTAGAAGGGTTTTGTGTTAGGCTTGGAGGAAAAACATTATCAGATATATTGATAAAATTACCCGATGGTTGAGGTATACCTGAATCGACAGAATGGGATCTATCATTAATGTTTTGTTATTGATGTTTTCTGCATTTAATTCACTGGAATTATGACAGCCTTTATCGTTGGTGCTTGTCTTGGAAACGGAATCGTCTGGATCTACACTCGAGACAAAGTGTACGTTGTTCTTTTTTCCATTGGGGGTTTTGAGGCAGTCATTATTACTGAAATTGCTTGCTGACGTGGCAAATTGCTTAGATCCGTTCACGGGTTCCGGCACGGCGGTCACCGACGGAGATTTAGGATCTTCCTCATCTTCCGATTCATCCTTTTCTGATTCATTTTCCGATTCACCATCAGAAGATTCCATGTCTGATACCTGTTCCAAGTTGCAATTAGGGTTACTTTGGGAATCTGTGGAATCTTCTTCCTCCATCTCAATCTCGACAATGCTTTGGGAGTCTTCAAAAACTTGTACATAAAAAATTCTACCTTTAACTTTAACTTCAATTGTTGTGTTAAGGATTTTGCCCCAAAGTTTGACCAGAACTCTTCCCACTATTAGATTTAGATTTCCATTGAAATTGCAATTTTGAAAGTCAAAAGTGGGGCCGTACCATCCAGCAATGGTTTTAAAATTTTTCTCCGACCAGCAAGAAATTGGAACCCCTTTGATATTTATCCAGCTTAGTCTAGAGGTTTGGAAACACTTGTCTTCCATTTTTTGAATGTTTTTCAACCAATTCCGAATAATATGCTCTTGATTATTTAGAATATTTTTAATAGTTTCTTCATTGTCGAAAATCAAGCAGAGATCCAAGCCTCCAAGATATTTGATGTTGAAACTCGATAAACCTTCTGCCGAACATAACGTGGGGAATTGTTCAATGAAGTCCGTATCAATAATTTCACCAATAATGGCGTGTTTAAGAGCATCTATGTTTGCATCATCTTCATCAATGCTGATTTCCCTTGGTTTAACGGATGGATCTGCTTGGTTATTTGTTGGTTCAAGTACTTCATTGAAGTTACGGTTATCATGAAAGGCATTATTGTGTGGTTGTCGGGTTGGGTTTTTGGGATCAGGTTTAGGGACGTACTTCATGTGGGATGTTGATGGTGATTTAGGGATTTTTTTTTGTGGGACAGATGGGTGTTTTGGTTGTGGGGGAACAGGAGGGGTATCTTGACCATTCGAATCTTTGTGCTGTGTAAACTTTCTATCAAAAGCTTTGTAGGCCCTCAACCAATTTCCATTGATATAGATGGTATTGAGTCTGTTTAGGAGATGGAAAACATCCTTGATTCCAGCGAATTTTACAAATCCAAATTCTTTACCATTCTTGAGCAGCTTTTTTGGAACATATATATCTTTTACAATTCCATACCTTTTAAAAAAGGTTCTTAGATCAATCAGATGCCAATGAACTGGGTGGTTGAAGAACATAATTGATGTGATGTCATCTTCGTTGTTTGGATGGTTATGGTGAATAGGGATGTTGTTTGGGTAGGTAGGACGGTTGTGTTCACCATATTTGCGAATAAGATAGCGATAATGTTCATTTTTTTGGTGGTAATTGAATTTGCGAATAAGATAGCGATAATGTTCGTTTTTTTTGTGGTAATTGAATCGATTTTTCTGTTTCTTCTCCACCGGTATCCATTCACCTTCTTCAATATCATCATTGATATGCATTTTAGGATCATTGTAGCGGTTTGTTGGTGCCTGATAATGGTTATGATGGCGGTGGTAGGTTGCCGAAAAGGTTGGAGAGAGAGGAGAAGTTGGGAGAGGGAAAGACATGAGAGTTTTTTTTTTTTTTTTTTTTTGATTAAGATTATATGTGTTAATATATATATAAATGATATAGGTTCGTGAATCCGAGGCCAACCCTGCATTGTTCAGTATCGTCGTATGCATATTTTTACTACAAAATATCGTATTGTGAGTTCATTTGCTCCCTTTTACTCTTTACATTTTTGGGACTGAGAATACATGCGCTGTTTTTACAACTGCTTTATTAAATGCCTTTGAAATCTATATTTTTGGACTGAGATGCTTTTATGAATGTTTGACGCGATATGACACAAGCAAAACATTCCTCGAATGAATTATTATGCAGACAGAAGTTCTGTTGATTATGATTGAATTAGTTGGACGTGATAATTGCCACTAATTGTTGTGAATATTTCCCCTGATAATTATTGCTTGGTAACCTAAGAATTAGAAAACGGGTATGGCCCTAATTCACGCGAATCCTAAAGGTAGCTACCGGGTTTAACACCTCCACCCAGAATGTTCACTAGAAGGAAGAGCTAGTGGGCGTGGTGTTTAGTACTTCGAGGTTTATATAGTTATTATAGACTGAAATTTCTGTTTATTTTGAGGATATTATTGATGCGCATTATTTGTTAAGGTCGGTTACCAAGCCAAGCAAAGAAAGTAAAGTGAATGTTATATATCGAGAGAATAATTTTATACACAGGTTATGTGTATGTTATTTTGAACACGAGATATGTGTACGGTTACTCAAATTTATGAAAAATGGTTTCGTACACGAGAAAGGTATACTGTATTTAAAAGAAATCGCATGTACATTACAGGTGGGTATAGGATTCGGGCCCATTTGTACCATGCAGCATTTAAATCTTGTGGTCTATCAAAATGATGAATTTTATTGTTTTATGATAAACCTATGAACTCACCAACCTTTTGGTTGACACTTGAAAGCATGTTTATTCTCAGGTATGAAAGAAATCTTTCGCTGTGCATTAGCTCATTTTAAGGATATTACTTGGAGTCATTCATGGAATATTTTGAAAGACGTTGCATTCGAGTCATTGAGTTCATCAAGATTATTATTAAGTCAATTATAGTTGGATGTATTATGAAATGGTATGCATGCCGTCAACTTTCGATGTAAAGAAAGTTTGTCTTTTAAAAATGAATGCAATATTGTTTGTAAAATGTATCATATGGAGGTCAAATACCTCGCGATGTAATCAACTATTGCGAATCGTTTATAATGTATATGAACGGGTCCTTTCAATATGTTTGTAATTAGTTTTCTTAGATGATTGATCTTTTTTGGTACTAATGTAATTAATAAAATTATCTTTTCGTACTGTAAATTTTTGGTACTGATGTATCAATAAAATTGCCTTTTGATTTTGAATTTGACAACTATTATTAACATGTTAAGATACTTCGATTTGTGAATGATTGTAACGACCCTACCCTCATTATAACAAAAACACGACACAAAAAAAAAATTCTGTGACTGCCCATCTGGACGGCGTCCAGAAATCGGGACGGCGTCCAGCACTTAAAACTGGGACGGCGTCCAAGGATTTGGGACAGCGTCCCAATGAACTAAAACCTACTGATCAGTTTGCCTTTACTCATGTGCGAAAAACCCGACTCTCGACACTTTTCAACGAAACCAATTATCACAACACATCAATATAAGTAAAACTAAGAGATTTCCACAATAAAAACCGAGTTTACATCACCGGGCCCACAACGACCCGTTTTACAATTTCGTTCAAAAATATAAGTTTCGACCACAAAAGTTTAAATACCAAACGACATCTAGAGCATGGTGTTTGGGGTTAAACTACCCAAATCTTGGCCGAACTTTCCAAAATGCTAAAACCCCCGAGAGCCACTAGTCCAAGCGAATACCTTTGCCCTTATCCAAGCCGGATCCTAAAAAGGTAAACAACGAGAGGGTAAGCTAACGCTTAGTGAGTAGAATAGATATATACATGCATATAAAACTTACCTACTCGCGTCCACGATACCATATAAAGCATACAATCGCATAACAACTCTTAACAAGGCTAGTATCATCAAACGTACAACTAGCAACCTCATTAGCATAAATAATCATAGTAATAATTAAATGCTACCATCAACAAACTATAACCCATGGATTAACAAATTCTTCGCAAGGGAATGACTTCGCGAAACAAGTCATCGATGTTCATAACACCCGTTAGCTCCCAAACACGGCTATGGTATGCTAACCCCCGAGGTGTTCCAAAAACGGCTATGGCATCACCCCAAGTGTTCCAAAAACGGCTATGGCATCACTTGATCAATGAGTGAGTAAAACATGGCTATTACTCACAATCATGTGCACAAACGCGGCTATGGGCAACAATTAATACGGACAACCACGTGGGAGTAAAACACGGCTATTACTCGCCACCCTATGCACAAACACGGCTATGTGCTTAATTATCAATTGGACAAAAAAGCTATGTCCCACAACTATGGTCACAAAAACGGCTAAGTGGAACCATTAACACGGGCACATAAATCATATACATACATACATAAAAATTCCACTCACCTTTGATGTCTTGGCAAGATTTCCAAATAACAACTTGTAACTTCAAAGCGAGTTACCTAACACAATTAATTCTCAATTAATACACATAACAAGTTGGACTTTCCACCAACTAACCTAACTAGTGCATTTATGACCCAAATGGGTATTTATGTTCAACCCTAACCCAAACCCTAACCATTTAACACTAATCAAGTAAGAAAATGGAGATTAGGACTTACCACCACTATCACCACGAAGCTAGTGACTAGATGAACAACTTTACAACGCGAGGTAAGACCCGAAAATAGCTTCTTCCTCCTTTGCTTGAGCTCTCTCACTCTAGGAATCACTCTCTCTCTCTATAATGAAGTGAAGAAGATAAGGTTGGTGTAAGTGGAGTAATGGCTCCACCAAAACTGATCTAGAGGCCTTCAATTCGTTCCAAGAGTGAAAATACCAAAATGCCCTTTAAAAATATCTAAAAACCCAAACTGGCCCGTCAGTGCTTCTGGACGGCGTCCCGAAATCTGGACGGCGTCCCCTCTTTTGAACTTGGACGGCATCCCAATCGTTTGGACGGCGTCCCAAGTGCTGAACAAAACAGGATGTTACAACTCTCCCCCACTTGAACCGGATTGCGTCCTCGCAATCCACGCTGCATGACACGCAGGAAGATAAACCAACACAAACTCTTCGAGTTCCCACGTAAACTCGGAACCTTTACTACGACGCCATTGGACTTTAAAAGTCCTCACCTCTTTGTTACGCAACATTTTCACCCTTTCATCAAGTATAGCAATCGGTTCTTCGACATACTCCAACTTGTTGTTTAACTCGCTCTCATCTAGTGGCATCCATGACGAATCATCTGCAAGACACTTACGGAGATGGGAAACATGAAATGTATTATGGATCCCCGCAAGCTCTTCGGGTAATTCCAACCGATAAGCAACTTCACCAACACGAGCTAAAATCTTAAATGGTCCAATAAACCGAGGAGCTAACTTTCCCCGCTTTCGAAACCGAATAATACCTTTCCACGGCGAAACCTTAAGCATCACCATGTCACCTTCTTGAAACTCAATCGGTCGCCTACGTTTATCGACATAAGACTTTTGTCTATCTTGCGCCGCCTTTAAACGAGCCCGAATCATATCGATCTTGCTATTCGTCTCCAATACCAAGTCGGTGCTCCCGACTTCCCTTTGTCCCACTTCACCCCAACAAATCGGGGTTCGACACCTCCTACCATATAACATCTCATATGGTGGCTTTCCAATACTAGAGTGAAAACTATTATTGTACGAGAATTCCACCAACGGTAAATGTTCATCCCAACTACCACTAAAGTCAATAATACACGCACGTAACATATCTTCCAACATTTGATTCGTACGTTCGGTTTGACCGTCCGTTTGAGGATGGTACGCCGTGCTCATATTCACCCTCGTACCCATATCTTCATGGAACTTTTTCCAAAATCGAGAAGTAAAATGCGTGTCCCGATCTGAAACAATAGACACGGGAACGCCATGTCTCGATATCACTTCTTTAATGAACATTTTTGCAAGCGCCTCCGATGTAATTGCTTCTCTAATAGGAAGAAACAACGCACTCTTCGTCAATCTATCGACAATCACCCAAATAGTGTCAAATTGGGTTCTTGCCGTTTTCGGCAACTTGGTAATAAAATCTATGGTAATATGCTCCCACTTCCACATCGGAATTTCTAGCGGTTGCAACTTACCATACGGCTTTTGGTGTTCGGCTTTAACTTGCAAACACGTGACGAATTGCTCAACATACTTAACAACGTCGCGTTTCATGCCCGGCCACCAATAATCTTTCTTCAAATCATGGTACATCTTTGTCGCACCCGGATGTATGGAATACTTAGACTTGTGCGCCTCGTCAAGAAGCACCTTTCGGAAATCACCCATCCTAGGCACCCACACTCTTTCTTGAAAAGACAATAAACCACGCGAACCCATCGTAATGAATTCCGATTGCCCCACAATTCGTTCCGCATGCTTGTTGTGAACGTAAGCCTCTATTTGAATCACACCAAGTCTTTCAAGAAAATCGTTAGTAATAATCATACGTAACAATCCCAATCGTAACGCCGGGTGGTGACTCTTTCAGCTTAACGCATCAGCGACCACATTCGCTTTGCCCGGATGATAAAGTATCTCACAATCATAATCCTTCACCACATCCATCCATCTACGTTGATGATAATTCAAATCCCGTTGATCAAAAAGATGTTTCAAACTCTTGTGATCCGAATAAATCGTACACTTGACACCATACAAGTAATGGCACCAAATTTCCAAAGCATGGACCACCGCCACTAATTCGAGATCATGAGTCGGGTATTTATTTTCATGTTCCTTTAATTGGCGAGAGGCGTAAGCGATGACTTTACCTCGTTGCATTAGAACACACCCGAGCCCATTCAAAGAAGCATCACAATAAACCGTCATATCATCTACCCCTTCCGGCAACACCAAGACCGGAGCTTGACACAATTTCTCTTTTAACAATTGAAAAGCAATTTCTTGCTCGTTCCCCCAATTAAAACTCGTGTTCTTCCTTGTCAACTTAGTCAATGGAGAAGCAATCTTAGAAAAGTCTTGAATAAACCGACGATAATAACCTGCCAATCCGAGAAAACTTCGGATTTCCGTAGGCGTAGTCGGTCGTCCCCAATCCTTCACCGTCTCTATCTTCCCTGGATCCACTTGAATACCATCCATGTTCACAATATGGCCAAGGAATTGAACCTCCCTTAGCCAAAATTCACACTTCGAGTACTTAGCATATAACTTCTCTTTTCTTAAAGTCTTCAACACTTCGCGCAAATGATGTTCGTGTTCCTTCATACTCTTAGAATAGACAAGAATATCGTCAATGAACACAATTACCAACTTGTCCAACATAGGTTGGCACACTCGGTTCATAAGATCCATGAATGCCACCGGTGCATTCGTAAGACCAAAAGGCATAACTACGAATTCAAAATGCCCATAACGTGTACGAAAGGCCGTTTTCTCGATATCTTCCTCACGGACCCGCATTTGATAATAGCCGGACCGTAGGTCAATTTTTGAGAAATACGTCGCACCTTGGAGTTGGTCGAATAAATCGTCAATCCTAGGCAACGGATAACGATTCTTGATCGTCAATTTGTTTAACTCCCGATAATCAATGCACATACGCATACTTCCATCCTTCTTTTTCACGAATAAAACCGGAGCACCCCATGGCGAAGCACTCGGTCGAATAAAACCCTTCTCAAGTAACTCTTGAATTTGATTCAATAATTCTTGCATTTCCGTCGGCGCTAAACGATAAGGAGTTTTAGCAATGGGAGTAGCTCCTGGAACCAACTCAATGCGAAATTCAACTTGTCTTTCCGCCGGAACACCCAGTAAATCATCCGGAAAAACATCTTCAAATTCACTTACCACCGGAATTTCACGGATAGGTGGTGGCTCATCACGAGTATCAACAACATGGGCAAGAAAAGCCATGCCCCCACTAACAAGGAAACGACGCGCCCGTGCAAAAGTGCATACCAGCACAAGTCTTCTACGTTTATCGCCATGAAAAATTAACTCTCCCCCACTTGGGGCCTTCACCCGGATGAACTTTTCATGACACGCAATATCGGCTCTATAGCGATCGAGCCAATCCATACCCATAACAATATCAAATTCACCCAAAGTCATCGGAATAAGATCGATCTTAAAGATTTCGGTACCAAACATAACATTGCAATCTTTACACACATCAACCCCTAGCACCATCTTACCATCCGGTATTTCGACTTCTACCGGATAACTTAACTTAGCTAGCGGCCTATTAAGCTTAGACACAAAACGCGGGGACACAAACGATAAATTGGCACCGCTATCAAATAGTATCCTTGCCGGATTAGAACTAACCATAAAAGTACCTGAGACAACGTCGTTGGATTTCTTAGCTTCATCGTTGGTCATCAAGTAGTTTCTTGCTCTAGCCGTACCCGCCGCCCTTTCTAGCTTCTTCACTTGGTCATTTGTTAATTCGGGACATTCCGCCTTCCGGTGGCCCGTATTTTGACAATTAAAGCACGTGACCGACTTAGCCAAACAATCACGGGCGTAGTGACCCAGCTTCCCACAACTATAACAAGTAGACGTAAAAGTATTCGAACCACCCTTCTTCACACTTCCGACACTTTCGGACACACCCTTGCTTTTCTTGTTGGAGTAATTAGATGCCCCAAATTTTCTCTTATTCGACCCATAACTAACCACCGAAACCGGAACCGGAGCTTGCGCTTCAAACCCTTTTGCCACCGCCAAAAGCTTAGAAAAAGTCTCAACATGACCAATACTAATCTTACCCTTCAAATCATCTCTAAGGGTCGCATGAAAGTCTTCCATTAACAATTGATCATTTCCCACATACTCGGGGCAAAAACACGCCTTGGGGAGAAAATTGGTTTTGAGAGTGTTTAGGTCCAAAGACCCTTGACGCATGTTCCTTAACTCGTTGCGCAATTTGGAAAGATCCGCTTGCGTACGATACTCAAGGAAAAACTCCTTCTTGAAATCCGCCCAAGATAAACCTACAAAAGCCGCATCACCCACCATATCAATCTTGCCATCGAACCAATCTTTAGCATGACCCCTTAACAAACAAGTAGCAAGCCTTGTTTTCTTTTCGGGAGGGCACTCGGTCGTACGAAAACAACCTTCAATATCGGAAATCCAAGCCGCACTCTTCATGGGGTCGGGATCCCCGTGAAAGTGAGGAGGCTTAGTTGCTAAGAAGTTCTTATAGCTAAACCCCAATTCGCCCGCATCTTGAGGTTTAGGAAACCTCCTTTCAACTTCTTCTTTAACGGCATTAGTCATCCGTTCTTGAATCATATCGACAATTTGTTCCGAAACCGACTCTTCAAGAATTTGCTTAACCTTCCGAGAGAATACCGAAACATAGTTTTCTAGAGCGGCCTCTATCTTAGTGGTCATTTCGTCCGCTTCCTTCGTATGAGAAGGACCACCATCGCCATTTGTATCCGTTCCGTTTCTCGTCTTCATTCTAAAGATTAAAAACGGATTAGGCATCACCAACGAATTTATACACATATATACATATGCATATGACCGCACACACACCACATCTAGCTCAATACTTGTCACACGTCATTGCTTGACCTGACTTGCAACCGTAATAGTGGTCGCGACTCACTATTACGCTCACATGCCGTGACACGCTCAAATGTATCACAACCATCTCGCTCGATGTCCAAAACTTTAATACACGATTAGTAACGTCATAATATAGCATGGTTAATCCACCTATGCATAAAAACTAATCAAACCCCCGCACCGACCCGTAATCCTACAAGTCCCGCATATAATTCAACAACACAAAAGTCTAAGTCTAGGCGCCTATCTCAAGTCACCTAAATCCCTTAGACCATGCTCTGATACCACTTGTAATGACCCTACCCTCATTATAACAAAAACACGACACAAAAAAAAGATTCTGTGACTGCCCATCTGGACGGCGTCCAGAAATCGGGACGGCGTCCAAGGATTTGGGACGGCGTCCAAGGATTTGGGACGGCGTCCCAATGAACTAAAACCTACTGATCAGTTTGCCTTTACTCTTGTACGAAAAACCCGACTCCCGACACTTTTCAACGAAACCAATTATCACAACACATCAATATAAGTAAAACTAAGAGATTTCCACAATAAAAACCGAGTTTACATCACCGGGCCTACAACGACCTGTTTTACAATTTCGTTCAAAAATATAAGTTTCGACCACAAAAGTTTAAATACCAAACGACATCTAGAGCATGGTGTTTGGGGTTAAACTACCCAAATCTTGGTCGAACTTTCCAAAATGCTAAAACCCCCGAGAGCCACTAGTCCAAGCGAATACCTTTGCCCTTATCCAAGCCGGATCCTAAAAAGGTAAACAACGAGAGGGTAAGCTAACGCTTAGTGAGTAGAATAGATATATACATGCATATAAAACTTACCTACTCGCGTCCACGATACCATATAACGCATACAATCGCATAACAACTCTTAACAAGGCTAGTATCATCAAACGTACAACTAGCAACCTCATTAGCATAAATAATCATAGTAATAATTAAATGCTACCATCAACAAACTATAACCCATGGATTAACAAATTCTTCGCAAGGGAATGACTTCGCGAAACAAGTCATCGATGTTCATAACAACCGTTAGCTCCCAAACACGGCTATGGTATGCTAACCCCCGAGGTGTTCCAAAAAGGGCTATGGCATCACCCCAAGTGTTCCAAAAACGGCTATGGCATCACTTGATCAATGAGTGAGTAAAACACGGCTATTACTCACAATCATGTGCACAAACGCGGCTATGGGCAACAATTAATACGGACAACCACGTGGGAGTAAAACACGGCTATTACTCGCCACCCTATGCACAAACACGGCTATGTGCTTAATTATCAATTGGACAAAAAGGCTATGTCCCACAACTATGGTCACAAAAACGGCTAAGTGGCACCATTAACACGGGCACATAAATCATATACATACATACATAAAAATTCCACTCACCTTTGATGTCTTGGCAAGATTTCCAAATAACAACTTGTAACTTCAAAGCGAGTTACCTAACACAATTAATTCTCAATTAATACACATAACAAGTTGGACTTTCCACCAACTAACCTAACTAGTGCATTTATGACCCAAATGGGTATTTATGTTCAACCCTAACCCAAACCCTAACCATTTAACACTAATCAAGTAAGAAAATGGAGATTAGGACTTACCACCACTATCACCACGAAGCTAGTGACTAGATGAACAACTTTACAACGCGAGGTAAGACCCGAAAATAGCTTCTTCCTCCTTTGCTTGAGCTCTCTCACTCTAGGAATCACTCTCTCTCTCTCTCTATAATGAAGTGAAGAAGATAAGGTTGGTGTAAGTGGAGTAATGGCTCCACCAAAACTGATCTAGAGGCCTTCAATTCGTTCCAAGAGTGAAAATACCAAAATGCCCTTTAAAAATATCTAAAAACCCAAACTAGCCCGTCAGTGCTTCTGGACGGCGTCCCGAAATCTGGACGGCGTCCCCTCTTTTGAACTTGGACGGCGTCCCAATCGTTTGGACTGCGTCCCAAGTGCTGAACAAAACAGGATGTTACAATGATTATCTACTTGCATATATTGAGAAATATGTTTTAGATTATATTAGCAATGATGCAATTATGAATGAATTTTATCGTATGAAATCTCATAGACAAAAGTAAAAACTTACTTTTAGAGTAAATTGTATTAAATATATGATATTTTTGAATATGGGTTAATATTTGTGAAAATATCAATTCCTTTTTTGTATAAATGATATCACTTTGTATGGTGGTTGTTGTAATGACAATAGTAAAAAAATATGAACAACCTTTTGTGAGTACTATCTAATATCCCGACCCGATCCAGTTTAACCCGGCACGATTTGACCCCAGACATTCAATATTTGTGCAAGTAAGTTATCGAATAAGTTTTTTGGGACCCCATTGGATATTCATCCTAGAATCGCCACTGTTTAAGCGTGAGAAATTTATTATAAAAGCGTTATAAATTAGAGACTATAACATTATAATGAATACAGTACTATAAAACATGTTTAGTGATGTAAGGATAAAAAAATAGTATGTGGGCCGGGTCCAGAAGCCCATATGACAGAACACATGCAGAATTGGATGATCTTTCGGGGCTGATCAAAACAGGTTGCTCGATAATAGAAAGCCCGGATCAATGGGTTTGGTTGCTGGACTCGAGAAAAATTTCACGGTGAAAAAACTTAGCTGCTTGATCGACAAAAAACTGTTTGGTTCGAGTATTCGAGGTGCAAAAACATTGAGAAATAATTTAGTTCCAAGAAAGGTTGAACTCTTCATATGGCGAGCTAGGTTGGGAAGAATTCCGGTAAGAATTGAGCTAGACAAACGGGGGATAGATTTACATAGCAAAAGATGTCCGGTTTGTGATGCGGGTCTAGAAACGGTTGATCACATCTGATATCATTGCGGATTTGCTTTAGAGGTGTGGAAAAAGGTAGGAAATTGGTGGGATCTTAACTTTGGTTCATTTTCATTCGCTAACATATTTGATGCCAAAAATCTTTTCTCCGTTAACAAAAGATTATTTGGTCAAGCGTTATGTTGGATTGTATGTTATTTGCTTTAGAAGAATAGAAATCTTCGATTTTTCAAGAACAAGATCGGAACGTCCCCAAATCTCTTCAATGAAATTCAAACTCTTTCTTTCGATTGAATCTCGAGAAGGAATAAATCTCAAAATATTGATTGGTTATCTTGGATCACAAATCCTAATGTGTTATGTATTAATTTTGTTGCGATCTCCGCAACCTTTGTGATTTTCATTTTCGTGTACTTGTAACTTTTATGCTCTTTCATACTCTTGTAGTCTTGTGTGTTTCTTTTGATGTTCTAATAAAATTGCTTGGAAAAAAAAAAAAAAAAAAAAAAAAGTATGTGAAGATTATCTACGGATTATTTTACTCATTAATAAATAATAAATAATATGAATATGAATAAAAGTGAAGATAAAAAGTCAATGGAGATGATATTGCAAAAAGCCAATACAAGTGAGTTTGGAGTGACAATAGTCAGTTGTTGTTCACCGCGTCGTCTATGCCACGTGTTGACGTTATAATTGTCCACATTTGCCCAAATCAATACACACTCGTATTTTATATGTCATCAATGCTTCTTTTATACCCAGTTCAAAATTTCTAAAAAAATTATACAAATTAGTGAAAGAAAATGGAGAACAATGGAGGTTTGCATGGCTTCCAAAGAATCCCTCCCCAAATTCAACTTGCACATGGTAAAATTCTTTTCTTGAATTGTTATGCATTTGTTTTGTTAATGCTGTTTCTTATGTGAATTTTAAAGAACTGTTTAGAGGTTTGTGACATTTAATCAAATAATTTCAAAACAATTCAAATTATTATGTACAAGTACTATTAATCTATAATCGGTAACAAGCTTTAATTCGGTTAACAAAATATAATTGTTAAACTAGTTAAATTGAATTCTTCTTTGTTATATATAGTCAACAAGTTTTATGATAATTAAGAAAAATATAAAAATGTTACACTATATTTCTCATTCAATTCAATCAATATAAATTATTGTAATTAGGTGTATTAATCCGATCGGATCGTATAGGTTTAATGAATTAGTCGTAGTAGTTTAGATAGTTTATTTCATATACTAAAGGGACAAGATTTTTGGTCTCAAATATTGTTCTTTAATGAAATTACTAGATTGAATCGTTTAAATTCGTGTATACATATAGTTATTTGATTAATATTTTTAGAAATATGGAAGTAGCCCACATGGAAAATTCATGGGTTAAGGTAATGATTATATGGGAATAGTATACTTTATTTTAGATTTTATTTATTATTTTATTTATTACTCTGTATTAGTTATATATTGAAAAAAAAAAAAAAAATTGAAAATTGATTGATGATGAATGGACGGTATGTTTGGGCGATATGGTTTCTATTGGAAGGAAGAGAGGCAGATATGAGAAAACAAGTGGCATTCATATTTAATTTCTGACCCCACTTTGACACCTCTTTTTTCTGATTTTTCATTTCTAATTTACTCAATTTCATTAAATACATTTCCTTCCCTATTAGCTTCTCAATATCTTTTTCTTTTTTCCTTTTTCAAATCCTACCCAAAGTTATAGTAATTTGATTCAATTCGAGTTTAAACAAGTTTGAACTTGAGCTCGAGCCTTTTATACCAAATTCAAGTTTCTTAAATGAGACTCGAATAAGGATGACATCTTTACATATATTTTCAATACATTAATTTTAAATTTACTTCGAAATAACAAGTCATTACGTTTGAAAATAATCGTTTGACCTTTTAAAATTTTTTATTCAAATATTTTGATTTTATATATTTTTATTGGTTCTATAGTATATATTTGATGAATAATAAATGAATGAATTCAATTTTAAAATGTATTTCAGTAGTATAACTTTTATCAAATGTTATATAACACATTACAGCTTTGGTTATGGTTAGTATTAGTATTTTTATTTAAAACGTTTAGATATAAGGACAAAAATTGAGACATGAATAATTTTTTATTATGGTACAATTGGATAGAAGGAAAAATATCCATTTATCAAAGAAAACTACAATATCACTTTAACTTGAGTATATATACTACGATAACAACAGACTCAATTCCACATGTGTAGGGTATGGGGATCAAACGTAGACAAATCTTCCTCTAGTCTAGAATAAAGAGAAGTCATTTCTCCACACCTAGTGAAACACTCAACAGTAGATAAAAGTCCTCTCTCTCTCTTCGACGCATAAAAAAATTGTTTCTAAAAGGACCTCCGGCTATATATATATATATATATATATATATATATATATATATATATATATATATATATATATATATATATATATATATATATATATATATATATATATATATATATATATATATATATATAGTGGTAGGATCAAGAGGGAAGTAACCATTCGGGGGGAAGCAAATTTTTTTTTTTTCGTTTTTTAAAAAACTTTGTTCGCGAACATTATAGTTTGGATGAAAATATGAACATTTAATAAAGACACTTTGTGATAAATGTTTTTATTTTGGCGGAAAAACGCTCGAAGAAGTAATATATAACAATTATCGTGTTTTTCGAGCGTAATTTGAGGTTTTAGATATTAGCGTTTGAATATTAGGGTTTGAGGGTTTAGATATTAGGGTTTAGAAATTTAGGGTTTATGGTTTAGATTTAGGGTTTAGATTTAGGATTTAGATTGATTTTTTAACACGAACGGTTTAGAGTTTAGGGTTTAAGGTTTAGTGTTTAGGGTTTAGGGCTTGGTGTTTTGGGTTTATGGAATAAACCCAAAACACCAAACCCTAAACCCTAAACCCTAAACCCTAAACTCTAAATCGGGCTAAATTTTACTTCACAAAACATGAAGAAAAAAAACGTTAACATTCTTCACGAACAATATTATGTTGAATGTTATTTTTGTCGATCGTTTTCCCGCCAAAATAATAACATTCATCACGAAGTGTCTTTTCTAAATGTTTATATTTTCATCCAATTTATAATGTTCGTGAACAAAGTTTTTTCAAAAAACGAAATTTTTTTTTTTTTTTGCTTCCCCCCGATTGGTTACTTCCCCATTGATCCTGCCCCTATATATATATATATATATATATATATATATATATATATATATATATATATATATATATATATATATATATATATATATATAACTTTAGTATATATGAATATGAATAAAGCTATACATACATTAGTAGTATTATAACTTTTATTTACATTATAGAATCTAACATATGTACCAATTCAAATGATATTTAACTCTTCTGTTGCACATTATATGGGCGATGGTCAGGGCCAATGCAACAACAATCACCAGCCACAGGTCAAAATGAATGCCTGGTTCGAGAACAAGACCGATTGATGCCAATTGCAAACGTGATTCGTATCATGCGAAAAGTCCTCCCTCCGCACGCCAAGATCTCAGATGACTCCAAAGAAACAATCCAAGAATGTGTTTCTGAGTACATCAGCTTCGTAACGGGCGAAGCCAACGACAGGTGTCAACGAGAGCAACGAAAGACTATCACTGCTGAAGACATCCTTTGGGCAATGAACAAACTTGGATTCGATGATTACATCGAGCCCTTGACCATTTACCTTCATCGCTACAGGGAGATTGATGGTGGTGAACGTGGGCCCATACGGGGTGATCAGCCGCCTGCTAAGCTGTCGGTTGGTGTTAATGAAGCTGTTTTACAGATGGGGCAACGTCTGTTTGGTCATGCTGCTGTTGCTGGTTTGGTGAAGGATTCATCAACGGTTGGCCCATCTAGGCCCGTCGCTGGATTCGAGCCGTATGCTCAGTGTAAAGAGTAGGGCTAGATCATAATTTGTATGAGTAATTAACGATATGTTTATGTTTGTTTGTTTTTTTCATTTTCATGATCAATTATCAAATATAGAAATTAACTCTCAATTTTATCTTAATTACAGTGATATCTTGTTCTGAAATGTGAAAAAAAAAAGATGATGTGCCATGGGCAATAATACCAGAGTTAAATCAAATTAAGAGTTACTATTAATAATTTAAGTAGTTCATTTTCAAGATTTATAAACTTAGTCAATAGTATATACTGTATCTAATACTGTATTATTATAAGTTGTTTGCCCTTAATAAATCATCCGAGTATATGGCAATCAAACAAAGAAAGTCGAACATACTAGGTAACAACCAGTGACGTAGCTTGAAGGATTTGATAAGGGGGGCCGAATATGACATGTTTTATCTAGAACAACGTACGATTTTAACATAAACTATAAGTTTTTAGTATGTTGGTGATAAACCGGACAAAATAGGGTTCCTCCCGAACCATAAGATCTAAACTTAAGGTAACCATATAATAGAAATATGTAGCCTTTTGAATTAACTAAATCCGAATTTGTATGAAGGGGGTATGATCAAAACGGTGACAACTCGCATATTTTGCATGACTTTACCATTTTTATTATATCTCTTTCATACGTACTCCAATTTAGTTGATTTAAAATTTCAAACGTTCACAAAGAAAAAAGAAGGGGCATCATACTTCTATGTCATAGTTACTTTACTAGGTTCATAATATTCAGCCCAATACACTCATTCTTGGCTATATTATTTTATTATAAATATAAAGGAGCAGCAATATTTGATTTATGGACTCAAGTGTGAAAGCCCAGGACATTGCCATATTGGCCCATGTGCCTTTTAACGGTTTCTTTGCGATCAGTTAGAACTTAGATGGCAGGAGTCACTTACTCCTCATATATTTTCTCTACGTTTGATTCATCAGGTTGTATCTTTTCATACCTCCATTTTATTTTCAGTGTGTATCTTTTCAATACTCTATTCTACTTCTGTTTCGGTTATTATTTGGTTAATATATAAATTATTATGTTGCCTCGTTCACAATCATGAGAGTCCAAATAAGAAAAGAAAGAAAAGATAAGAAGAAATTGCTCAATCCCTAAAGGGATCTTTTAATAAGATTACTGTTAGACCACAAAATTATAACATTAGTGTCGAAGAAAATAATGAAGACTGTGATAATCCTACGGTTACCAACAACATAAATAATAAAAATACCGAAAATCCAGAATTTAATGAGGATAATAATATTAATGAACAAGATGAAAATAATATTTAAAATAATAAAGAAGAATGTATGTTATTGATAATGAAAATAACTAGTAAAGCGGGTCCGCGCGATGCCGCGGGACCTTTGGGGTGTGTTTTCATAGTTAACGAAGCGTTATTTATTTACAGAAGTAAAAATGTTTTGCCACGGGTGTTTTTAGATACACGTAGTTAGTATCCAGTGTACCTAATGGCCCATGTGTTTCTAACGGCAGGAAGATTGTGTAAAAAAAAGGAAACATAATTATCGATATGATGTAGTTAGTTTGAAGAGTTTATTATAGATGTGTGTATGTATTGAATATAGTCCGACGTATTTAGATTTTTTTTAGAAGTGTCCATTTCGCGTATAGTTAGTCCCGTTGTATTCGTTAGATTTTTTTGAGTTGAACGGTGGGTTCGAAAAAATTTAACGCGAGGCGAGGGGAAAGATATGTCCCGTTGAAAATATGGGTGAAGTTTAATTAAGATTTTTAATTAAAATACTAAATTTACACTTTATACCCTTGATTTGAGGGTTGTGGTGTAAGTTGACACATTTTTTAGGGGTGGATTTGGCTTTTTTCCCCTTTTTTTCTCCCCTCTTGTGACCGGGGGGGGTAAAACAACAGTAGGTGTCCATTAGTATATATGAATAATGAATGTGAAATGAACAAGAAAAAAATAAAAATTGTGATGATGATAATTTAATTATAATATTTTTGATGTTAGATTTTTGGATGGTTTATATTCAAAGATGAAAGACTTACTTGTAAACAAATGGCTTATTAGAAAAAAATAAATTAAATTATCGAAAAAAAATGAATCACGCAGACACTTCTCTTGTGAATTTTATACACGTAAGCTACGGTGATACTATTGATTGAAAATGTATGATCTACTCGAAAGAGCTTGATAAGGTATTTTATTTATGTTGTAAATTATTAAAATAGCTGGATAAAAAAGTCAATTAGCAAATGCAGACAAAAATGATTGGAACCAGCTTTCTTGTTGGATCGTCTAAACAGGATTAAACGATCTAATATTCAATATCGAGTGCGAAAAAACTCGATATTGGGTTTTATAATCAAATCACACAATAAACCTTTGATCTTAATATGTTAATTGACTTTAGAATGATTAAGATCGACCAAAACCAATGCTAGAGAACCAGGGAATCGGATTGGACACTTAGGGATGATTAGGATTCGTAACACTAACAATGAACCCGTAATTCCCATTATATACTTACAGCTCACGCAACCGTGTGGTTGCATCTTGCAACCGTGCGGTTGCCTAGTGTACCCGTACGGTTGCATACCTGCAACCGTGCAGTTGCATTCCAACGGTGAAAGTTTAACGTTAAAGCATATCAAATTGATCGTAATGAACTCGGGGACTATAATGCACCAACATTTCTCATACCTTAAACTTGTATGAAAATATTTTTGAACATATGGTTAACCTGAGAACATGGTGTGAGTTGCGTTGGAGGTTAATTACGAATCACGCAATTGATAAAGAGTTACAAGAGCTTATATTAAAAGATACGAAACATTGGAAAGAAGTTTTAATTCGAATAATTGATGTTGTTAAAAGTTTGGCACAAAAATAACTTGGCGTTTCGTGGAACAAACTCAAAACTTCATTAAAGTTCTAATGGAAACTTTTTAGCCGTACTTTAAAGAGTTTGATCCTATAATGAATGAACATTTTCCAAAATTTCAAAATAAAGAAATTCTATACCATTATCTAAGTCATAAAATTTAAAATGAACTGTCTGAAATGTTAGCATCCGAGATAAAGAATGCAATACTTAAAAAATAAAAAGGGAAGTAATTCTCGATTGCACTTATGATGTAAGTCACCAAGAACCAATGACCTTAATTATTAGATGTGTTGATGTGTTAAGCTTTCTTATAAAAGTAAAAAAGTTCATTTTAGAGTTTTCGGTTGTAGAAGATACAAAAGGTTTAGGTTTTCTCAAAGTGTTACAAGATGTTTTAAAATCGCTGGATTTAGATATTAAATATGTTAGAGGACAAGGGTACAATAATGGATCTAATATGAAGGGACAACATTGTGGTGTTCAAGCTAGATTACTTAAAATATTTCGAAGAGCTTTTTATACGTCTTGTGATTGTCATTGTCTAAGTTTTGTATCGGGTGATATGGCAAATTCTTGTCATAAAGCAAAAACGTTTTTTTTGTACATGTCAAACGCTATATAATGTATTCTCTAATTCTATAAGATGATGGAGTAATTTACTTGATTATATTGATGAACTAATTTTAAAATCGTTGTCTGCTACCCGGTGGAAAAGTCATGTTGAGAATGTCAAAGCCATAAAACTCAAGTTTCCCAAGTAAAAGACGAGTCAATAAAATTAAATAAAGTTAGTGATGATGCAAAAATTTACAGAGATGTGGAATCATTGATAAATGGTGAATTTTTAAGTTTTGAATCCGTCGTCCTTGAACATATAGTGAAATCATAGGCGTCGTCCTCAAAGTTTTTTTTGCGTTCGTCGTCACTGAACTTGCATTTTATAACTTGTGTCGTCCTTCCGTCTAGTTGCCGTCACTTTCCTCCGTTAACCTTCAACATGTGCCATACATGTGAGGGTAATTTTAGTCTTTTTGTATCTTTTATAGTTCAAAGACGACCGGCGTAAATAATTTAAATCTTTTCTTTTCTTTTTTCCTTTTTTCTTTTTATTTTCTTTTCTCTTTTATCTTTTAAAACCCATTTTCTTTTTTCCTTTTTCCTTTTTATTTTCCAATATCTGACTTCATCTTCATTTGACTTTTATCAAAAGATCACGAACAAAAAATTAAGTTGTAATATCAATCGAAACAGATTCAGTGAGCCTCCCTAGAGAATTTCGTGAAGGATTCTTGGCCAAAACATCAACAAATCAGAGAAAAGACTGATGAACAGTCTCATGAACCTTCATAAGAACACCATAATCAAAGTCGAATTTTAATGAGTTGTAGATGTAGATTTCTTCACGAAAACAACTGCAAATCATTATGTGAAGACTCGAGATTCATCATTCAAACCTGAAACATAACGGAACACTCGAATTTGATCCAATCTTCAATAGTTGACTTTTTCCTTTAAACTTTGACTATGAAATTCGAGCTCAAATCATCATCTCAGGATCTATAGATCGACAGAAACAATAACGAAGTGATTTTCAATAGTTCTGTATTTTTACATTTCATTAATTGTTGCTAGATTGAGCCAGAGATCAAATCACCAGCGTTTGTGAAAAATGAAGAACACGAGATCGAGATCATCAAATCTGTTGATGTTTCTCTGAATTTATGATGCATGAAGCTTAGGATTTTCATATGAAACACTTTTGCAAGCTCAATTGGTTGAAACAATCATCAATTGAAGATTTGCAATTTTGTGATCATGTAGAAAATGAAATCAAGTTAGCGGTGGAGACCAATAGCCTGAGGATGCTTTGCCTGGTAGCGGTGGAGGGTTGGCTTGCCGTTTACCCGGGGTTTACCCGCTGCGGGGGGCCAATGTGCCCGTTCGTAGTAAGGGTTCCTCGTAAAAAAAAAAAAAAAATGAAATCAAGTACTGTAGCAGTTGTAATATTAATGACTTTTTTTATTTGTGTTTAAGTTTTCTGAAATATGAAATATATGAAATGATAATCGAAATTAGTTGCAGAATCCATTTGTTTATATACAAGATGTAACAAGATCTGTAATTTAATGGTTCTAAATTGATTTTGTAATTATAGATTTGTAAACTGATATATGGTGTTTGGAAAAGAGAAAGGATAAGAATAAGAAATAAAAAAGGGAAAGAAAATGGATGTTAAAAGAGAAAAGAAAAAGAAAATAGAAATAAAAAAAAATAAAAAAAAGGGAAGAACATGACAAATTACAAAATTACGCCGGTCGTTCTTCAACTGTAAAAGAGATAAAATGACATAATTGCCCTCACATGTTTGGCACATGCTGAAGCTTAACAGAGGAAATAGACGGACAGTAAACAGAAGGACGACACAAGTTACAAAGTGCAAGTTCAGTGACGAAGAACGCAAAAAACAATCTTCGAGGACGACGCCTATGATTTCACTATATGTTCAAGGACGACGGGAGTAATTTTGTCTTTATTTCAAGTTTGATTATTTGGTATGAGATTTTATATATAATCAATTCAGTTAGTAAGAAGTTACAATAATCAATTTAGTTAGTAAGAAGTTACAATCTAAAGATATGCTTCTTGACATTGTAGTAAAGATTTTGGACTCGTTAATTAGGTATTTGAAACTTATAGGGAACATGAGTTGGACGACACTATTAATGAAGCTAAATAAATTGTGGAAACTATTGGCATAGAAATTAAGTTTCATGTAAAACGTGCATCTTATAGGATAAAACAATTTGATTAGATTCTAAATACTAAAAGAGAATAAAAATCTGGTGAATATAAATTTAGAACCGATTACTTTCTTGTTTGGTTGAGATGGCTCCTGTACAACTGGATAATAGATTTAAACAAATGAAACATGTTGAATCTGCTTTAACATGTGATAATAATTCTGATATCGATGGAAATGACTTATTTATGGAGTTTTTAATTCTGCAAGACATGTTGTCGAGTAGATCATACGAGGGAGAATGACCTTGGACAACTATCCAATTATGGAGTTTGCGAAGACAATGGATATGTTTTCTAATATCTTACTTGCATACAAGATTTTGTTAACCGTACCAGTCACGGTAGTATTCACAGAAAGAAGTTTATCAAATTTAAAGTTATTGAAGTCATATTTACGGAGTAAAATTAGTCAAGAAAGAGAGGCTGGACGGATTAGCAAATTTGAATATTGAAAATAAATTTATAGCAGAAGTTGACAATGACAAAATTATTTAAGTTTTTGCTACGAGAAATGTACAAAGACATCGTTTTAAGTGATATATGAACTTGTAATTCGGAATTAATCTCCTTATATTATAATATATATTCTTTTAATAATAAGAATTGGCATGGACAGCCTTGAAGATAATACGTCTTGTAATTGGGAGGATAAGGTAAGCGTGCATACTGTAGACGGAGATTTAAGGATCTTAGGTCGCTTGCTAATAATCCTAGAGGCGGAATACACTAGAATTGGGTTAAACCGAGATATGGGTCGTATCGGGATCGAATAGATCAAACCTAGGACAATTACTAGATTAGATCGATACCTAAACAAAGTATTTCGGTGGTATTTGGTTTTAGGGTTCGGCAGAGACGAAAACCTGTCGATTAGGGTGAATGAGATGATTAACCTCAATAAAGAAGTCTCAACCCGTATATATACTGCATATCAGACACACTCGGTCGAGTGTGTGGACACACTCGGTCGATTGTGTGTGCAGTTTAACTAATTGATTGTTTAACAAATTAAGCCCGCATAATCACAAACGTAATCAATAGTCACAAGTAAACATTATTACATAACCGAATGTATCAAACTATGAATCAATCTACGGCTGGGGATTCATGCACTAACAAACTCCCCCTAAGACCTAGCCGTAGAACATAAAAAATTCAGTTATCAATCAGTAAAAGGATCTGTCATCCAATTCTTCAGATAGCAGAGTTTCACAACTCTGCAGTACTGTTTAGCTTGCACACGATTTTCTGGACGATACAGCATCCTGTTGTAGTATAAGGTGAACATATCTTCCTCACATCAGTTCCTCAACCAAACTGGATCCAAAACCCTTATACTATCATTTTCATCTCCTCCATCTTTGTCTAACATAATAACCGCTTACTCCGAGCGTTCATCATAATACCACCAACGAAAACGAGGACTGAAGTGCTGCGGCATCTTTCACAAGGGAACCTTTCGCATATACTTCACAGGTTGATATTTTACTATCTTCCTCCTTACCCCTGTTTTCCTGTTCGTCCTGTAAGAGATCTTTGGAAATTGTGGTCGAAAGCCTACAAAATTAGATGACCGAAATTATCTTCTTATCTTACGAACCAAAATATCAGGAATTCCACAATAATCCTGATACAACATCTTAAGCCTGGCCACCTGCATAAACTCAAAATATGGTAACGATTTGAAATCGTATGCATACTTGATATAATCCACTCCGTGTTCTTTCTTGATCGCATATATATCAAATTCTTTTATATAAGCCCAGGCTATTATCTTTCCCTTAGCACGTAAACTTTCACAGTGCTCGATAAACTTTAAAAACTGCGGCTCCACCTTAGGCTTCATAACATACTGCCTAATTCGCATGAAAATCTTCCATTCTTCTTCCAAAACTTCAACCTTTTCTTTGTTGATTTTCACCGGCAAAAACCCTTCCGGTAACACACTTTCTTGTTCTTTCTGTTCTTTTTCCTTGTACTTTCTATCCAAAAGTTCATCATTCATTTGAAAGTAATGAGCAAAAGTTTGAAGATCATTATCAGCAAAACCTTCATAACTTGGATACGGCTCTGTCGGCTCATCCTCAATAATCACTTCATCAAAACTATTATCACTTTCATCAACAACTTCTATATCACTCACCTCATCATCAAAATTATGAGCCCCTGAAGTCGAAGCTTCAGTCGACGCCTTTGATGCAGCGTCAGCAGATTCCTTAGCTTGTCGCTCTAGACGCTCCATCAATTCCCGTTCAGTCTCGGTAAGATCCGGAGGGATCTCCCCTTCTTCTAAATCAGTGTAAACAGTAGTGTGATTAAGACGATCCTGCATAGCTAAAACTTCAGAAACTATTATTACTTGAAGTGGAGTTACGTACAGTGGGTGATCCTCAGTGTAACCTTTAGCAATCTCAACTGCCATGTCCTCCTCATTACCTAGGGTAGCAAAAGGATCTGGACCCTGCTCCTCTTCTTCAATCACTATCTTCTTCTCCCATTCATTTAACCTCTCAGTCAATTCTTGATTTTGAGTCTGAAGAGTCAAAATTTCTCCAGCCTGACTTCCAACATTTTTCTCAAGTTCCTCAATTTTCAACTGTTGTCGATCAACTAACTCCCTCAACGTCGATATTTCAGGTTCCCTTCTTTGCTTATCTTCATCAGCAGCCTTTTGAAATTTTGCAAAATCAGCAGTCAACTGAATCAATTGCCAATTAACTATTCCTGTCAGATCACATGTAACTCCTTCAGGACGCTGAGTAGTTTGGACTTGTTGAGTAGATGAGTTTGTTGTTGTTGAGTGGGTGGCACTTGTGTAGAACCACGAGCATCACCAGTAGCTTGAACAGTCGGAGCAACCTTCTGTTGTGATTTTGTTGTAGAAGATGAACTTTCGTCCTTAACCAAGATCTTCAAACGCTTCTGTCTTTGTCTGGTTGACACCTTAGGAGCTTCAGCTAACTTTCTTTTAACCAAATCAACTTGACTGTCATCAAGCGCAGTCACATCCTCTTCATCAACTAATCGAGGACCAGTGTGCTTCGGTGGAGGCTAATTTACCTCTTCCTCTCCTTCGATAGTAATATCGGTCTCATCTCCAGAAGTACTATTTTCATGTCGGCAGCATAAACCTTCTGGACACACGTACTTTTCATCAGCCAGATGACCGATCAACCTCTTCTCTGGAACCTCAACCATGTTCTGCAAAAACCTATTGAAGGACTGATCATTCAAATGATTCTGCTTCAGTTCATCATGAGGAATTTTCACTAACCCTTGAACTTGCTTCTCGAGCATAATCTGAAGAAACCTCGGAAACACCAGATGTACCTTCCTTTTAACATTCAGAACCATTCCATCAAATATAACTTGAGAAAAGTTAAAATCATCATTCAAGACCAACGCAACAAAGATAGAACTATATTTTGCAGTCATCTCATCGAAACCACCCTGCATCGGGCTCAAACACCTTAGAAGAACATATGTAAAGTATCTGTACTGCCTTGGGAGCTTAGTACGTTTCACAGCCTTGGTTATATCACCAGCGTAACCACATCTCTTCAAACACCTTCTTACCTTCTTACCACACAGGAAGATTGATCTTAACCCTAAGCGTACTTTCAATAGAAGATCATCCTCACCTGTGTTTAAATCTACTTCTGTGAAATCAACTGAAACTAAATTTTTTCAAACAAATGACTATTACAGGAAACCTTTACCAAAAAATACTGTTTGGAAACGTAAGTCAGAAGTGAAAGTTGTCCAAAATTCTGAAGGTCCTTCCGGATCTAAGGGACAATGGGTGGAATTGCCAGTGGTTGGCGTTGATGGGAAACCCACTTCCATTCGGGCATGGGTGGCCCTTTCTAACTAATCTCCTTATGTTTATGTGCAGGTCGCCTACAATCCTCGTTGCAGTACATGGATTGTTGATAGTGGGGCGTCCAGGTACATGACAGGGAACTTGTCCTTACTTTCTAATGTGCAAACAGTGGATGGAGGACCAGTTTCTTTTGCAGGTAGTGAAGGAGGTTTTATTACTGCGCAGGGTGTGATTTCAAATGAGAATGTCAGCTTTGATAAGGTCAGTTTTGTGGAGCAAATGTCGGACAATTTGCTTTCAGTTTCACAAGTTGCTGACAAAAAGTATACGGTTGCTTTTGATGACAAATTGTGTTATATCTTGAGAAAAGATTTCGTGATTCCGGAAGACATGATTTTGATGACTGCTCCAAGGTGTAAGGATCTATATATCCTTGATATGCGAAAGGCTCATGTTAAAGCAGCTACAGGCCATCAGGCTTTTGTTTCCAAAGCTACTGAGCAGGAGTCTATTACTTGGCACAAGCGTATGGGTCATCTGAGTCTAAGAAAGATGAATAATCTAGTTCATAATGGACTAGTTGATGGTGTCAATCTTAAGAGTTTTCATATTCCAGAAGGATGTCTTCCGTGTAAGAAAGGGAAACAGACAAGAAAACCTCATGCTTCCAAGAAGCATCATTCTGTTAATGTTCCTTTGGAGTTATTGCATATGGATCTTTTTGGTCCAGTTAACTGCAAGACTATCACAGGAGAGTTATACTGCTTGGTAGTTACGGATGAGTATTCTCGTTTCTCTTGGGTTGTGATGCTGAAGCATAAATCAGAAACTTTCGAGCACATTAAAGTTTTGATTATGAAGCTTGAAAGTTTATATAAGTTGAAGGTTCGAAAGATTCGTACCGACAATGGTACGGAGTTTAAGAATAACAACATGATACTGTTTTGTAATGAAAAGGGGATACAGAAACAGTTTAGTCCTACTTATACACCTCAGTCAAATGGGGTAGCTGAAAGAAAGAATAGGACGTTAATTGAAACCGCAAAAACTATGCTAGATGATGCGTTTAACGACCCGTCCTAATCCATCTGGACGAATACATTACATTTGGTTACATCGCGAGGTATTTGACCTCTATATGATACATTTTACAAACATTGCATTCGTTTTTAAACGACAAACTTTCATTTACATCGAAAGTTGACAGACATGCATACCATTTCATAATATATCCAACTATAATTGACTTAATAATAATCTTGATGAACTCAACGACTCGAATGCAACGTCTTTTGAAATATATGTCATGAATGACTCCAAGTAATATCTCTAAAATGAGCAAATGCACAACCGAAGATTTCTTTCATTTCTTTCATACCTGAGAATAAACATGCTTTAAAGTGACAACCAAAAGGTTGGTGAGTTCATTAGTTTATCGAAATCAATCATTTCCATAATTTTAATAGACCACAAGATTTCCTTTATTCAATAATCATACACTCGCAAGTGTTTAAAAATCATTCATATGGATTGAACACCTGGTAACCGACATTAACAAAATGCATATAGAATATCCCCAAAACAGAAATCCATCTGTATTAATAATAACTCGAAGTACTAAAGCATACCATTTTCCAGTATGGGGGTGTTAGTGCCCGTAGATCTACCTTTAGGATTCGCGTCAATTAGGGTGTCTGTTCCCTAATTCTTAGGCTACCAAGCTAAAAGGGTGATATTCGATTCGATAATCCAACCATAGAATGTAATTTTCGAGTACTTGTGTCTATTTCATCAAACATTTATAAAAGCAGCGCATGTATTCTCAGTCCCAAAAATATATATTGCAAAAGCATTAAAAAGGGAGTAATGAAACTCACTATCCAATATTTTGTAGTAAAAATATTCATACGACGAAACTGAACAATGCAGGGTTGGACTTGGATTCACGAACCTATATCATTCATATATATATATATATATATATATATATATATATATATATATATATATATATATATATATATATATTAAAACATATACTTGTAATCGAACAATTTCATATATTATAACTTTATATATTATTTATTTAATTTGTAGATATATTTAAAAATAATTATTATTTATATAGTTATATATACATATATATATATATATATATTAAAAATACCTAATTTGTTTTATATAAATATTTATATAAAAATATAATATATTCATACTTATATATATTATTACTTATAAGTATATTTTTTGTTTATATACATAAAAATATAGTAATTAAAAGTTGTATTTGATTAATAATAACATTACTTATAATAATAATTATAACAAGACTCATAGCAATAATAATAGTGATATTAATAATAATACTTGTAACAATATTGATTTTACAGTTAATGATAGTCATGATACTGATTTTAGTACGTACATAATAATAATACTCGTGATAATAATATTACTTATGTCAATATTAACACTTCTATTAATTATAAAAAGAAATTAATACTAATATTTACGAAAATGATAATAATTTATATTACTTTCATAATAATAATAATAATAATAATAATAATAATAATAATAAACATATTCATGATAATAATTTTAAAGTTTTAAATTTAATTGTAATATCATAATTAATAATTATAATAATAATAATAATAATAATAATAATAATAATAATAATAATAATAATAATAATAATAATAATAATAATAATAATAATAATAGATATAATACTAATAATAACAATATTGATAATTATAATAATGGTGATCTTAATAATAATACTACTAATAATAATAATAATAATAATAATAATAATAATAATAATAATAATAATAATAATAATATTAATAATAATAATAATAATAATAATAATAATAATAATAATAATAATAATAACACCAATAACAATAATAATTATAACAATTAATAATTATAACATTAATAACTAATAATAATAATCATAACAACTAATAATAATAATAATAATAATAATAATAATAATAATAATAATAATAATAATAATAATAATAATAATAATAATAATAATAATAATAATAAAAGAACTTATGTATACCCTTAAAAGCTTTGAGTAAAAAGAAATGCTCCAGACGGGACTCGAACCCGAGACCTCTCGTTCACATAAACACCCACACAACCATTCAGCCATTTACATTTTTCTGGAATTCTACCCAAAAATATAAACATAACCCGTCTTTTTCTGTGTTCTTATTTCTTCTTCATCTTCAACAGATTTAATTTGATCCGTAATCAAAATCAAGTAATAATGAATTACTTTATTAGTCTAAGGATTTAAAATGGGTATAGAATATAATTAGTATTTAAAGGGATTGAAAAAAAAAAATGCTGCTGTGCAGCGAACATGAAAAGAAAAAAAAACATGATTTTGATTTTAAACTCGTTTTAGTTACAGAGTTCTATATGAAATAGATTTCAAACCATTCCTAGAAACTTTTCAAATCGTCAATTAATCTAAAAACATAACAATAAATTCGAATTTCACAAAGAACAGATTTTTTGACTTTTTGAATCTTATGTTTAACCTCAAAATTAAAACTCGATAAGATGAATTGGATGTTTAGCTTTTGCAGATAGTTGAAGTAAAATAATCTTAACAAGGCTGCATTACTAGATTTTGAAGTTTAATACAAAAACGAGTTTTGAAAAATTTGAACCAAGAACAGAGTCGTTTGGTTTAGCATTCTGTTTCTGTTTTAAAAATTAAATCAATGTAATCAGTTGTAAGCGAATAATGATATTGGGAATATACTGTTGATTGAATGTGATAACAACTCTGAGTAATTCCCTTGTTTTATAGAGAATTTAATCGACACCTTCACTATCAGAATCATAAATAAATAAATAAAAATAAAAGGGAAAAAAGAATGGGTAACTGATTTTTGGATGGTTCCTATGATAGAGATTCTGATTTGTACGATTAAATGGACAGGAAAACAAATCACTACAGCTAGAAAACGATGGAGAATCGAATACGTACTCTTCTGTATTTATATATGTATATAATGTATTGAAATATTTATATATCAGTATATATATCTTTATATATGTATAACTGTATTTTATATATATATCTATAAGTATTTATATAAATCTGTTTATATATTTTATTATATATAATCCATAAACTTTAATATTTATAACGTTATTAATAATAAAGTACTAGTATTAATTATAATAAAATTATTAATAGAAATTTCAAAATACTAATAATAATAATAATAATAATAATAATAATAATAATAATAATAATAATAATAATAATAATAATAATAATAATAATAATAATAATAATATCAATAATAATAATAATTGTATTAATAATAATTATAAATAGTAGTGATAGTAAGAATCATAAAATTGATAATTTTAATAAGTTTACTAACAATAATCATAATAAAACGATAATAATAATATGTTTATTAATACTAATAATAATTCTACTTATCATAATATTGTTGATAATAATAATATTAATAATTTTGATAATATAATAACATATATCAAATTTCATATTTCTATATATCTGTATATTAAATATATAAAGAATCATAATGACATTAGTTATACAAATTTTAATATCTAATATTAATGAAGCAGATAATAATAATATCAATAGAATTAATAATGATAATAATACTAATATTAATAATAATTCTTGTACATGTCAAATTTCATATATACTTTATATAATTATATTAATGATACAAATATTAATATTAATATCAATAATAATAGTGCTAATAATATTAATATAACAATTATTCCTTAATTTGTAATTACATATAATGTATTATCATTTGTCATATCATATCTACCAATTATATAATTCATTGATTCTTTAATATTTATATATTACAATATATAATATTACATATGTATAGCATATATATGTACTTTCATTTTTATAGCAACTTAATTAATCTGTACATTATTATATTTTTATTTCTATTGATTAAATTGCATCTTAAATCTCCGTCTCTTAGATTAATTACTTTAACATCTTACAATGTTAGTTTTTGATCACAAAGTCAGTCCTTATTTGAGATCACACGATGTTTCAGGTAGAACAATTGAGCACAAATATATTGACGCTGTCCTCTTATCACCTCAATGTACTTTCAATTTGATTGAACAGAACCATCTCACGATGTTTCTAGCAACCCTGTCAACCATGAGCTTCTACCTTAAACTTATACCTTTTGTTTCAGATAACAATGTTTATCTCAAATTTATTGCATACTTTAAAAAGACGCATACCGGCCGCTATAAAGCCCATACTTAAACGGAAATCGTATGATGTATGATGTTGGATGGATGGTAGTGATATATATTTGAGTGATGGAACGCTAAGGTATCCTACAGACGATATTCCCTTCTATCCAGGTCAATAGGTATAATCCCATATCACAGAATGATTTAAGTTCTCTATATCTGATGATTCGACACAATCTAACTCTCCCCCTCGGATGTAGATAACTTAAACATCCAAACATGTCTCGGACAAAAATACTGTAGAATCCTTCAATCTTGTTCAATTCTTGCTCCATAATTCTCTTGCAATGATGTGGTGCATCAATGTATTTACAACTTGAGAACCAAAACAGTTTTTTTTTTTTTTTTGGATTTTCTGATGTTGCAATTATCTCCAAGCTAGATTACAAAAAGTAAACAAAATAAATAAAATAAATATAACTGTACATGATGATTCACCATTGTCTTTGACTTTTGTGGTATCTGCACAGAAAATCAATCTTCTGATGTTGAAGTCTATAACCCAATAACTTTGCTTTGTACAAATCATTCTATGCATGTGATACAGAATTGCACTTCTCAACCCATCTAGAGAGAACACATCCCATTGGATACCCGACATAAATGTTGTTGACTTTCGGTCCAAGCATTAAAGGTAAATAGAAACAAATATGCACTCTAGACAAAGTATGCTCACCTTGGGGACTCACAAAATTATCCTTTGCTACCGAGTATAAATCGTAGTAGGGGAGACCTCAACCGTCTGTTGAGTTTCTGAACAATTATTTCTCAGTACATATTCAATAATAAGTAGGTGACTACCCTCAACCGCTGTAAACCTTTCAATGATTTCCTCATCATGATATTAACGCGTTGTTATTGTGATCATCTCTATCTAAAGTTATGTCAATAAAGTCTATTAATATACTATCAATCATCCTCTAGACATGTCAGTTCAGTATTGCAATCACTTCCCCACAGATAGAATAAGCAACTCATTTTCTAAATTTTTCAATTTTTTTATTTGATTTTCTGGTTTTATAATTTTATGACTTTTCAATTTTATCAGTACAAAAACATAAAAACAAAATAAAACACAAACTAGGATGCAGTACTATCAGAAAACAAAAATTTATCATGAAAATTAAGCATGCAAATGACCTATTAAATACTATGCAAGGTACACAAACTATACAGGCAGTTCTAGGGCATTCACGACTCAGTTTCTTTGGAAGGATCCTCTGTGTTAGGATCCTTTGTTTCAGGAACCACGTCAGTTAGTAATTTAATTCCAATTTCTTTTAACAAGAACTCAAAGCGTGGTTTATCAAAAGCTTTAGTAAAGAGATCAGCCCGATGAGTTGTAGTATCTATCTGCACTACATCTATTAACTTTTTCTCATATCAGTCTCTAATGAAATGGTATTTAATCCCTATATGTTTCATTTTAGAATGATTTACAGGATTTTTAGTGACAGCTATAGCAACAGTATTATCAACATATATAGGAGTGTTAGAAATATGTAAACCGTAGTCTCGTAGCTGCTGTTGAATTCAGATAACCTGTGATGTACAGCTGGCCGAGGTAATATATTCTGCTTCACGAGTGGACTGAGCCACTGCTGTCTGCTTCTTACACTGCCAAGTGACTAGTTTGCTACCAAGGAACTGACAACCTCCTGACGTTGATTTGAAATCTTTCTTGCAACTGCCATAGTCAGAACCACTATAAGCTGTGAGATCAAACCCATCAGGATATCATAACCCTAAACTCGGTGTATCTTACAAATACCTCAGAATCTTCTTAACCACGAACATATGATGAACATTAGGATTTTCCTGATAATGAGCACACAGACAAACCGCAAACATAATATCTGGTCGAGAGGCTGTAAGATACATTAGAGAACCTATGATCGCCCTGTATAACGTAGGATCTACTGGAGCACCCTCACAATCAGGTGAGATCCCATGATTTATAGACAACGAAGTCTTAGCTGGTCTTTCTGCTTCCACTTGAAACCACTTCAGAATATCAGCAACATACTTGGTCTGATGCAAGAAGATGCCTTTATCCGTCTGAACTACCTGCAAACCTAAGAAAAACTTTATAGTACCCATGGAACTCATTTTGAACTTCCGCTGCATGACCTTCTCAAACTCATCAACCATTCCCTGATCCGTTGACCAAAAGATAATATCATCAACATAAACCTGCACTAACATAAGATGTTGTCCCTTCTTCTTGATGAAAAGTGTCTGATCAATGACACCTCTCCTAAAACCATTTTCAAGCATATAGTTGGACAACGTGGCATACCACGTTCTAGGAGCTTGGTGAAGACCATAAAGTGCCTTTTCAAGTCGATAAACCTTTTCTGGGAAATGAGGATCTTCGAAACCATGTGGTTGTTCAACAAACACTCTTTCATTGATCTCTCCATACAAAAACGCGCTTTTCACATCCATCTGAAATAATTTAAAACCCATGAAAGATGCAAAAGCCAAGAAAATTCTAATTGCTTCCAGTCGAGCAACCGGAGCAAAAATCTCATCATAGTCAATCTCAGGGATTTGTTGATATCCCTTTACCACCAACCTAGCTTTGTTTCTGATCACGATACCCTGTTCATCCTTCTTATTCTTCAACACCCATCGAAGACCATAGGGTTCACAACCATGTAGTGGATTGACAAGTCTCCAAACCTTCAAGTGTTTAAACTGTAACAGCTCTTCCTGCATAGCACTAACCCACTCATCATATTTCAACGCTTCAAAAGCATCTTTTGGTTCAATTTGACATACATAACATGAATGAGCATGCACAAATACTCTCCCTGTCTTGTTCAACGAGGAATAGAAGGCTGTTACCACATTCGCACTTTCTGATTCAACACCTTCTGCTGATGATTGACTCTCACATACTACTAGATTCTCAGATGTATTAGGAACTTCAGACACAGATGCTTCATTAGTCATGACATGAGGAATTCCAATATGAGGTATGCCTCTTGTATCAACATAGTAATCATCTAAACGTTTTGGAGGCATGATAACACAATTTGACATACGTACTCCTCCTGCTTCAGTTAGCTGTTCAGTCCCTGTTACAGTTGGAGGTTGATTATAAAGAGGATTTAAGTGTTCTTCTGTCAACCGTGCCCGATTAACACCCTCATCTTCTTCTGAATGACTATCTTCATCTGTATCATACACAATCTCCACATTAGGGTCGGCATTAGAATGGTCACTCTGGATGCTTTGCCTCGGACTCTGCATCGAACTTTGATAAGAACTTCGAGTCTGAACTTGAGTCTGTCAAGGAATAGAAATGATATTCTCTGTGGAATTCTGAGCATCATACAACATCTGAGTAAGTAACTCATCGTCTGTAGCCTCCGGTGGAACGTTGAAAGAGTCAAACAATTTATCATATTCAAATTGCCATGCGAATCCTTTTCTAACACGATTAGGAGCGTTACGCTGAATATCAACCTCAAAACGTTCTTCAATGCACTTAGATTCAGTATTGTACACTCGCTTATTTGAATTTCCATAACCCAAGAAGATACTAGAGACAACCTTTGAATTGAATTTCCCTCCAGTGTCTCGTACTAGAATAGTACAAGGAGCACCAAAGGGTTCAAAATGCTTAATGTTAGGCTTTCTCTTATGTAACAGTTCATAACAGGTCTTTCCGTGTCTCTTCACCACCAGAACTCTATTCATCACATAACACGCCGTGCTTACCGCTTCTTCCCAGAAAACAATAGGTAAGAACGCATCAGCTAGCATAGTTCTTGCGGTTTCAATTAACGTCCTATTCTTTCTTTTAGCTACCCCCATTTGACTGAGGTGTATAAGCAGGACTGAACTGTTGCTGTATCCCCCTTTTCATTACAAAACAGTATCATGTTGTTATTCTTAAACTCTGTACCATTGTCGGTACGAATCTTTCGAACCTTCAACTTATACAAACTTTCAAGCTTCATAATCAAAACTTTAATGTGCTCGAAAGTATCTGATTTATGCTTCAGCATCACAACCCAAGAGAAACGAGAATACTCATCCGTAACTACCAAGCAGTATAACTCTCCTGTGATAGTCTTGCAGTTAACTGGACTAAAAAGATCCATATGCAATAACTCCAAAGGAACATTAACAGAATGATGCTTCTTGGAAGCATGAGGTTTTCTTGTCTGTTTCCTTTTCTTACACGGAAGACATCCTTCTGGAATATGAAAACTCTTAAGATTGACACCATCAACTAGTCCATTATGAACTTGATTATTCATCTTTCTTAGACTCAGATGACCCATACGCTTGTGCCAAGTAATAGACTCCTGCTCAGTAGCTTTGGAAACAAAGCCTGATGGCCTGTAGCTGCTTTCACATGAGCCTTTCGCATATCAAGGATATATAGATCCTTACACCTTGGAGCAGTCATCAAAATTATGTCTTCCGGAATCATGAAATCTTTTCTCAAGATATAACACAATTTGTCATCAAAAGCAACCGTATACTTTTTGTCAGCAACCTGTGAAACTGAAAGCAAATTGTTCAACATTTGCTCCACAAAATTGACCTTATCAAAGCTGACATTCTCATTTGAAATCACACCCTACGCAATAATAAAACCTCCTTCACTACCTGCAAAAGAAACTGGTCCTCCATCCACTGTTTGCACATTAGAAAGTAAGGACAAGTTCCCTGTCATGTGCCTGGATGCCCCACTATCAACAATCCATGTACTACAACGAGGATTGTAGGCGACCTGCACATAAACATAAGGAGATTAGTTAGAAAGGGCCACCCATGCCCGAATGGCAGTGGGTTTCCCATCAACGCCAACCACTGGCAATTCCACCCATTATCCCTTAGATCCGGAAGGACCTTCAGAATTTTAGACACCTTTCACTTCTGACTTACGTTTCCAAACAGTATTTTTTGGTAAAGGTTTCCTGTAATAGTCATTTGTTTGAAAAACTTTAGTTTCAGTTGATTTCACAGAAGTAGATTTTAACACAGGTGAGGATGATCTTCTATTGAAAGTACGCTTAGGGCTAAGATCAATCTTCCTGTGTGGTGTCTGTCGAATGGGTTTGCAATTCATAGCCCTGTGTCCCAACATCCCACAATTAAAACAATGAACATTATCAAAATCATTAGCATTAAACAATTGACGCCTAGAAGGTGAAAACTGTCTCCTCGAAAGTGTATTCTGTTGCCTAGCTGGAGGGGGTGATGTGACTTGCTGTTTAACAGTCTGTCGACGATTAGGTGGAACATATTTCGTTACCCTTCCTGAATTTGAACCCTCACCTTTTGGTGGAAGTTCAGCTTTGGGATCAACAACCTGAGAATTCACAGCACTACTATCCTTAACAAACTTAAAGGGGTGTGCTGAGTGTTTTTCCTCCTAGATTGTTTTGGCTTACTAACACTCCTTTTCTTAGTCTTCTGACTTTCACTCCTATTTGCCTCATTATTTGTATTCTTCAAAATTGTAATGGTTTTAGTCACAACTACAAAGGGTTTCCCGTCCTTTTCGGTGTCAACATCAGTGTCAGACTCCGTCTCATAAACAACATCTAATGGCTTCTTACCCTCACCAGACTCACTTTTACTCTCTACATAATTTTTCTCAGGCTTACCATACTTTGGTTCTACAACCGAATCCCTATTCTTCTCAACAGGTTTATTGATAAACTCTCCTAAAAGCGGTGGGGCAACCTGATTGTAGCCGATCCCTTGGTTTTTGGGATGTTTCAAGGTTTGTGTCACGTATGTCATTCTCTGCCAATTATCAATCCTAGCCTTCTCTGACTCGTATTTTAACTTGTATGAATCTTTTTCTGCCTTAAGTGCTTCTATCTGGCTCAAATACAGGTGAATCACTTTCTCATCTTCTACAATAGTTGATTTTAAATGACCTACCTGATTTTCTAAAGACTTAATGACATCAACATACTCTTTCTGCTTATTCAGGTAGTAGAGAGCATCATCATAGTTCTTTCTATTTGTCTGATTTTTCTAAACTCAAGTTCTTAAGTTCAAGTATAAGTTTCGGACAAGTTTCACAGGTAGCAGGTATCTCATTAAGCTTAGAGACTGCACATTCAAGTCTAGTTATTTCCTGTTCAAGATCAGTGTATTTTAAACATAAAGAATCTGAATCATTACATACCTTGTCATTGCTGGATGTGTTAGCCATGAACGCGTAATCTTTTCTACCAGCCTGCGAATCTGTATCTGATTCTGATTCTGATTCTGACTCTGAACTTGTACTGTCTGAATAATCAGCATCATAACCTTCTTTGCCTTCAACTTTAGCAGGATTATCCGAACTTGTCACCGTAACTACCTTGTCATCAGTACCTTCAACATCACCCTTGATCAAATGTGCCAGTTCTTTTCTAAACCAGGTTCCTGTATGACAACTCATTCCTGAGGATTCATCATCATCTGAAGAGTCAGTTGTGAATTCAAGATCAGATAAATTCTTGGCTTTACGGAACTTATCGTACAACTTATCACTAATTCTCTTTCGAAGACACATCTTCATTACTGCTTCAACCCTTTTCATACGAGCGTCACATTTGCATACATAGAATGTGCAAGCTGGATCATCTTTACCTATACACCCAGATTTTCTCCTGATAACCCTTTCTTCTTCTATTTCTGCTTCACTCTTACCAACAAAAACCACATTAGCTTTTTCAGTATCAACTGAGATTGACCGATCACACACTTCATCAGCATAAGTAGTAGTCAAAGCTTTAGATTGACCACTAGAAGTTGCTTCCTTATTCACTGTCTGACCAGCATGTCCAGGAGTCACCTCAATTGAAGTATTATGAAAAAGATTATGAAAACCAGTCTTGAGTGGTCTTGTGCATGTCCGCTTGAAATGACCTAGTTCATCACAGTTAAAGCATCCCACTTTGGACATATCAAACCCAAATTTAGTGTTACGATTCAAACTCAAGGTCTCTGTCATGTTCTCTTCAGATACTTCCTTGCTCGTATCACGACACTACCCATAGCATACAGGATGTCCATTATTTCTATCTCATCCTCATCTATCTGATCATAGTCTTCATTCTCCATATGACCATTTATTATCTGCCCACTGATCATATCATTATAAGAGTTAACCACGATAGCAGCTAGAGCCATATCCTCCTGAATCTGTTCTAGAGGCCTCTTCTTGATATTATCTATCTTGATCACTGGTGATTGAGACTGTTGCAGAACGCCGGAATCAATAATTTTAGCAGATGATTTCAGTGCTTGAGACTTTGCATTGAAATACCCTGACTCTGACTGTGGTGCTGAGGTCTGTGACGCTTTGGTTGAAATGAAAGCTGTTTGCAATGGAGCATGACCTCCTGAAGATGACCCAACAGTTGAAGCTGTCGCTAAAGTACCAAGTCTCTTCCTTTTTTCCTCAACCTGAATATCCTTTTCCATCAGCTTGGATGTAAAAGCTGTCAGGATTAACGTACGACCAGATGCAATGTACCTGTTCTGAATCTTTTCAATTTCGTTGTCCCATTTTTCAGGAAGACCATCTTTCAACACTCTAACTGCTTTATCATCTGATATGTCTATTCCATAATCTGTCATTTCTGCAACCAGCAGGCGATATCTTTCTAAGGTTTGCCCAAGAGTCTCGGAGGGAAGAGCTGCGAATACTCTCCATTCATCTTTCAAAACCTTACCCTTAGTGGCACGGTAAGTAGCTGTACCCTCTATGGCTGATTGAAGAGCAAGTCAAAGTGTATGCGAGGTCTTGTTCCTGTTTTTGAATTGGGAAAAGATTTCCTTAGATAGTGCCTGAGTTAACTGCGCGTAGCACTTACATTCCAAGTTATACTGTTCTCGCTCTGCAGGATTAAACTCCGACGTTTCCTTTTGTTCCCCATCCCCTCCATTTGGCCAAGCATACTCATTCTCTATTAACTCCCACAGTCTAGAATCAACACCGTTCAAATATATCATAAAACGTGCCTTCCTGTCCAAAAAGTCCTTTAGATTATCAAGTTTGGGTACCTTATTGGTAGATCCAGACTCATTTTCGGAAAGTAGTAATTTATGAAGTCCTGATGCAATTACTAAGGCGCTGTATTCATTTGATACTTGTTCATTAGTGTCCGACATTTTAATTAATTATGTGAGAATTAAATGTAAATTAAGTTTCTGGGTTAAAAGACACTCGGTCGATTGTGTAAGACACACGGTCGATTGACTAATACACACGGTCGATTGACTAAGACACACGGTCGATTGTGTAAGATACACGGTCGATTGTCTGTCAAAATTTTGGCAGCACTTCGTTACACACTATGCCTTTGGTATTACAACTTACACGGCTGACGGTCAAACTCCCACGGTCAATTGTATTGCTCACACGGTCGAGTGACTACACACACACGGCCGACTGACTATATTGATCTCACACGGCTTTGGAAATACACACAAGGTTGACTAACAAACTCGCTCGGTCGATTGAGGGACTCACACGGCCGAGTGTGTTCTTGACAGATACAGGTCGACTTTTAGGGTTTTCTAGACTCACATCGATTTTTTTTTATCGATTTTTGATGTAAAACTCTAAACCAAAACGTAGAAAACAAGTGCAATGACGCCAGAAACACTTTTTGACAAAGAAAACACAAACTATAACGTAAGAAAAAGGATTAATCGTTCAAAACACAAATAACACCAAAAACACCAACTATTTGACCCAAAAACAATTTAGATCAAGCAAAACCAGAGACTCCAGCTCTGATACCACTTTGTAGACGGAGGTTTAAGGATCTTAGGTCGCTTGCTAACAATCCTAGAGGCGGAATACACTAGAATTGGGTTAAACCGAGATATGGGTCGTATCGGGATCGAATAGATCAAACTTAGGACAATTACTAGATTAGATCGACGCCTAAAAGAAGTATTTCGGTGGTATTTGGTGTTAGGGTTCGGCAGAGACGAAAACCTGTCGATTAGGGTGAATGGGATGATTTTCCTCAACAAAAAAGTCTCAACCCGTATATATACTGCATATCAGACACACTCGGTCGAGTGTGTCTCTCAGTCGGTCGACTGTGTAACACAGTCGGTCGAGTGTGTGGACACACTCGATCGACTATGTGTGCAGTTTAACTAATTGATTGTTTAACAAATTAAGCCCGCACAATCACAAACGTAATCAATAGTCACAAGTAAACATTATTACATAACCGAATGTATCAAACTATGAATCAATCTACGGCTGGGGATTCATGCACTAACACATACGGTGTCTGAATCATCTGACGAGGAAGATAATGTGCAACACGAATAATTAAATAGTGGGCCCCACATGTTAGCGTCACCCAACATCAAAGGGCTGGCTGGTGTGGGTTTTAACGTGGTTGTGCCCACTGCCCATCCACGTTAAATTTTCGTGTGCGGTTTGGGGCCGGGTTTAACGTGGATATGGAGGTACCTTAGTGTAAGCATAGTTTCACATCATATTTGGAATCCTAGCAAGTTAGCGAAAAAATGTACTCGCAGGACTAAAATACAACCAATTAATTAAATTTATACGGTAGCTTTGACTGTTGTTTTCCACAACAAAACTGATTTTATATATAGAACATCAATGGAAATCAAGCAACCAGATTGAGGTTATTTTTATTTTGGAAATTTAGATATAATTAAAAACATTACAAGAGATGATAGCAAGCAAATCGAAAATTGAACAAACATTATTGATGAAAAATAGTACTTAATCAAGCATCAATATCCACATTGCAAATGCTTATCATTCGCTTATTCAAAGAAACCACAAACAGAGTGATGCTAATCTTCAATCAAAAGCCGATTTCATCTCTAGGCACTCTTCAATTGTTACCCAGCCAAAAATTTCTTATACCACATAGCCGAGTGTTTAGGATATCGTTTAAGGTTATCGTTGTAATCAACATAGTTAAGCCCAAACCTTTGGGTGTATCCAGAGTTCCATTCGAACGTGTCAAGAAACGTCCATGGGAAAAAACCCTTCACAGTTACCCCTTGCCTGTATACCAAGTGTTTGAAATCATTAGTTAGAATTATAACAATATAATTACATTTTTATATATACTAACCAAAGGAATAAGTATAATATGGCATTTGAACTCACTTAATCGCATCCTTGATCGCCAAAATATGTCTATAATAGAAACTGATTCTTGCTGTATCATTCACACCTCGTGTTACTATTCCCCTATCAGTTTCACCATATCCTGTAAAAGAACTCATGAAATAAAAGGCCTAAGATTATGATTTCCTATTTTAGGTGCTTAACTCATATTCGTGTGGAATTTTCGGGCATAGCCCAACGGTTCACCCCATGTCCTTGAGTCATGGGAAAGGAGAGATCGTGGGTTCTATCCTTAAGGATGCCCCTGATTTCTTTAAATCAATTGAACACTGGTGATATATATTGACCATATAGGGAGATTTTACTGGCCCGCTCGATGGGATAAAGGCTCGACCACATGCCCGTATGGATTGTGGTTCGATATCCCCTGGTTAGTGGTTCGGGTTATCGCCCGAACGTGTGCATGGGTGACAAATGAAAGTATTCGATGTCAAAATTTGCCTTTCAAAAAAAACTCATATTCGTGTGCTATATACCGCTTTCTGTAACGTAGATGGTTGGATTGTTGTACTTATTCTTTACGTAGATGAGAAGATCGCGCATGCCTCTTGGATAAACGAAAAATATACTCACGTCGGTCTGCAAAAGATGAGAAATCAAAACGCTGCGTTACGTGTGGCACATTATTATGTTCCAAAAAACAGCTAATGATTTGAACTTACCGGTGCACCAATAGGTCTCCCATTTCTCGATGCTGTAAATTAATGTAACAAAAGATTAGTTATCAAGTTTCCGACAATAAATAGTTATTGTACAAGACTTAAGTACTGTTATGGATAGCCTGAACAGGAAAAATCTTATCTGTTTACCAGGTCCATTTACTGATTAAAACTATTAAAACTTACTAGTAAGATTAGATCGAGAATCTGTTGAATAACTGAAATGCACGGTGTTAGTCGATTTGATATGGGCTGCATAATTTGATGTGTAGTAATTGATACCGATGAAATCAAATGATCCCTTAAGTAGATTTGCTTCTTCAACACTGAATTTCGGTAATCTTTCTTTCACCAGTGTTCGCATACTTTGTGGGTACTCGCCAAATACTATAGGATCCATGAACCTGTCCAATTACAACTTCATAATTAAACAGTCGAGTATGAAAATACGTACGCCATACAATAATATGTATTATATGTCGCCCTTACCATCCAAACATGAAATCAAGGGCTCGCTGTGCCGCTTGTTTATCATCTTTACTAGGAGAAAATGGTATGAACCAATGACTTACTATTGTAATACCAATCACTCCCTTTTGAGTAGCCTACATAAATGCAATAAAGTATTAGGTTTGTAAATAAAAACTTATCCATCTGTAATATACACTTTTTGTGAAGAATTAGTTGTGCAATTTTTATTGTCACTTTTGGGGCTGTTTTCGTGTAGTTTTTTGGGGAGATGTATGGCCGTTTTTGTGCAGTTTTTGTGCTAATTATTAGTTGCTGATTTTGTGATTCATTCATCATGTTTTGATGCAGTTTACTTGTTTGTTTTGCTCGAATGAATATGCAGTTTATGGCTTCTTTTTTATTTTTGTGAAATGCAAGGGGTCGAACTGCGCCAAAATGTAGTGAGTGGGGATTGGACTTTAGTCTCCTTCCAAGATTTTCAAGCATCTAACTGCTAGGAGAGAGTACGTATTAGCTACTGTTATGTTAGGCACTATCTTCTTTTTTTAATTAAAAAAAAGTAATTATAATAGTTAACACTACAAATTCGACAAACTGTGTATATGAACTTATGAAATCTTGACCTGGTACTTTTGCTTGTAAAGTTTAACAACCAGTGCATGAGAAAGAAGGATGTTATGCCCAGCGATATAAGGCTCGGTGGCTGAATTCCCAGCAGGACAATCCTTGCTGATCCATGATGAACATCTCCCGGGTGCAAAACTACCCAATTCGTAGCTGAAAACAGTGGACGAGTATGGCTCGTTAAAAGTAATCCAATGCTTTACTCGGTCCCCAAACTCCTTGAAACATAAATCCGCAAAGTCTTGATAGTCCTTTCTACAAGATTAAGGTGAGAATAAAAGAGTAAGCGAAGTCTTAAAAGAGTGATTAACGCAAGTAATATGATTTATGATAATGTATGTATAATGAATAGTACTTAAGATAAACTTGTTAGGAAAGTGACTATTATGTAATTAATGATATACTATCACATTTCATATGATATTTGTCAAATGACCTGAAAAGGTAATATAAGTTACACAATTGGCCAATAAAGGTAATATGGGTTTTGTAGATGCCCGAAAGGATTGCGTGTTTCAATTTTTGCCGGAAAAAAAGATCGTGATTTGAAAAAATGTGCAATTTAGGTTATATCGTCAAATTCATTAACGACTGTTAGTCAAATTTCGTGAAGTGCTCACATGTGTTTGGCATTTGACGGGCAAAATTACACGGTTAGTCCCTGAACCTTGTAAAAAATAAAACGCAATTTGACAAATAGTTTAATATTACGTCATTCAGTACTGAATCATTCAATTAAGAAGCAAATAAACACACCCTTAGGCCATTTCTCTAATCGACTCAAGTTATGACTTATGAGGTTATTGACGTTTGAATTTGAGATTTCTTGTGAGAAAATCATAACTACAACCGTTACTATCTATAGATGGTTTTAAAATTTATTTATATACTGTAATAATAATGACAATGACAAAGACAAAGACAAAGACAAAAGATTAAACTTTGAAAAAAAAAATAAGAGGTGATTTACCTAAACTGAGGGTGAAGAAGGCCACCATATTCATCTTCTAATGCTTGAGGTAGATCCCAATGATAAATTGTGACAAATGGTTGGATACCTTTTGATAGGAGCTCATCAATAAGATTGTTGTAGAAGGCCACACCTTCTTTGTTTACACCTCCAGTTAGCTTTCCCTCTTGTTACAATATCAATTATATTTGTTAGATACAACACATCTTCTTATGTGCTTATTACTATAGGTAAGTATATCAAACACCCTTATAAATACTAGAGAGTAGTTTATAACAAGTTCAACACTGGAAAAAAATAATGTAGACACAGCCTACTTTTCAATCGAATAAATGCTTCAAAATTACTTTCATGCAAAACGCTTCAAAATAATTGAATTCAAGACACTCGCTAGAAAACGCGAACTTACTGGGTAACAATCGGGGCCAAGAAATGGATAACCTGAAAGCATCGAGACCTATATCATCCATTAACTTCACATCCTCCTGTTTCAGTTCATACGAAAAAAAAATTATTATTGAAAGGTAAACTCACACAAACCAATAACACGAATATTAACAACCATGAATATGTCCCATGTGGGACTGGAACTCTTAACCTCTTGGTTAAAAGGGCAACTACGATACCACTGGGCCAAATGCCCTTTGGTTATTCATACGAAAATTATGCTTAATATAAAGAAATTTATATTTAATGTATTATTGTTACTCTGTAACTCTGTATGTGATACTAACAAAAGCTTAGAGTCGTTACTGATATCAATTTTCAATTTTTTGGGAATATAACTTTGTTAGTATAGATTCTGTCCCAGGAAGAGTAACATGTTGTCACATTGGTCTAAGAACTATAAAAAAATTTGGCATATATACCTTGTATCGGTGATAAAAGTCATCAGCTACGTCTGCGTTGTTTCCATCTAATATCTTTTCTACAAGTGCAAAATACAAATACTAGGAAATGAATTACAATTTACCAACAACTGATTGTTAGCTAATAGCAATAACAATAATCATACTATATCGAATAACGTCACAAAATTATTTTAATACTCCGTTTATATATGTATTTACTAGTGAAATGACCCGTGAAATCACGGGTTTATTTAAATGAAACAGTTTAATAATATGTTTGAGGTATTAAGAGAATGTAAATGCTAAAGTCATTTAGTTTAATGACCCGTGGAACAACGAATTACTACTAAGAAATTTGTCGTTGTTTTTACAAATATATTGATGTACTTAACTTGGTCAGAATAAATGAACTACCTTGATGTACTTAACTTTGTCAAAAGCCTACATTACAACCTTTTATTGAGACATATATTTCGCATACATATGTAACGTAATTAATCTCGTAAAAAGCAACCTTTTTTGAATAATAATAATATGACAACTATAATTATAATTATAATAAATAATAATAAAGTTTGTTTAAAAAATGAGTATTTATATTTTTAATAATAATAATAATTAGTAATAAAAAATGCCTCTTGAAAAATGTTTAAAAATTAAAATACAATTATTATATGAAGGTTGTACAATATGCTTCAAAGTTTCTACACGTGTTTATGAGGTGATTTATAAAAGATTGTACAATTTGTTTTAAAGTTTATACATATGATCTTGTGAGTTTTTTATCATAAGTTTGTACATAATTATACATATATTATAAAATTAGCATGTTAATTTTTTACTAAATACAATTACTTATTTTAATGACATCATAATGAGAGCTTAGAATTTTTTTCTTTATTTTTGAATTTTTTTTAGCTTATATAATCCTTATTTATGATATCATTAAGTAGATTTAATTTAATTATAAAATTAATTTTATTTATGACATCATCTAAATGCTCTCACAATTTTTTTTTTCTTTTTGATTTTTTTTAGAAGGAAAAAAGATAATTATTGCATAATCATTTTTAGTATTTTAATAGAACTTATAGAATAGATGTGTGCAATCTACTTTGAGTAAAAAAAAAAAAAAACTTTTCTGAATCTTACCAATTGTTTTTTTTATTCATATTTTCAATGAACGTAACTAATTTTATATTTTGAGAATACACATTTAAATAAAACAATCTCAGCAACTAAATAAAAATAAATCAATTGAATAAATATATTTTGTAAGGCTGTATCCAATAAATATATGTATGTAATGAGTAAGCTTTTTTATTTTACTTTTTGGTCCCTATAAAAACTAATTAAGTTTTTATTCCCTGTTTTTCTAGTCGATTATTCATTTTCACCTTCTTTACTTGTCACTCATTACTTTTAACCTTTTTTTTTTTACATGTTTACAAACCAAAAGAATATAATCTGAGCAAATACAAGGCAAAAATGCTAACAACTCGTGCTCCATCATGTCATGGTAGGACAACTGATGGCAATGACATGTGCTCCCCTCGTCCTCAATCCCTCACCCTTTCCTTTACTTCTTTTTTGCACATTGTAGCACGGTAAAGACGAAATATAATTTTCTTATTTGTACTTTTAGCTTCATTATTTGTGAATTAGTTTATTTAATTAAAATAGATGTGTCATTGATGGTAGTAAATCTGTTATAATTTTGTCTTTTAAGAAATTGTTGATGTGGCGCTAGGGAAGACAATGAATGCCCAATTCATCAGATATTCTGTGACGACCCGGAAATTTCCGACCAAATTTAAACTTAATCTTTATATGGTTTCGACACGATAAGCAAAGTCTGTAATATTGAGTCTCAAAAATGTTGGAACTATATTCATGTAATCAGTTAACCTTTGACTATGCCCGACGATTCACGAACAATTATTTGTAAATAAATATATGTATATATATATGTATATATAATAACTTGAAATAATAATATACGATTTAATCGCTTGAACTAAATAAGTAAAATAATATACGATATAATAAGGTTGTTAGTAAAATGAATCTGTGTGTGTGTGTGTGTGTGTGTGTGTATATAATATATATATATATATATATATATATATATATATATATATATATATATATATATATATATATATATAAAGCATATTAAATATAAATATTAATTGATTGTAACCTTTGTTTATTATTCGATTATTATTTAGAGGAGTTTAAATTGAACTTATGTAATTTTAAGTTCATTAATAGAATACGTAAATTTTAGACTGATTAAAAATATTTTTACTTTGTTAATTTGAATCTTTATACTCCGCGTATATTACTTGGGACTGAAAATATGTAATAGGCAATCTTTTTATGATTAGTTCTACAAGGATTAAGACCAAATTATGTATACAAATAATACCCTGAAATAAGGGAATTTTTATTAAGACTTTTATCCGTCATAGTTTAACAACGGAGCACGATGTACCATTCCCTTACATATTGTCGGTAATAAACATCCAAAATAGGACAACTAGCTTCACACGTTTTTAAAACTTTTGCTTTATGTAATGAATATTATATTTATCATATTTAATTCTTTTATATAATATACTCCGTGGTGTATCTTTTCTTTGTGCAACTCAACCCACCAATTTCATTGAGTTGGTTAGTCAATCACAACCAATCACTAACACTCATCGATCATCACTTTTATTAATCACCATGAGACCATCATCATCAACATTCGTCAATCACCACTACCAAACCACATGAACATCACGATTCATTGATGTTACTCAACCTGATGATGGTACTGATCGAATAACCACCATCACCAACTTGTTTCGGAAACATCTAGTTAAACTATTATTTTTTTTGCTGCAAGCAAACACCAAAGCTAAACCTACTTCACCTTCAAACTCAAACCTCACCACCACTATCCTCCTCCCTCTTCTTCTTCGACAACTCTCATCTACCACACAAAAATCGCTTAGACTACCACCAACTACAACTACTGCACTATTGTTTCTGTTTATGGTTGGAATCAACAACATCTCATTATTAAACACCCTCGCCACACACCTATGATCATCACTAAAACAGCCGTAAACCACCACTAATCACCTCCTTCTCTCTCTTCTTCTCTCTCTCCTCTTTTCAAACGAAACCATTCATTGAAGATTTCTGATGTCCATGTTTACAAACCACCTGCTAACTCTTCATGTCTTCATTCGAGAATCACCATGAAACCTACTGCATCTGCTTCATCTATCTTCCTATTATTCTGCTCGAAACTTCCCATCATCAAACCATTGAAATAAAACCTGCAACTCACCCATTTAAATCGCTGCTACAATTTTTTTTTTCTGTTTCCAATTAGTAACGAAGAAGATGATGAATAAATGGATTGGTTATGATGAAGAACTGCCACGCTGGATAGCTATCTTCTGTTTTCTACTTCGTGATTATTTATGGCCGACAATGACAAATTATATAAACCCTACTTGAATTAATTTAATAAAGGTACTAAGTGTTGAGGAAGTAAAATACGTAAACCCTTAGATTTCATTTGGATCGGTTTCTGTTGGGCTCAAAGTAGTCATGGGCCACGAATTTTGCAAGCCCCATTCAGTTTCCGTTTAAATCCATCAGGCCAAGAAACCTTTGTGTTTGTATATTTTTTTTCTTTATCGTTCTTAATGGTAAACGATGCTTGATGATGATGTTAGATATTAAAAAAAGTTGATGAATTATGATGGTGATGCAAGAATGACTAAGGTTGACGAGTATAAGAATGATATCAATGATCGATGGAATGAAGAAGATGAAACGAGTATGATTATGATGAGGTTACGGTATAGCGGGTTAAATAGTTTAGGTTATGATTTAAAGCAGAAAAACGAGGATGGATGGATGGTTGAGGGTGTTAGCGATAAGCGAGAGGTCGGGGATTCGATCCCGGTCTCTGGCAATTCTTTTTAGGAAACTTATTCTTTAAGGTAGTACTTTTATTTTTATCATTATTATTGTTATTATTATTATTATTTTTAATATTATTATGAATACAAATATAAAGATTTTAAATAAGGATATTAATAAGAAAATAATAAAAAATTACAATTTAGTTACAATTTAAATGAATTTTTAATATTGTTATTATTATCACTATGATTATTACTATTGTCAATAAAATTATCATTCTTATTAAAATGATCATTGTTGTTAAAATTATTGATATCAAAAATATTATTTTTATCAAAATTATCATTTTATTTAAAATTTACACTATTATTATTATTATTATTATTATTATTATTATTATTATTATTATTATTACTACTACTATCATTATTATTATTTTTATTAGATGTATGGTTATTTTATCATTTTTATTATTAATATCATTATTATTATTATATTCTAACATTTTAATTATTATCATAAGTATTATCTTATCAAATAACTATTAAGTCATATAAAACTATATTTACTACCTATAACGTAACTATATTAATATCCTTATAATAAATATTAATATAAATATTTTAGTAGATTATTGATGAAACACTTAATTAAAATAACAATTAAACCACTAATAATATATAAATTTTGATCAATTACCATTATATGTGTTAATATATATATATATATATATATATATATATATATATATATATATATATATATATATATATATATATATATATATATATAAATGATATAGGTTCGTGAATCCGAGGCCAAACCCTACATTGTTCAATATCGTCATATGTATTTTTACTACAAAATACAATAGGTGAGTTCATTTGATTCCCTTTTACTCTTTACATTTTTGGGACTGAGAATACATGCTTTACTTTTACAACTGCTTTATTAAATGTTTTTGAAATACATTTTTAACTGCGAATACATGAAATGCTTTTATAAATGTTTGACGAGATAGACACAAGCAAAACATTCCTCGAATGAATTATGTGGACGTGATAATTGCCACCATTGAATTATGTGGACGTGATAATTGCCACAATTGATATGAATATTTTTCCCCTGATTATTATTGCTTGGTAACCTAAGAATTAGGGAACATCACTAATTTTGAGAATTAGTGCACGCCTAATTCACGCGAATCCTAAAGGTAGCTACCGGGTTTAACACCCCCACCCAGAATGTTCACTAGACGGAAGGGCTAGTGGGCGTGGTGTTTAGTACTTCGAAGTTTATATGATTATTATACAGACGAGATGTTCTGTTTTGGGGATATTATTATGCGCATTATATGTTAAGGTCGGTTACTAAGCCAAGCTATGAAAGCAATGAAAAGTGAATGTTATGTATCGAGAGAATGATTTTATACACAGGTTATGTGTATGTTATTTTTGTGCACGAGATATGTGTACGGTTACTAAGATTTATGAAAAATGAATTTCGTACACGAGAAAGGTGTACTGTATTTAAAAGATATCGCATGTACATTACATGTGGGTATAGGATTCGGGCCCATTTGTACCATGCAGCATTTAAATCTTGAAGTCTATCAAAATGATGAATTTTATTGTTTATGTTAAACTTATGAACTCACCAACCTTTTGGTTGATACTTTAAAGCATGTTTATTCTCAGGTATGAAAGAAATCTTCCGCTGTGCATTTGCTCATTTTAAAGATATCACATGGAGTCGTTCATGGCATATAGAGGTCAGAACCTCGCAATGGGACCATCTGATGAAGACTTCGTCCAGGTGGATTAGGACGGGTCACTACATATTCTCCCGATCCAATCTATTAAAATGAATATAGATGGTCTAAATGGATGATAAACAGATATTGATATGAACAGTGGCGAATTTAAGATGAAAATCCAATGTGGTCCCAAAAAAAATTTCAATGCTAATTATATTTGAAAGGTACTTTAGTGGTTGTTTTACCTTCAAAAAAAGTATAAATTTTAAAAATATATGGGGTCCTATAGTTAAATTTAGTAGTATCCTACACAATTTGAGGTATACATTGTATAAAAAAAATTTCCACTAGTGGGGTCATAGGACCCCACCTCTAAGGTGTAGAGTCGCCCTGGATATGAATGATGTGAAAAATTAGTGGATCAAATATGGATGGAAATTTATCATTGATGAATATATCCGTTTACCATACAAAATACATAATATACATAAAATTTATGGATACATTTACAACCCTTATACATACATGCTAGATTATAATCCGCAAATTTTCAGAACTAAATATAAAATACCGCTAACCAAATTATATGATTACACGTACACATCAATCAATCATTTATAACCACTATAAATTATTAAAATGTAAATATTTTTAAGTTCATATATTTTACTTATCTAATAATGTTATTTGATTTTATTTCTTTTATATTTTTATCGACATTTAACAAATCAAAATGCATAAATTAATCTTAATCAACTATGATAAAAATTAATGATATTATAAAACATGTGCGACTAATTAATAATCATAGATATTACACGTAATATTAGTTAATCATATATATATATTTATTTACAAATGTAATATATTTTATTCAGTTGACGACAACATCTACATGTTTTTGTATGTAATTATTATTAAATTACATGATATTTATAAAAATTATTTTAATAATTTCATTTTATAATAGTAATATCTTAAAAAATTGAAATTCAACGGATACCCGTTAACTCCTTTAATTCAACAGATGTAAATATTGAAGGATGATACATTTAAAATTAATGATATGGATATGGATATTGATATGAGATCATCCAATCCATTTTTGATCCATTGCCTTTCCTATGTGGCGCTGTGACAGTCGGTCATGCGTGAAAATTGTGTCATTGTCGGGAATGGTCTAACCATTCCCATCACTTTGGACCCGCCAATCCCGTTCTCCTCTCTGTCGCCAAACACATGAACTACAATGATGGATTCAAAAACGACGTCGTACCTATATATATGGTGTCCTTCTTGATATTAGTGCTGAAAAGATGAAAGAAATTAAAAGCTAGACATTGATTTTAGGATGCGTTTGATAAAACTGAATGATTTAGCGTTGAATGGTTCATAATCTGAATGATTTAAAAGTTCTGAATGAACTAGTTTTGAATGAAAATAACTTGTTTGATAATCATTTTTAAACGAATAATGTCAATGATATAAAATTATCATATTAACATTTGATATGAATAAAAACTACAATATAGTTGTTTAATAAGTGTTCTTTGATATAATTTAAAGAGAATATTACATCAATTTTATATGTTTAATGGTTAAGAGATAGTTTCAGCTCTGAATGATTAAGTACTGAATGTTGAACCATTAAGCACCATCTGTCATTCAAATGTCAAAATTAAATGGGCTAAATATTGAATGGTTACCATATGGTTTAATTAGCATTCAACGTTGAATTATTCAATTAAGAGGTAAAAAAACAAATTGATAATAATGGCAATGGCCACCCGATCCAATGATATCCACCCGATCCACCTACTTCGTGATGGATATGGATACGAATATGAATGAACCTAAATGAATATTATATGAACATGGATGAAAAGTTTCATTTACGGATATATTCATTAGGACCCGTAATACATATACAAATCAGATATATGCTTACATATTTACTATTACAGTTGCATTTACTGTTAAATTTACATTTTTTACGTTTTCAACCTTGTAATGATATAACTACGATATATTAAAATAAAACATGTATATATAACAAAGTAAACATACAAATTACATATTTAAGTTTGCATAATCCATGTCTGATAGTAAATTCAACAATTTGTGTTTTATCTTTGACAAATATTACACATTCTTGTTGACAATGGCGGAGCTAGTAGGGATGCAGAGAGGTGCTCAGCATCCCCTAACTCTTGAGTTGCATCTTGTATCGAGCTCTATTTTAATGGTTAATTTTTTTCCGGAAGATACGAATGATACAAAATTGGAGTGGGTAGGTAGGAGAGGAACTTTGAGATGATGAAAGCTTATGTCATATTTTAGTTCAAGCCCCTTAGTTATTAGCTTATATGTCACTATAATCCCAGAAAACTTAATTGTTGTTCATTAATGTTCCAGTTCTAATACTCGATAGAATTTTAATGAGAGATGATTCTTACACACTACTTTTTGATCTATGTACACTTTTATATCTTAAATTCACAGTTATATCCTAAAGAGTTGAACTTATATTATTATTTTAATAATAATTAAGGGTATAATAGTAAATTAGGTGTATACGGATCAAAAAGTGATGTGTGAAGACCACCTCACAATTTTAATATGTTGACATATATACTATATACTATGTAATATAATTTGTTGAAATTAAATCATGTTTTCTTTTTGAAATATATTTAAAATTAAAATAACTTATCGTTTTTAATTTTAACTAAATTAAAAGGTCTTGAGTAGTAAATAATAATTGTTATTGGTCGTATAATTATTGTACTAGGCTAAAATTGTAATATGAAGTTTGTAGTGACAATTAAATTGTGATAAATGAAGCATAAAGAAATCTACGTACGCATTCGGGTCTCAAATAGTAACATTAGATATCGATCGTTACAAATGGTTGTTGATACAATTTTCTATAATTTGCAGTTTTTAAAAAAGAGAAAGTACAAAATACTTTTGAAATTCGAATAAGAAAATACAGATATGCCGTTATCTATATTTTTATATTTATTAATGGATATATGGATATATAAAATGGTCATTTTTCTTCATATATAGCTGGTGAATTATTTTTATCCTTCAAATATAACGTTGGTGTTTTTATTTTTATGATTAGTTAAGCATCCTTCAATCATAAATCCTAGCTACGCTCCTGCTTGTTGATAGATTTTAATTATGTCATGTTATATTTATTTATGCTATACTAAGTTTTTTTTCATTTTGTCGCATATTAGAAAATATTATACCATTTTTTTAATATCCAATGGGCATCCATTAATCTGCTTAATCCATTAGATATTAATATGGATGGATGAACTAAAATTAAATGACTATAAATGGATGAAAAAAGTTAAATAAATATAAATGCGACATCACCCCAATCATATTTAAGCAATTGTCATCCCTAAGTTATATACATTGCACGTGGTGGGTATACACGGCACAAATGATTAATATAAAAACAAAATTTAATTTATTTATTACTCCATAGCATCAGCAAACCGTGAGATTTGACATGATCCACGAGATGTTGTATGAATATTGTGTCTATATCATATTTAGTGAGGTGTATGAATATTGAACACAAAGTTGCTATCACAAATTCATTGTAGCTAAAGTGGGGAAACTAGAGATTTGACAAGATCCACAAGATGTTGACTGCTGCGTTGGTTTTCATGTTAAGTTAACTATGATTAACCTACTGATGTATAAAAGAATACAAAATGGATCTTATAAATTATAATTACTCGTTTATCACGTGCTCTTCTTGAGATTAACTAGAAAAAAAATCCGACCGCGCGTTGCTGCGGTTGTATCAACGCGCGGTCGAATTTGGATATACGTTGTTTGGTACCTAATATATCTAATATGTTGAGTTGTTTGTTGTACGTATATGTATATGTATGAAATATAGCCCGAAATATTTAGTGTTTTTTAACGATGTCCGTTTTGCGCGTAGTTAGTCCCGTTGTGTTCGTTAGATTTTTTCGAGTTGAAAAGGTGATCTCGGAAAAATTTGACTCGCACCGAGCGAGAAGATAGGGCCCGTTAAAATTTCGGGGTGAAATTATTATTTTTTATTTTAATAAAGTTATTTATTTACACTTTCTACCCCGGAAAAAGTATAAAGTTGAGGGGCCGTTGTGTAAGTTGAGCGAGACCGTTTGTAGTGTAAACGCAAACTCAAAAACCACAACCCAAAACAACTGAAACGACGAATTTCGGCGCGTGTTTTAAGGGACCGTTTGTAGTGTGAACGCAAACTCTAAACAACAATCCAAAACAACTGAAACGACAAATTTCGGCGCGTGTTTTAGTATATAGGATAATAATTAGTAATCATTATAACTAATAATTATAAATAGTAAATAGTAATTCTTAATTAAAACTAATTAATTATTAGTTCTTTTTTTTTTTTCAAATTAATTCCTATTTATTGGCCGGAGGTTCACTCGAAAGTAATTTCTTTATCCGTCGAATAGAGAGGGGGATGACTTACTCGACGTTTGAGAGTGAGTTCACTCTGGACGGAGAAATGACTTTCTTTATTCTCGGATAGGCAAAGGATTGTCAATATCTCATCTCCCCCATACATCACTTATGTGGTATTGAGTTTTGTTGTTGTATAATAATAAATATAATATAATTATAAAATTATAATATAATAGGATAAGAAAGTAATTTTATTTACACTACCAATAACTAAATCAATAGTTAAAATTAACATTAACATACTATCTATTAGACAAAATTTGTTTTAAATGCGATTAATAGTACTATTTACATTTTTTACTTTTCTCAAAACTAACCCCCTAACTTCCATTAAAATACAAATCAAACCCCCCCTTTTATACCTATATTCTAAATTCTAAATTATTATTTATCTCATTACTAAAATAAAAAATACAGAATAATAACACTCATCACGCTTTACCGACTTGTACGCTGCGCTCAAACAGTTAGACCCACAGGGACCACTATTGTGCTAAAGTAATTTTTTTTTTTTGTCTCCAACTATAAAAGAAGCAACTTTCGTAAAAGAATCAACCCTTCAATATTACCAAAAGATGTCGAAAAAAATTCTTTTTTACAAAAAACTCAACTAACTTTTTTTTCCTTTTTTTTTCTTTTCTTCCTTAACGATAAAAGAGACAACTTTCATAAAAGGAACAACCCTTCAATGCTACCAAAAGATGTTGAAAATATTTTTTTTTACAAAATAGATCAACTAACTTTAAAAAAAAAAAAACTCGAACGCTAAAAGAAGCAACTTTCACAAAAGTAACAATCCTTCAATGCTAAATGTCGAAAAAAATTCTTTTTTACAAAATAGATCAAGATTTTTTTTTTTAACTCGCATTCTAAACGGAGCTCCCGACGCGAAGCGAGGGCTCCACAACTTGTTCAAATCAATTTTCGAAATTCAAGCAATAATTAATTTGTAGAGAGAAACAAATATGACATCATAATTTAAAAATCAATTATTGAAATATAAAGTTATTCCGTATAAACCGGTTATTGAAATATAAACTTGTCGATTTCATTTACTCCTTCCGTCTCAAATCTATTATCTCCAGACAAAAAACACATAGCTTAAAAACAAGTATCTGACACGTACTTTTTTTGTTAACTTTTCAGTTATACCTCTTATTTTTTACCTGTCTTTTTATCTTACATGTATAAATTAGTAGAGGCACAAAAGAAATTTATAACATTATTCTTTTTCATTTATAAAAGTGGACAATTAATTTGGGACATCTAAAAAAAGAATAGTGGACAATAGATATGTGACGGGGGAATATAATTCTCTTTTTTAATTAATGGTGGTAATCTGACTTCTTATATGAGAGATCAGGGGTTCGACTCTCGCTCACTGAGAAATTATCCTTGTTGTTACCCGCCATTTCATTGGTGTCGGAGGTTACGGACGATTTGCGTGAACCTCACCCAAGTGGGTTATACTACACACGATTCTAGTATTGATTTTTCATGGAAATTTTCTTCCGAGGGGCGGTAAAATTGATATCTTAAACGAAAGTGATTAAATTGTCATATTATCAAGCATCCAGATTAAGCTTGATAAAACTATAAAACAAGTTTTTAGTAGTTCAAAACTAGAAATGACACAATATCGTTTATTAGAAGTATCCGAATGAAATGAGTGCACTAGACAAAAGTCATCTACAAACATTGTGTACCACAAACATCATGAGTGCAGGTCATCTATGTATTGAGAGACTGCCCCACCGATGAATAATGACCTCATTGTCACATTGCGTACCACAAACATTATGAGTGCTCTTAGTGTTCAATTAGCTACAGTAATAGTTAGTAGCTAGTCTATATAAAACCTTGGTTATAAAACATAACAATTATTAGCTAGCTAGCTTATAATTACGTAATTATATAATACCATTACCTCTGGTTACGTTGTGGAACTTATCGATCAGTATGTATATATACTTATATATAACATCTAAGAAGATGGTAAGGTTGATAATTAAGTTGTTTAAAGAGTCTTAACTTGCTTAATAATTAATTATATAATGAACGTTGTTTATATAAACCTGGAAACTTGTGAGTGAATGTATCCCAAATACTTGGACCTTTTCCACCTTCAAATGCTGCACCTTCATACTACACATATATAAAATGATTATGATGAAGTTAATAGTGCAGGGATAATAATTACTCCGTATTAATTAACAAAACAAATGATAGTAGTATATTTTAACGTGTACTTGATAAGCTGCCGATGCAGCTCCGAAAACAAAATCTGAGGGAAATGCGGTTCGGTTGAAGACTACTGATTGAACCAGCAACAAGGAATTGACAATAACAGCCGCTACTAGCACCACTTGAGCACCCATATTTTGTTGCATAATTAGAAAGACATAAAAATAAAATGTTGAACTTGTTTTGGTTTACAAACACCAGCAACATGTCTTTATATAGACTTTTGCCATATATGCACAATATACACATGCTTATTCTCAATTGTCTTTTTTCCCCTACATAAATATTCCACCTCTCTCCCATATTCATAGTCTATCTTTTTTTTTATCTATTTCAAATTAATAGTCCACATTCATAAATAAATAAGAATCATTGGTTATGGTGTCTTCAAACCCTTAATTACTTTATTTAAGTAAAACAAAAATGTAGATAAAAAGTAAAGGATAAAACTGAAAAGTAGACGAAATAGTATATGTGACAGTCATTTTTTTCTAAACTGTGTGCCTTTTGTCAGTAGACTATTAAATAGGGACAAAGGAAGTAAGAGGAAACTATCATCAAAAGATTCGAAAGAAACAACAACAAGAAAAACTAGACGGAGACTCTCGCAACTAGAAAGCCTAACCCTATGAAACCAACCGACACTAGTTGTGTTTGGATGATTTGCTTATTAGAGTTTATAAAAATTTAAACTTATTGTGTTTATAGTAGCATTGTCGGAATGACAAAATTCTAAAAATATGTGAAAATTTTATAAAAAAAGTTAGTTGAACTAGTTTTTAAAATAAAATTTTATATTATTAAAGGGTAATTACACAAATACCATTTCAAATAACTTATCATTTTTTTAACAGCTTCAAATAACTTATCATGTACTCCGTATTTTATTATTCTGTTTAGTTAAATCACAATTATAAACTCGCGATTCTAACTACTTTATTAAGTACCTATACATATTAGTAAGCTTCCAGTTATAAACAATCCGCTCTCCCTATCTATAAAGTTTAGCCATTTACTATAATTTAGTGGTTATATCTAGTGGATATGATATAACCACGCAAACCTCATCCTTGAAATTAATCATTTATGATATTTAATGTTATGTGGCATTCCATTTCAATATTATGCATTAGCGGTATATATTTACAAATCCTGACACGTTAGTAACGCCTTTTTTTTTTTTTTTTTTTTTTTTAGTACAGCGGAAGGGGAAGACTTAATTTACATAAATACTCTTAGTTAATTTTAAACATGATTATCACAGATACTTAGTTAATTACTTCATTACAAACCATAGTTGTTACGTTAACGACTAGTTACATATTTACAAAAGTTAAGACATCAGAGTTCGTCTTGTCAAACACACCTTCAACCCGACACCCGTCCCTACCAGCATTAAGATCCAAAACCTGCAAGGGAGGAGGTGAGGGGTTAGCACGAGGCTAAGTGAATGAAACTATCAAAATGTCTAGCATACATTACCAACTTGTACTCCTACAACAACTTACAACATACAACAACTGGCAACTATGCTCCAACTAGAGGACCGTCGGCTTGTACGGGCACACGACCACTAGCTAATCAGGCTAGATTCTACCGATAGTCCTTACTACCGAATCCCCAGTATAGTAAATCCATACGCAGGTGATGCGTCGTTCAGCACTATACTCAACAAACAGTAGCCAACTGGACCCAACCACAACTAGGTTGACCTCACTGAGATGAACCTAACAGATCAAGGTTCCAACAACAACAACAACAACAACAAAAACTTATGCACATACACCCAATCAACTACTACTGCTACAGACAACTAATACTACTAAAAGCATGGCAACCCTAAACTACGATCAACTGTACAACATAACTATTAAACATGGCAATTAACAACAATATAAACATAGTAGCGCAACTTACTACTCTATACTAGACCAAGTGATAATCCCACTCATCGAATACCAGCAACTAGCTAAGATAATCTATCACTGAGCGGCTTCCTTATCCTTATCATCCGAACATAAGGCAAATCAAGTTAGTTTCTGACCGTTAGCACAAAACAGCACAGTAAAGTAATTCAGTATCAAAAGCGCCGCTAAAAAGTCTACTCAACACTTATGCATTTTCAGAATTTACATCCTGATTATGAAAAGACATGCGGGCAGCATAACGGCTAGACATCAACACTTAGTAAAATATTCTGCCCTCAAAGACACTCGGTCGACTGCCTCACACAGTCGGTCGACTGTGTCCACACACTCGGTCGCGTGTCCTCTCACTCAGTCAACTGACTAAGTTAAAATCATCTGGTCAGAACTCCGACACACTCGGTCGAGTGTGTCACTCAATCGGTCGATCGTCTACACAGTCGGTCGAGTGTCAGGAGACACTCGGCCGAGTGTGTTTATCTGATGAAGAAGATGAACACAGCTACGGGTTTAACCCAAAATTCACCATTTCTTGCTCATGAGCTCGTTTCTTACCACAAACCTGATCAAATTAGTTACACTAAACATCAATAAACATAAACCCACAAGATTTTGACACAAACAACATCAAAATCAACCATTTTGACCTAAATTGCACTTTTTAACAAATTAACACAAAATCTCATTTTCTCAAAGATTAAATCTTGGAAACACTTTGATTCTTACCTCAAAAGACTCAGTAAGTTGTAAAGAACAAGATAATATCAACAATTTGAGCTCTAGAACACAATTTAGGAATCTAGGGTTAGAGATTGGAGATGAAGTGGGTACGGAGTGTTTTTGGAAATTTTCTAGAGAGATAGAGAAATGAGAGAAGAAGGGCTGCACAATACACTTAATTGGAGTTAAAATTCCATACCCCATCACACACGAGTATTTACCAGTTATCTGATAACTTTTGTACTTAATTTGACTGCCATAGTGGAGTCCAAATTAAATAAACAAACCTGTTCTGTGACCCTTGTCACAAACTGGTCTCAACTAAAACAACAAATAATTATAAACATATAATTATTAAAATCACTAATTACGCCATACCCAATGGTAAAATGGTCATTTCACCTAGGCTCGATTATAGGATGTTACAAATCTACCCCCTTAAAAGAAATTCCGTCCTCGGAATCGGGTCAACTATGATCAACAAAACCCAAAATTGTTACTTGAACTGTCAAAACACTCGGTCAAACCTTATCAATCGTCTCCCCGATACCGCCATCATCCACCGCAATTGCATAGGAAAACGAGATCCTAAAGTCAATACACTCTAATACAAAATCATTTGTCACGATCTTGATCGGTCAACATCAGTCAATCATCTTATGCCCACAATTACACGATTAAGTCGATAATCAAAGTCAAAATTCAAGTTTCAAAGCCATTTTGTATCATTCATTTCCCGATCCGTCCTCAATTTCAACTTTTAGCACAGTCAACATTTCATAATTATCCCAAGTTTAGGTAATAAAATTAGTCGTCATGTTAAATCTATACATATGCCCACACAATTGTCCTTAAGTCAACAGAACTTTAGAGGTTATTCGTCTCATGTCCAGTCGCGTCATAATCCAATATAGCACATGCCACCTAATTTTCCTTCAGCTTCTCAGAAATTCCGTATGACTTACCACAATATACTTTTGTTGGCCGGACACAAGTATATTATCCTAAATCATACTTTCATTCTGAGTCGTCGAACCAGAAAATTCTACTTGTCTTATCCACAAACTTATGTTAAACCGGTCTCTTATAAAAGCATCGGTAATAAACTAACTACTATACAACTAGTCAAACTGTCTCTTCAATCACTGTTACCCAAACAGTGTCCATTAATTGTCCAAATATAACCCACCAACATTATCGTGCATCCAACAAGCATAGGAAATTATATAGTCAATACGGTTCACTAATGTCATATTAATCACAACATACGTTTATCAATATCAAAATACAATCAACTAGCATTGTCATACATCCAATTAAGCAAAGGAATTATCCAATCAACACAGTCCTCTATCTATCATATCGATCACAACATTGTTACTATCAAATAATCTCAAGCCGACCAAAAGTCCACTACATCAGGGTATTCAACATATCACAATTACGGTATTAAACCCAAAAGTCAATCAAAAGGTCACCCTTACCCTCCTAAGCATACAAGGGTTACGACCAACACATAAGCAAAATACATAACTACACTACAGTCGAAGTCTGTGATAACCCGGAAATTTCTGACCAAATTTAAACTTAATCTTTATATGAATTCGACACGATAAGCAAAGTCTGTAATGCTGAGTCTTAAAATTTTTGAACTGTTTCATATATTCAATTACCCTTCGACTTTTTTTCGACGATTCACGAACAATTAATATATATATATATATGAATATTGTAAAGTAAATAATTTATAAAGATTATATATAGAAATTTATAACATTTCACTTCATGTAAATAATTAAGTGTTAATATCAATTTATGATATCAAAACTATTATTATTATTATTATTATTATTATTATTATTATTATTATTATTATTATTATTATTATTATTAATATTAACAAGTATTATTATTATATATTTATTAATTATTAGCACTAATGATAATAAAAAAAAATATAAATAAATAAATAAAATTTAAAATAAATAAATAAATAAATAAATAATAATAATAATAATAATAATAAATATAAGATCAGGTTGTTATGCATCTCCATCACTTTTTAAATTACTGTTGCTAATAGAGATTCATAACAAAATGAATACTGTTTATTGATTGAGATTATTACTATAATTGAAGTTAGTATATTGTCTTTACATATTTCCGTTTACAATCCCATCATGTTATCAATGTTATTCTATCCGTATCTATCAATTCTATTATATCTTTCTAACTAATCATATATATGCACTTATATATCCTAATTATCAATCATCCTATTAAATCATCAATCATCCCACCATCTTCACTTGTTGTTTTTGTATTCTGTTAACCATCACCACTAATCCCTTTCACTATATCTTTTGTATTTTTCTTATTAGATGATATCTCTGTATTCATTTATATATCTATATATATATATATATATATATATATATATATATATATATATATATGCTAGACCTACAATCATCAACCATCATTTTTTTTTGTCCAATTATATACTTCTTTCAACTTTAATCAACAACCCACTATCTATTACACTATTTTTGGTTTAACAAATACATACATGCGTCTATATTAAATCCCACATCTTTATTACATTTTGTTTTCTCCCTCTTGTTCTTTATGTAAACTTCGTGACTCAATTACACATACAAAAACACCCCCTGTTAGTGTTTCTCCTTTTGTGCTACAACTCATTAACCTCACAATCAAGTTCATAATACCACCTAAACTAAAAACTCGATCAATTTGCTGCAGCCTGTTTTCGGTTAACCACGGTTGGCCGAAACCATCACCAAGTCGACACCAAACCAATGTCCGAATGATCTTATTGTTGCTACTGTTTTGAACACATCACCACCTCCATGTAACCATCTTCGAAGAACCAAACACCTATCGAAACCCACCAACAATACCACAACCATTATCGATTTTTCTGCTTTCTATAAGAGCAAGACCACAAACATTACTAAAAATCTCACCATAGTTCACTGCTACTTTTGTTGCTGCCACTACTACTCGTGTTCTGTTCCTCCTAACTTCGAACGACCATTATCAAACATCACCAACACCCACCTTTAATTATCTGACCCTGCTTCATTCCATCATCACCATACCATCTTCAATATTGCTGTATAGTACTATCTCTGTCTCTTGTCAACAAAGAACATCAAATAATCATCGTGAACTACTGTATAAATCATTTTCTGCGTTCTGTTTTCCAATAAACCACCACCATCTGTGTTGATTACTGCACGATCATTCCCAGCTGATGTTGTTATCTGTTTCCTGTTCAACCTGCAAAGAAAACCAAAATCACCTACTACTCGTTGAGCAATTCCTGTTCAACCTTCAATCCATAAACAGGTCAGAAATCTATAAATCTTTATCATCTAAATATTTTAATAAATTCAACTTTAATAACCTAGATTCCAACTAAATAATTCCCAAGTTCAAACTAATTTACATATAGAAAACCTACTAGAATTTATAAATTAAAGTTTTACAAATTAATTCAAAAAGCATATCAAATTTAACAACTGCAATATCAAATATATATATATATTGGATACTAAATAACTAGGATTTAATGTATTGATAAATAACTCAGACTGTACCAAAAAGTATACTTAACAAATATGATTAAACATAAGAATAGATACAAGTGAATTATTGCAGCCTTATGTGAAACGAATTCAGATAAAACGAGCCAGGAGATGAACTTGCCAAACAGAAAAACATGATGACAGTTTCATAGACGATTTGACTTCTGGAACCAAATTGGGGAAAATTATAAAAAAAAAAACAATTATATTAGTAAATAAGGATTTATTTAGATAACTTATTATGCTCGATCAAATTAAAGTACAGAAAATAGAGGAGATGAAGAAGTTAACAGTCTATTAATGAATCAATTAACCTAGATCACAAATTAATAAATTGATTGATTGAATTATTGATGGAGGATGATGAAGGCCGATAATAAAAATAGAACAAGGATGATGACGATTCAACTAACCTGCTAATTCAGCGATGATTTCAGTTGATCGACCTATTGACGACGATGATGATGATGATTGTTGATGGAGTAATCGACGAGTATTTTCCCCTCTTCTGAATTTTTTTTCTTTATCGATATGATTTGGGAACGAACATATTACGCGTGTTTTTATATATGATATATATTATTATTATTATTATTATTAATATTATTATTAGTATTATTATCATTATCATTATTAACAATATTATTATTATTATTATTACAAAGATTATTAATATTATTATTGATATCATTAATAATATTACTAATATATAGATTATTAAATATTATTATTATCATTATTATATAAATCATTACCATTATTATTATAAGTATTATCATTAATATTACTATATCTAAATATTATTATTTTAACATTTTTATTATTATTACTAGTATCATTATTATTATTATTATTATTATAATAACAATATTATTATCATTATCAATACTATTATTAATATTATTATTATCATTATTACAATAAAAAAATTTAATTATATAAAATATATTCAACAAAACTATATAATTTTTTTTTATTATATTCAATTAAGTTATTAATGAAACATATAACTTAACATTTAATTCACTAATAATAGTATATGAATTTGCTCGATTTCAATTATACGTTTTAATATATATATACAAATAATATAGGTTCGTGAATCCAATGCCAACCCTACACTTGTTTAGTGTCGTCATATGTATTTTTACTACAAAATACATTAGGTGAGTTTCATTTGCTCCCTTTTTACTCATTACATTTTTGGGCTGAGAATACATGCAAATGCTTTATTAACTGTTTTACTATATTTATATGCGTGAGTTTCATTTACCTTTTTACCCTTTATATTTTTGGGCTGAGAATACATGCGCAACTTTTATAACTGTTTTACGAAATAGACACAAGTAATCGAAATTACGTTCTATGGTTGAATGATCGAAACTGAATATGCCCCTTTTTATTAAGTCTGGTAATCTAAGAATTAGGGAACAGACACCCTAATTGATGCGAACTCTAAAGATAGATCTATCGGGCCCAACAAGCCCCATCCAAAGTACCGGATGCTTTAGCACTTCGAAATTTATATCATGTCCGAAGGAGGATCCCGGAATGATGGGGATATTCTTATATGCATATTGTGAATGTCGGTTACCAGGTGTTCAATCCATATGAATGATATTTTTGTCTCTATGCATGGGACGTATGTTTATGAGAAATGGAAATATGAAATCTTGTGGTCTATTTAAATTATGAAATGATTATTTATGTTAAACTAATGAACTCATCAACCTTTTGGTTGACCCTTGAAAGCATGTTTATTCTCAGGTACGAAAGAAATCTTCCGCTGTGCAATTGCTTATTTTAAAGATATTATTTGGAGTCATTCATGACATATTTCAAAAGACGTTGCATTCGAGTCGTCGAGTTCATCAAGATTATTATTAAGTCAATTATAGTTAGATATATGATGAAATGGTATGTCTGTCGTCAACTTTCGATGTAATGAAATATTGTATTTTCAAAAACGAATGCAATGTTTGTAAAATGTATCATATAGAGGTCAAGTACCCCGCGATGTAATCAACTGTTGTGAATCGTTTATAATCGAGATGGACTTCGTCCGGATGGATTAGGACGGGTCCTTTCAGTTGGTATCAGAGCAGAGGTCTTAGCGAACCAGGTCTTGCATTAGTGAGTCTAACTGATAGTCGTTAGGATGCATTAGTGAGTCTGGACTTCGACCGTATCTGCATGTCAAAAGTTTTACTTATCATTAGTGTCGGAAATTATTTGCTTATCATCCTTAAAGTCTAGACACGTCTTACTGCCTCTATTGCATAGACAGTGTATAGATAAATTCATATCTTAGTATATCAGTTATTGTTACCTTTGCCTGACAGCTTCCGTAGATTCCTCCGTAACTTATGGGATTTTAGTATTATATATGCATATGTAAATTATGTATTGCAGGGTACTAATCTACATTCTATTCTATTCCTTATCGAAAATCCTTCATCTGATCGTACGAGATGAGTCCCTCAACCAGTTCGGGTCCCTCAGATTTCGATAACTATTCCGATAGTTATTCCGACAGCTCTTCCGACATGGATATTCACCTAAGCTCCGGAAGTAATGTCACCAAAATGAATCAATCAATCAGCCATCCCCAATTCATCTGATGCATTCGTAGTCGACTTAATTAATGGAAACGCGCAGAAGCCAATCCCTTCCACCAACCGAATTCACCTCTTGACAATGAACCTGAAGCGTTTACCGGCGAACCTGTTTGAGACACCATTTTCAGTCTTATTTCCAGAGTAACTCGACAAGATCATATTCTATCCATAATTCTGAACCTTATTCATCCGCTCGTTCCGACCAACAATCATCCTGGAGTAATAAGTCAACGAACTTCGCGCTCGAATAATCAATTCGGAAAATATGGTGCAAAATGTACCAGTTTCAGCAACATCACCGGCACCAACAGTACAATCAATAACAGTACCAGTACCATCAACAATCCATGTCTCGACATCTCATTCTGTACCTCGAATATAATTATTGTTCTACGAATCGTACTACATCATTTATCTTCGTTCGACATGGTGATTATGTAATCTCTAATATGTTAGAGATTATATATTCTTATTCTAACGATAAATCAAATGAGTTTAATATCATATTGACTCATTAAATCCATGATTACATCTGAAAAAAATATATATGTATATATATTTTCAAAAAGATTGTAATTAAAAATTCTTTTGTACAAACTGTTAATGGTGAAAATATTTTAACGGGTAGGTAATACCCGAGGAATATTTAAATTTCACATTAATAAGTTACACTATATATTCTTCGAATCTGATTCAACAGTTATTCACTATCATATTTACAACCACCGAGATACGTATCCGTTCACCAAAGAATAACTATTTTCATTCAAATTCAATTTCATATTAGGATTTTGACCTATCAGAATCCAACAAGTGGCATAATGAAGAAATAATGGACACAATAAAAATTGATTAGAAACAGACTAATTAACAATATGAAATTCTATTAAGAATCCACGCTAACAAAATCCTAGCTAACTCTTCCTAGCTAACTGTTAATTCTGTATTACATTTTATTTATCGCAATTTATTTTATCGCAATTTACATTCTCGCAATTTTATTTATCGTCATTAAATTTCTGATATTTACTTTACGCACTTTATTTATCGTTATTTAATTTTCTGTTATTTATTTTACGCACTTTAAATATCGGGACACGTATGCAAGGTTTTGACATATCATATCGACGCATCTATATATATTATTTGGAATCACCATAGACACTCTATATGCAGTAATGATCGAGTTCTCTATACAGGGTTGAGGTTGATTCTACAATAATATATATTGTTTGAGTTGTGATCGAGTCTGAGACGTATACGGGTCACGACACGTATTAATTAATTCGAATATTATATATTAAACTATAAATGAATTACTAGACTGTCAACTATGGACTAATAACACCGGACAATTAAAATGAATTAAAATATTGATTATAACATATGAAACTAAAAAAAAAATTCTTCAAGTTGCCACTTGATTTCATCTTAAACCTCATTTGTATCTTGACGATTACAACCTGCGTTCAAACCTTTCATGATTCTCGAAAACACCTCAATTGAGAGGATAAACCAACCGCACATCATCTACGGGAAGAAAAGATTGATGCATGTAGTTATGCACCTGAAAACTCTCAGAAACTGAGTAAACGTTTAACACGTATCTGTGCTAGCTTCTTTGGCATTGTTATTACCCAAAATAACTTGGTAATCCCTTTCAAAGTAGCAAATTTTATCACAGCTCCATCAAGTCAACTTCAACTTTTCATTCGAAGTAGCCTTACTATAATCTTGATATATACAATTACCCTTTTGATACTGGAGAATTCTTTTATATTTCACCACATTACCAGCAAATGTACCAGTAACCTTGTCGCTCCTTAGTTTAAATCTCACCGACAAATCACTATATTTATCTATTGAAGCCTCATCATGTACTCATCCGCATCTTGTAACGACAACTGACATACTAATTACCGGGAATCAGCAATCAGTACTTTGAAAACTCACAGCATATCTACATCAACAGTTATATGTATGACATTTATCTCTTAGAATTATGATCTCTCATTCTGAAATTCTGAAAAGCACTCAGTCACAAATCAATACTCTGAATGTTGAAAAAGTTGAATGAAACAGCAGAAATCATAGACAACCGTAAACGACTTTAATCATTGGAAGTTTGATGATAAAGAATAATATGTTGGAAAAGCTCAGAAAAGTTGGAACTGGAAAATGGATTGAGCTAACCACGAAGGAAACCAAGAACAAATACAAGGACCATACCCTATATACAAAGGATCCAGATAACTCTGGATCCGTTGAAATCTTTAGAGAACATCTTGCTCCGAAATCATGTTAAAGTCTTGCGGAAAAATCTTTCTCCATCAACCATCGAACTTAGAAATTCCAAAATATCATCATCAATATCTTCGATATTTCTGAGGATATTTTCATAAATATTCTCGTCCGAAATTATATACCTCTTCGTGCTTCCTGTGTATCATTATATTGGAAACATTCAATAGAAAATTTTGTACCGAAAAACAGATTATGCGAAACTATGAAGAAAGTCGTGGACAATTCACAAAGAATAAGTTTGACTTCAAAGAATCCAAATGATTCAATGTCTGCTAAAGTCATTAGTGAATATCTTACTCCTTACTCTAAACCCTTGCAGATAATAGTTTCTATCATCCTCTGATCTTAGATATTCTGAGATATTATCGTATCTTTCATTATAAATATCCTCCATATTTCTGAAGATATTTTTATAACTATTCTTATCTGAAATCATTAATCTCTTCGTGCTATCAGTATTACATCATATAGAAACTGTTAGTTTCTATATTCTGTAAACTTTCGAGCTTAAAGTATGAATGTTATTGAAGTAATGTTGGGAACTGATGCATGAGTTAGTATAATATAATGACACTTGATCAACGTGATTATATTACAATGAGTCATGCTGAGTTTCTAATGGGACGTGATGATTCACAGATCATAACGTCATCATATGCCATGTTACATAACTCTTTCATTCTATTTAACTCCTGAACAAATCAAGAAAATGTATTCTTGATGGTTCTATCTTCCGTGATGTTGATAAATTTGAAAATAAAATCGTGCTATCACGTTCCTTCCCGCTTAGAACATTATAATCATTTGAAACTCTATATCTACAAATTCTGGACCATTTTTCGCTTGACTTGAAGTCGGGAAGAGAAAACAAAAGCGTAGAGCTTTGAAATATAAGGGAGAATATAAAGCCTGATAACAACACATAAATTACAAACCGAGCATATCAATGTTTATCACAACATAAAGACACGGGAGAATTAAAAACATTATAATCCCAATGGCGAAGTAGAAGAAAGCAGATTCCTTTGGTGGAAGTTGGAAAAGGAGAATGATTGTTGCGATAGTAAGGATGAGGACAAGGATCAGAATTGGATTAAGCATTTTCACCATTTTTTGGATGTATAGACAAAGAAGGAAAGTATAAGAATGGTGAGAATAATGGAACGGAAGAGTTTAATTTATAAAGGAAATATCAGACAGAGTAATCGAGGCAGATCACCGTATTTAATTATAGAGATCTTAATTTCTTTACTCGCCAAAGAATCAAATCTTTTAGATTTTGAAGATTTTCTTTAAATCCCTTGAATTTCAGAATTCAACCCTGACTACGTCAAAAGTTAAGATGCACCTCATTTTCTAAATTCAACCAAGGCAACGTCAAAAGTTAAAACGAAACTTCATTTATTCAATTCACTCTTTTGTGATAGCTTCATTCGTGCTCTTCGAATAATCGAATTATTTTATCTGTATTATTCAATAATGATAAAACTCTATTTATCAGCTCATATTCGTCAGGAAAACATATTTATTGTTAGCCATGATGACCTCACTCAAATTTCGGGACAAAATTTCTTTAACGAGTAGGTACTGTGATGACCCAGAAATTTCTGACCAAATTTAAACTTAATCTTTATATGAATTCGACACGATAAGCAAAGTCTGTAATGGTGAGTCTTAAAATTTTTGAACTGTTTCATATATTCAATTACCCTTCGACTTTTTTTCGACAATTCACGAACAATTAATATATATATATATATGAATATTGTAAAGTAAATAATTTATAAAGGTTATATATAGAAATTTATAACATTTCACTTCATGTAAATAATTAAGTGTTAATATCAATTTATGATATCAAAACTATTATTATTATTATTATTATTATTATTATTATTATTATTATTATTATTATTATTATTATTATTATTAATATTAACAAGTATTATTATTATATATTTATTAATTATTAGCACTAATGATAATAAAAAAAAATATAAATAAATAAATAAATAAATAAAATTTAAAATAAATAAATAAATAAATAAATAAATAAATAATAATAATAATAATAATAAATATAAGATCAGGTTGTTATGCATCTCCATCACTTTTCAAATTACTGTTGCTAATAGAGATTCATAACAAAATGAATACTGTTTATTGATTGAGATTATTACTATAATTGAAGTTAGTATATTGTCTTTACATATTTCCGTTTACAATCCCATCATGTTATCAATGTTATTCTATCCGTATCTATCAATTCTATTATATCTTTCTAACTAATCATATATATGCACTTGTATATCCTAATTATCAATCATCCTATTAAATCATCAATCATCCCACCATCTCCACTTGTTATTTTTGTATTCTGTTAACCATCACCACTAATCCCTTTCACTATATCTTTTGTATTTTTCTTATTAGATGATATCTCTGTATTCATTTATATATCTATATATATATATATATATATATATATATATATATATATATATATATATATATATATATATATATATATATATATATATATATATATATATATATATATATATATATATGCTAGACCTACAATCATCAACCATCATTTTTTTTTGTCCAATTATATACTTCTTTCAACTTTAATCAACAACCCACTATCTATTACACTATTTTTGGTTTAACAAATACATACATGCGTCTATATTAAATCCCACATCTTTATTACATTTTGTTTTCTCCCTCTTGTTCTTTATGTAAACTTCGTGACTCAATTACACATACAAAAACACCCCCTGTTAGTGTTTCTCCTTTTGTGCTACAACTCATTAACCTCACAATCAAGTTCATAATACCACCCAAACTAAAAACTCGATCAATTTGCTGCAGCCTGTTTTCGGTTAACCACGGTTGGCCGAAACCATCACCAAGTCGACACCAAACCAATGTCCGAATGATCTTATTGTTGCTACTGTTTTGAACACATCACCACCTCCATGTAACCATCTTCGAAGAACCAAACACCTATCGAAACCCACCAACAATACCACAACCATTATCGATTTTTCTGCTTTCTATAAGAGCAAGACCACAAACATTACTAAAAATCTCACCATAGTTCACTGCTACTTTTGTTGCTGCCACTACTACTCGTGTTCTGTTCCTCCTAACTTCGAACGACCATTATCAAACATCACCAACACCCACCTTTAATTATCTGACCCTGCTTCATTCCATCGTCACCATACCATCTTCAATATTGCTGTATAGTACTATCTCTGTCTCTTGTCAACAAAGAACATCAAATAATCATCGTGAACTACTGTATAAATCATTTTCTGCGTTCTGTTTTCCAATAAACCACCACCATCTGTGTTGATTACTGCACGATCATTCCCAGCTGATGTTGTTATCTGTTTCCTGTTCAACCTGCAAAGAAAACCAAAATCACCTACTACTCGTTGAGCAATTCCTGTTCAACCTTCAATCCATAAACAGGTCAGAAATCTATAAATCTTTATCATCTAAATATTTTAATAAATTCAACTTTAATAACCTAGATTCCAACTAAATAATTCCCAAGTTCAAACTAATTTACATATAGAAAACCTACTAGAATTTATAAATTAAAGTTTTACAAATTAATTCAAAAAGCATATCAAATTTAACAACTGCAATATCAAATATATATATATATATATATATATATATATATATATATATATATATATATATATATATATATATATATATATATATATATATATATTGGATACTAAATAACTAGGATTTAATGTATTGATAAATAACTCAGACTGTACCAAAAAGTATACTTAACAAATATGATTAAACATAAGAATAGATACAAGTGAATTGTTGCAGCCTTATGTGAAACGAATTCAGATAAAACGAGCCAGGAGATGAACTTGCCAAACAGAAAAACATGATGACAGTTTCATAGACGATTTGACTTTTGGAACCAAATTGGGGAAAATTAAAAAAAAACAATTATATTAGTAAATAAGGATTTATTTAGATAACTTATTATGCTCGATCAAATTAAAGTACAGAAAATAGAGGAGATGAAGAAGTTAACAGTCTATTAATGAATCAATTAACCTAGATCACAAATTAATAAATTGATTGATTGAATTATTGATGGAGGATGATGAAGGCCGATAATAAAAATAGAACAAGGATGATGACGATTCAACTAACCTGCTAATTCAGCGATGATTTCAGTTGATCGACCTATTGACGACGATGATGATGATGATTGTTGATGGAGTAATCGACGAGTATTTTCCCCTCTTCTGAATTTTTTTTCTTTATCGATATGATTTGGGAACGAACATATTACGCGTGTTTTTATATATGATATATATTATTATTATTATTATTATTAATATTATTATTATTATTATTATCATTATCATTATTAACAATATTATTATTATTATTATTACAAAGATTATTAATATTATTATTGATATCATTAATAATATTACTAATACATAGATTATTAAATATTATTATTATCATTATTATATAAATCATTACCATTATTATTATAAGTATTATCATTAATATTACTATATCTAAATATTATTATTTTAACATTTTTATTATTATTACTAGTATCATTATTATTATTATTATAACAATATTATTATCATTATCAATACTATTATTAATATTATTATTATCATTATTACAATAAAAAAAATTAATTATATAAAATATATTCAACAAAACTATATAAATTTTTTTTTTTTATATTCAATTAAGTTATTAATTAAACATATAACTTAACATTTAATTCACTAATAATAGTATATGAATTTGCTCGATTTCAATTATGCGTTTTAATATATATATACAAATAATATAGGTTCGTGAATCCAATGCCAACCCTACACTTGTTTAGTGTCGTCATATGTATTTTTACTACAAAATACATTAGGTGAGTTTCATTTGCTCCCTTTTTACTCATTACATTTTTGGGCTGAGAATACATGCAAATGCTTTATTAACTGTTTTACTATATTTATATGCGTGAGTTTCATTTACCTTTTTACCCTTTATATTTTTGGGCTGAGAATACATGCGCAACTTTTATAACTGTTTTACGAAATAGACACAAGTAATCGAAATTACGTTCTATGGTTGAATGATCGAAACTGAATATGCCCCTTTTTATTAAGTCTGGTAATCTAAGAATTAGGGAACAGACACCCTAATTGACGCGAACTCTAAAGATAGATCTATCAGGCCCAACAAGCCCCATCCAAAGTACCGGATGCTTTAGCACTTCGAAATTTATATCATGTCCGAAAGAGGATCCCGGAATGATGGGGATATTCTTATATGCATATTGTGAATGTCGGTTACCAGGTGTTCAATCCATATGAATGATATTTTTGTCTCTATGCATGGGACGTATGTTTATGAGAAATGGAAATATGAAATCTTGTGGTCTATTTAAATTATGAAATGATTATTTATGTTAAACTAATGAACTCACCAACCTTTTGGTTGACCCTTGAAAGCATGTTTATTCTCAGGTACGAAAGAAATCTTCCGCTGTGCAATTGCTTATTTTAAAGATATTACTTGGAGTCATTCATGACATATTTCAAAAGACGTTGCATTCGAGTCGTCGAGTTCATCAAGATTATTATTAAGTCAATTATAGTTAGATATATGATGAAATGGTATGTCTGTCGTCAACTTTCGATGTAATGAAAGATTGTCTTTTCAAAAACGAATGCAATGTTTGTAAAATGTATCATATAGAGGTCAAGTACCTCGCGATGTAATCAACTGTTGTGAATCGTTTATAATCGAGATGGACTTCGTCCGGATGGATTAGGACGGGTCCTTTCAAAGTCTACTATACTAAAACATATATATATATATATATATATATATATATATATATATATATATATATATATATATATATATATATATATATATATATATATATATATATATATATATATATATATACACACACACACACACACACACACATATATATATTCAACTAAATAGTATAAAGATTCTAGAACATATCGGTGTTCACATCATAAGCACTATCTGTATCAGCAACTATCTAATAAGCTCTTGCTTCTATCGTAGGTGGATTCTTTCTTTTCTGCCCTACCGGAGAACCAGAATGTGACGACCCAGAAATTTCCGACAAAATTTAAACTTAATCTTTATATGATTTCGACACGATAAGCAAAGTCTGTAATGTTGAGTCTCAAAATTTTGGAACTATATTCATGTAATCAAATACCCTTGACCGTGCTCGTCGATTCACGAACATTTATGTGTATATAGATATGTATATATAATATATAGTTATATTAATTGAAAATGTTAACGAAGTATTAGATGTATAATACTTTACATGAACGTATTTGTTTCAATATATGTTTAATATATTTATCGACGGAATTAAAAGATAATATTAAATGATTGAATTATCGGATGTATTGAATTATCGGATGTATTGTGATATTACGATAAGTCTCTGTTGAGAGGCCCATTATGATTTAAGAAATCTTTCCCTTTTAACGATTTTCGGAATAAATGGTATAGTTGTCTACATATGAGAACAAGGTGCCGCTTAACGAGAGTTAGACAAAAGTTAGTTGAGATTCTTGTTTGATTTCCAGTACATGCTTTACTATATTTCACTCGTGACTTTTGTTAAGATAACAATTTAGTTTTCATATTATTTAATGTGAAATTGAAATTAGGGAATATAGATAACTTAGAAAATAGATATCGACAAGTTAAGTAAATCGACGTTTTACATTAAAATGATTTCATACGTCTAATTATCCTTTAGGCTTAACCCTTCGATTCATGAATAAACTATAATTTAAAAATATAAAACCTGTATTACTCTATGTGTGATTTTACTTTCTTAAATGAAAACGTTTTATGATATAACAATTTATATTAAAAACTTTTAATGATTTTGAATATAAGTAGTTTTGAAAAACTATAAATTATATCGTTAAATAAAGATTTCGAATATATATATATATATATATATATATATATATATATATATATATATATATATATATATATATATATATATTTGTATACAAATTTCTAAACGATAATATATGTGTTCTATAATGTGACAAAATATAATATTATTTAGTTATATAATAAATTGATTACACTTATCTTTCTTATAATAAAATTTTTTAATAATATTATTTAATAAATAATGAGACAATGATTTATTGAAGAAAATGATCATAACACTCAAACGTACAAGTTATATTTCGAGTGATATAGTTTATCGATGTTTTAAGTCTAATTATTTATAAAGATACTTGTCGTGTAACGTAGAGTGCTAGTTTTCTAAGGAATCTAAGCGTACGAAAATGCGTTTGAGAAATCGGAACCGGGACATTGGTCGAGCGTCAATGTACGAATCATCGGAACTAAAATTACTAGTCAATTATACTATAGAATATAATATATATAAATATATAAATTAAATATATAAATATATATATTATAATAAACCGTCGGCAGCCCACGAGGAAAATGCAATGTGAGCTGAAAGCTGGATCCATACTATCGCATGGCCTAGCAGCACAATTCCCATGCGATCGCATGGGGGGTTGGTGGCAGCCACATCTATTTAAATCGAGCGAATTCAGTTTTTCATTCATTCATTTCATCTCACTGTCTCTCGATCTCTTTCTCTATATTATTATTATTATTATTATTATTATTATTATTATTATTATTATTATTATTATTATTATTATTATTATTATTATTATTATTATTATTATTATTATTATTATTATTATTAACTATTAATATTATTATTAATCCTAATATTATTATTAGTAATATTAGTATTGTTATTATAAGTATTATTACATAAAATATTACGACGAGGTCATGAGCGTGATATTTCAAAACGAGTTTTTCGAGCGGGATAAAGTTAAGGAGATTATGAGTTATAGCTATGGAGGTTATGGGTAATGTTCATGGGTATTGTTCGTGAGTCCAACCTAGCGTTTATCATTTCCGCTGCGTCTACGTACTTTCCTGCAATATTGAATCACAATATTGATACGTGAGCATTCATATCTTATCTTTTATATATTAATAGTGTATCCCTGACTAATGCTCGAGTATATATGATTATGCATGCTTGTATGTTTAATTTCGTCGTTAAATAGTTTATGATAAATCACGAATTTGATACATATGCTACTGAAATAAGGTATATGATATGCATGTCGTTGGAAAGCTGGCGAAAAATTAATAACTTTTCATCGTGTGGTTTCGATGAACGGATTAAAAGATATGGTCAACTGAATTATCATTAATTTTAGTATTATTATTAAAACGGTTATTATAATTGTTATTATTTGATGTTATTACTAAAATTATCTTTATTACTAAAAATTAATAGTTTTATCAAAACTATCATTTTATTATTTTTATCTTCATTATTATTATTAAAAGTATCATTAATATTAAAACTATCATTTTTATTAAAATTATCATTTTTAATAGAAATATCGTTGTTATTATAAAATATCATTATTATTATCATTATAATAATTATTAGTATTATCATTAGTATTATTATAATTATTATTATTAGTATCATTATCATTAAAACTAATATTAGTATCATTTAATTATTATGATTACTATTATTATCATTATTATGAATGCGATATAAAATAGGACTAAAAGCTATTAAACAAGTCGATTATGAAATAATGAGTATAAGTATCATGATTTAGTTAAAATATTGTTAAGATTATAAATTAGATAAAAATATCGTTTTCATTATTATTATTATTATTAAAAGTATCGTTATTATTAAAAATTATCATTTTTATTAAGAATTATCATTTCTATTAATATTATTATTATTAATTATTAATAACATTAATATTATTATTAATATTATTGTCAATATTGTTATAGTATTATCATTATTACTAAAAGTTATTAAAAATTATTATAGTTATCATTTTATTATAATTAATATCATCATTAGTAAATATAAATATTGTTATTATTATTAGTAGTAGAATAATTATAATTATTACTATTATTACAAAATAATACAACTTTTACTCGTTATTATTATTATTATCAATATTATTTTATCAAATAAATATGTGATACAAAGATATTTTTACCACACGTAATATAATTACATTAATAATACATACCACTATATTTTTATGATATTAAGTGAACTTTATAAATTTTATTACTTGAGATATATAAATGTATATTTTTATCATATATAAATTTTAATATTAATTTTTATTTATTAATAAATGACTTGTATTATTTATTCTAATAAAATCTGATAAAGATATTTAAATATATAAAACGACTATATTTTAGTTATATAATAAACATGTATAGATCTTGAAAGTCATTTTGGGTTAAGTTGACTTTTGTTGACTTTTGCATGTCGGTCTCGAGCATTAGGATTGTGATACACTACGACAAGACCTAGCTTGTTATATGTTTATATATATATATATATATATATATATATATATATATATATATATATATATATATATATATATATATATATATATATAGCTAATATAGGTTCGTAAATCCGATGCCAACCCTGCACTTGTTCAGTGCCGTCATATGCATAATTACTACGAAATACAGTATCGTGAGTTCATTTGATCCCTTTTTATTAAATGCTTTTGCAATATATATTTTTGGGACTGAGAATACATGAAATGCTTTTATAAATATTTGACGCGATAGACACAAGCAAAACATTCCTCTAATGAATTATTATACAGATAGAAGTTCTGTAAGTTATTATATCGAATATTTCCCCCTGATTATTATAGCTTGGTAACCTAAGAATTAGTTGGACGTTATAATTGCCACTAATTGACGCGAATCCTAAAGGTAGCTACCGGGTTTAACACCCCCACCCAGAATGTTCACTAGACAGTAGAGCTAGTGGGCGTGGTGTTTAGTACTTCGATGTTTATATATTTATACAGACGAAAATGATTCTGTTTTGGGGATATTCTTTATGCGCATTAAATGTTAAGGTCGGTTACCAAGCAAAGGTTATATATAGAGAGAATGATTTTATATATAGGTTATGTGTATGTTATTTTGTACACGAGATATGTGTACAGTTATTAAAAAAATTGCGAGGCAACCTACGGGAGAGAAAAGGATACGAACCTACTCTGCCAAGCATTATGAAAAATGGTTTCGTACACGAGATAGGTGTACTGTATTTAAATATTATGGTCTATCAAAATTACTGAATCTTTTGGTTTTATGATAAACTTATGAACTCACCAACCTTTTGGTTGACACTTTTAAACATGTTTATTCTCAGGTATTAAATAAATCTTCCGCTGTGCATTTGCTCGTTTTTGGAGTCATTCATGGCATATTTCAAAAGACGTTTCATTCGATTCGTTGAGTTCAACAAGATTATTATTAAGTCATTTATAGTTTGGATATATTGTGAACTGGTATGCATACCTGTCAACTTTCGATGAAATGAAAGTTTGTCTTTTAAAAACGAATGCAATGTTTGTAAAATGTATCATATAGAGGTCAATACCTCGCAATGTAATCAACTATTGTGAATCGTTTATAATCAATATGAACGGGTCCTTTCACAGAAGACCCACCTACTGATCCCGATCGCGCTCCTGGCCCCGCCCCAGAACCTGATCCTTTTACATACGGGCACTGAGCTGACCTATGTCCCACTTGTTGACATTTCTAACATACATCCTCTTGGAATGAACACATCTGCATCTCATGCCCCACAAATCCACATCTTAAACTTCTTTTAGTTGAATCTGAATAAGGACCATTATGAGATGATCTACAACTATAACACCAAGAATTTTGACTTGATGCTGACCCACTCTGTTCTGACCCACTTTTGTGTTTCAACTTAACAGACTTCTTTGACTTAGACTCAGACTGACTCATCACCTGATCTTGTTGTGGCATCACATAACTTACCATTCTATTTCTTGCTGCTCTGACATCATCTTCTACCATCTTGGCCATAACAAATTCTTGCCATAACGTCGTCGCCATCCTAACCATTGTTCGGTACTCTGGTAAAATTATATTAACAAAATGCTGAATTCTGGACTGTTCATCTGGAACCCACTGTTGAACGAACCTCAATTTATCCATATACTGTTCAATCACCTTATCTATTGTCATCTGATCTGTCATTTGCATTGCCAAAAATTCTGTCTTAATTCGATTGAGGTCATAGGACGAACAATACTGCTCACAAACTTTACTATAAAATTGTTCCCAAGTAATCATGCTCACTTGCTCTTTCGGTATACTAGAAATAACCGTATCCTACCAAACCATTGCCCTATTTTTTAGCATACGACTAGCATAAATAACCTGTAATTCCGGTTCACACTGACAGGCCTAAAAAACCCTTTCTATCTCTCTTAACCAGTTAAGGGTTACCGTTGGGTTAGAACTTCCTAAGTACTCTGGCGGATTACAATTCAGAAACTGTTTGCAGGTACATTTCTTCGATTGTTGAAACATCGACATCTAATACGGACCCCACATCTGATTTGGAAACTGTTGATTAAACTGAGGTGGTATATGATACTGTTGAGGAAACTGATACTGAGGTGGTAACTATTGTTGTTGTTGGAAAGCACTTCCAGTTTGCTAATAAATATTTGACTGCACCGGATACCCACTAAACATCTGATTCGGTACACTACCACTTGGATTCACTGTTACATGACGTTGTTCTAATTCCCTTATTCAATCACGTGCTTCCTTTAACTGACTTTCCAAATCTAGAATTTGTTCTCGCGGATCATCTTCTAATACATACCCGTCTTCATCTGAGGCTCTGAATGTTCCGGGGGCTGACGGACCAGTTGTGTTTCTTGTATTATCTGTCATATCCGCACTACCACAACAACTCACACAAACTCTTAGTGGAAAACATGTTAGTACCTATCAACTAACGCATGTAATCCCTACATTTACTTAACCCGTCCCCTCAGATATGTTTGACACAACACAAGGTTTGGGAACATGACATTCAACACAATGCACGTGCGGCCAAACTTATGCTCTGATACCAAGTTGTAACGCCCATTTTTTTTTAATACAGCGGAAGACTTAATTTACATAAATACCATTAGTTAATTTCAAACATGATTATCACAGATGCTTAGTTAATTACCTCATTACAAACCATAGTTGTTACGTTAAATGACTAGTTACATATTTACAAAAGTTAAGACATCAGAGTTCGTCTTGTCAAACACATCTTTAACCCGACTCTCGTCCCTACCAGCACTAAGATCCAAAACCTGCAAGGGAGGAGGTGAGGGGTTAGCATGAGGCTAAGTGAATGGAACTATCAAAAGGTCTAGCAAACAGTACCAACTTGTACTCCTACAACAACTTACAACTGGCAACTATGCTCCAACTAGAGGACCGGCGGCTTGTACGGGCACACGACCACTAGTTGATCAGGCTAGAGTCTACCGATAGTCCTTACTACTGAATCCCCAGTATAGTAAATCCATACGCAGGTGATGCGTCGTTTAGCACTATACTCAACAAACAGTAGCCAACTGGACCCAACCACAACTAGGTTGACCTCTCTGAGCTGATCCTAACATATCAAGGTTCTAACAACAACTTATGCACATACAACCAGTCAACTACTACTACTACTGCAGACAATTAATACTACTAAAAGCATGGCAACCCTAAACTACGATCAACTGTACAACATAACTACTAAACATGGCAATTAACAACAATATAAACATAGTAGCGCAACTTTCTATTCTATACTACACCAAGTGATAATCCCACTCACCGAATACCAGCAACTAGCTCAGATAATCTATCACTGAGCGGTTTCCTTATCCTTATCACCTGAACAAAAGGCAAATCAAGTTAGTTTCTAACCGTTAGCACAAAACAGCACAGTAAAATAATTCAGTATCAAAGGCACCGCTAAAAAGTCTACTCAACACTTATGCATTTTCAGAATATACATCCTGATTATCAAAAGATACTCGAGCAGCGTAACGGCTAGACATCAACACTTAGTAAAATATTCTGCCCTCAAAGACACTCGGTTGACTGCCTCACACAGTCAGTCGACTGTGTTCATACACTCGATCGTGTGTCCTCTCACTCGGTCGACTGACTAAGTTAAATCATCTGGTCAGAACTCAAACACACTCGATCGAGTGTGTCACTCAACCAGTCGATCGTCTACACAGTCGGTCGAGTATCAGGAGACACTCGGCCGAGTGTGTTCATCTGATGAAGAAGATGAACACATCTATGGGTTTAACCCAAAATTCGCCTTTTCTTGCTCTAGAGCTCATTTCTTACCACAAAACTTATCAAATCAATTACACTAAACATCAATAAACATAAACCCACAAGATTTGACACAAACAATATCAAAATCAACCATTTTGACTCAAATTGCACTTTTTAACAAATTAACACAAAATCTCATTTTCTCAAAGATTAAAGCTTGGAAACACTTTGATTCTTACCTCAAAAGACTCAGTAAGTTGTAAAAAACAAGATGATATCAACAATTTGAGCTCTAGAACACAATTTAGGAATCTAGGGTTAGAGATTGGAGATGAAGTGGGTATGGAGTGTTTTTGGGAATTTTCTAGAGAGGTAGAGAAATGAGAGAAGAAGGGCTGCACAATACACTTAATTGGGGTTAAAATCCGATACCCAATCACACATGCGTATTTACCAGTTATCTGATAACTTTTGTACTTAATTTGACTGCCTTAATGGAGTCCAAATTAAATAAACAAACCTGTTAGTGACCCTTGTCACAAACTTGTCTTAACAAAAACAACAAATAATTATAAACATATAATTATTAAAATCACTAATTACGCCATACCCAAGGGTAAAATGGTCATTTAACCTAGGCCAGATTGTAGGATGTTACAACGTTCCTTGACGAAAAATTGAGTACCATATACACTTACAAAAGATTATGATGATCTAAAGTTTTAATTAAATACGAGTGATTAATGCATTCAAAACAATATCTTTTGACAATAAGTCTAACCAACCCAAGATTTTAAGATGAAAATCCAAACTGATCAAGTGCATAAGGCCAACCCCAAGCCTTCAAATATGTAGGGACATCGAATAAAAAACTCGATAATAATTATTAGTCGCTTAAATCAGGCCCATTCTGGCAGGAAAATGTGTGGCACTCGTAATAATTATTTGTGTAATGATTCCATGGATTCTCATGACCACCTTTTCTTTAAATGTGCTTACTCGAAAAAGGTGCGGCACTTGGTTTTGGGGCTGATTCGAGTCGATATGGGAGGCTATGAATGGAAGTTATGTCGGGATGCTATCAGTAATGCTGCTACACGTAAAGTTGTGTCATGGATTGTTGGTAAACCTTGCTTTGGCGCTAATGTTTACCATATCTGGCAGGAAAGAAACGCGAGGCTGTTTAAGTGGGGTAAGAAGACGGAAGAACAACTATTTGAATCGATCAGATCCAATGTTCGGCTGAAACTGATGGTCACTTCGTTTAAAGATACGAAAAAGGTGGAACAAACAAGGCCGGATTTGGGCCCGTGCAAAGGGCCCATTAGCTATGATGGCCCATAAATTATTAATCACCAATTAATGTCATACTATGCAACAGGCCAAAATATCCTTTATCCGAAATTCAAATTCAAAAGTCCAGCTAAAATTAAATTCACAATCAATGCAAATTTTAAATTCTTTAATTAACATTTATTAACCGAGTTTGCTCTCTCTATTTTATACTGAACCATTTATTTACCTGCAAACCGATGTGGGAACTATAGTAATCAAAATAAATGTTACATTTAATAATCTATCAATTTGAAATTCTATCAATTTGCAATGTGTTGTCTTTCGTTTCTATTAGTATTAGTATATTTATATACTAGTATTTATTATTCATTATTAATCTTAAAGCAAATATGTTATTAAACAAAACATTAAAAGCAGAAGGTATATATTTACTCACTTGTAATAACTTGTGTGGAACTTTTGATTCGATAGATAAAACTCAAGATCTTAACCAATTTAGAATTAGTTTCCAATAATTGCATCACATGATTTGGGATTCGATAACCAACGATGCCATTCTAAAGCATGATACGTCTTAAATCATCACTCAAGTTGATTTAAACTTTTTGTTGTACATATATAAAAAACAAATTGTATACAAGAGGCCTACTTTGAACCTATCGAACAGGACCCATAAATTTAACTGGACGGTCCTGGGAATAAATTAAGGAGGATTGGCAGCTTTGTTAAAAGTCTTAGTCAGTCTTTGGTTGTTAGCGGTCTTATGTCTGTTTAGTCATATAGATTGCTTGTGGGTAGTTTTTTTTTTGTTTTTTTTTTTTGCAAGAGTCACCTTGTAACAGCTGTTCTTTGATGTGTTGTAACATTTTATTATTTTTAATAATATTTGCCGGGATAATCCTTTACCCAAAAAAAAAAATCAGGCCCATTCAAGATCCTATTCGATGTCATGTAAATAAATGTTAATGGATCGGTTATAGATCGAGTGATGTCACATTTTCATCTATATTTGATTCATATTTTTAAGTCATATCGGTTTGTTATACTTTATACAATTAAAAATGATATTTTACTTTGTTTAAAAATTCTAGTTTTAAAACAGTTTATACAATTGAAACTTATGGTATTACTAATTTGTACAATCAAAATCAAATCAAAATTCACTATATAACTTTTAAAAGATTTTAAGCATCGAGCACGTGTTCACTGCTCACCTTGTAATCACTGCTCACCTAATAATCACATGGAATTACATTATATTTTCTACTTAAAAAAGATGACGGAACGTATACTTACTTAAATTAAAGGGGGAACAAATGGATTAAATTCCATTTAAAATATCTATTGGGCCCAACTGTTGGTAGTTTAAATTGGACCATTTATTTGCTATTGAGGACCTCACTATAAAATTAAAAAAGAAAATCAATTATGTATTCTTAATGTTTTTTATTTATTTATTATTATTGTTTTGCGAATAAAAATGTAAAATATAATGGATCAAAATCAACATGTACAAACATGTCAAAAGGAAATCTAAACCTAGCCAACCAAGTGGCATAACAAACTTAACCTAACAAACGATCTTAGGAACATAGTGCAAAAACCATTTTCTAGGAAACCAAACGATAACATAATAACAAAAGATAACCTAATAATTCGAAAGTGCTAAATAACACAATAACACAAACAACGGTAGCAGATGAGAAAATGTTGCCGTTAGCCCCACAAACAAATAAACAAAACCATTTCTCAAAACACTGAGCCTTCAGGAAAAAACCAAAAGTCACCTAATGTTTTCTGTAGCCTCAATGTAAAAAGATTCAATAATTTTCTTAATGCTGATCAATTATTACCATATGAATTGATGAATAATAACCTCGTAGATATTTTATGACCACGACACCAACCGGAACTCTAAAGTAAAACTGACAAAAATTAAACAAAACATATAACTATAAAAAGAGCTAAAGGAACAAACATACATGGCCATGTAGCAGGAAGCAAACAAAAAAACTAAACGATCAAACTAGCAAAAACTAAACCGAAACACAAGGAGTAACAAATGAACTACGTACTATACAGTATTTATAATTTGACGTTGCAACTTTGCAACACTGTCTAAGAATTTATCGATCATGATGATGTTGATATGATGTTGTAAGGAAAGACTAAGCTCTTTGTAATCGCTTGCAATAAAATTAATAACATTAATATTCACGATGGTTTTAATAGTTTTTATGATCGGTATGTATTTTGTATAGCATGTAGATTTATTTATTTTTTTGGGAAAAGCCATCAACATTTTATTAATTAAAAGGAAACTTACAAGGGAGCCATTTGGGCTCAAAAAATACACATCACGAAAAGAATTAACAACCTACACAACTATGCACATAAAAGCAATACAAAAGGGTGAATATAGAAGCAGGAAAACTCTCATAAACGCTAAAAGTATCCCCACACTAGAAACAAGACTTGAAAACACAAGTGGAGACAGATGCGAAATCACAGTGCTGAAACACAGCTACAAAGTAACTCGTTGCCATCCCACTTAGTCTCTAGACAAGGAGATCAATTGAGGAGTTGAGAAAAAAAACTTGCTTACCGATGATACCAAAGTACTGCTTATTTACTCGATTTGTTTTTTGGTAGTTTGAATGGCATCAAAACTCTTCGAGTTTGTTAACCAAGTTTTCCAGTCCAGAGTACCTTTTTCAATGAACTGAAATCCATTCGAAACTTTTGGATTGAATGTTAGAGACTATTTTAGGGCAACTAAGTTTATCTTTCCCAAAAACACAGTCGTTTCGATTTTTCCAGATAAAATAGCTCGTAACCCGTACTACAACTTGCCAAAAGGAGGAACCTGTAGAGGTTTTGAAGATAGGGTTTTTACCTTTATAGAGATCAGACAAAGTAGAGATGTTTAGATGATCTAGGTGCCACCATTTATGCAATCGCTCCCATATATCTTAAGTTGTGCAATTCAATAAGATATGTTGAAGAGATTCAATTTCATTGTCACATACGAGGCACCTAGATGAGTATAAATCCTATTTCTTCTCTTACGGGTAATCTATTTAGATTTGTGCACCAAACAAAGATAGCAATTTTCTGGGGTAATAATGAATTGGTTAGAGTAGGAGTCACTGCTGCACAATTTGAAGTCGTTATTATTGAGTCCCTAAAGTAATTAAGGATTTAATTATGACAAAACAGCAAATATGTACACTAGAATGTTATGTGCAGCCAGCACATGTTTGTTTGCTTATAGACAACAAATATTGCTGTGTCGAGTGTTTAGTTTGCTTCCTAGTCTTCCAGCACAAGGTAGACAGTATTCTTCAAATAGCACAGGATGTGTACCCAGCAATTCAAGAATATCAAGTGACTAAGCATAGAAGAACCAGCATGGCCGAAAAGCAGCTTACTACACAAGACATCTATGCTCTATTACAAGCATAGTGGTTTCCTTAGTGGTCTACATCAATTGTACTATTCAACAGAAGTCGAAGACAAAGTTGAACAGAAAAGGACACGCGTCGGCAGCTGACAAGTGACCTTACAAGACCACGTGAGAATGCAGAAGTTTAATGCATGTGCAGACATGTGTTACTCTTTGTCAACGCCTAGGAAACACAACATTTTATCTGTTTAATCAAATAGTGGTGCCAAACCGAATTGGATTGTTCCTGCAGATAGCTACCAAAGAGGAAAGAAGAGAGCACGCTCTCTGATGCAGTTGTCCCCACAAGTACAGACATCCTATGTACCAGTGGACAATAGAACAATTATACGGTTAATAGGACTAATATAAATAGAAGTATTCACTATTGTAACAACTAGTGGTGTGGGTTTTATTTACTAAGAGTTCAAACGTGTAATAGCTTTAGATAACCTCAATAACTATAACTTAGGTGAATCTGTATCAACCAACTATCATTCCGCTAAGGATAGTTGTAATTCTTTGTGATTTATATCAATAAAGAATAACCGTTGAAAATTACATTTGACTCCTATCTAATTTACTTGCATGAATACTAATTTGCTTAAACTGTTAAGATAATAAAAAAGGATTGTATTCACCCCCCTCTACAATACTCCTGTTGTTAATCAAGGGACCAACAATTATCTCATTCTGGATGTTCATGAAGAACTTGATTGAATATAAACCATTATTGCTAAATTTTCAAGACCATTCATCTTTTTCTTTCCCAGACGATCTGTAGCATTTAATTTCATCAATAAGATTAGCTAAGTCATTTGAGGTTCAACCTCTAGGAATTGAGGACCAATTCCATTCGAATGAAACAATTGAATCCTTCCATGATACATGATCAGCAACCGTAGCATCCTTTATAGAGTCTAAGCGATGAAGTCTCGAAAATGTCTCCTTTAAAGGGGCATCACCACACCATTTTTCACTCCAAAAGCTTGTTTCTTTCCCTTTACCTATAACTTTAACAAACGCGTTAGAAATATCGCACCCTAACTTATTTAGGGTGTGCTCAATATTTATGATATTAAATCACGTTCTACCGGTTAATTTTTTTTTTTTTTTTAGGTTTTGATCATTTATCGGAGAGATACAACCCAACCCACCATTTTGGCCATAAATACTTTTGATAACACGAGACCAAAAAGAGCTACTATTGATGAGAAATCTCTACCACTATTTTACCAAAAGAGCCAATTTCTAAAATTTAGAGAACCAATATTCAAACCTCCTGAATCGTAAGGTAATGGAATTTTTTTTCCATTTTACCCAAGCCATCTTTTTTCGATCGAACGACCCGCCCCCAAAATAATCTCGACACATACCTTCAAGTTTTGTAAGAACTTCCAAGGAAAATCTGAAAAGAGAGAAGTAATAGAGAGGGAGGCTACTCAAAACTGATTTTATCATAGTTAATCTTCCACCATACGACATAGATTTAGCCTTCCAATCCGCTAATCTTTTTTTAAACTTTTCAAAGATGGGGTTCCAATTATTAAGTAGTTTAGAATTAGCACCAATCAGCAAGTCAAAATAATTGAAATGAAAAGATCCCTCCTTACACCCGAACCAAGAGGCAATGTCATTTAATTCTTTATTAAAGGTGTTGATATCGTAGACCCAACTTTTATTTAAATTAAATTTTAAACCCGAAAGATCTTCAAAGTAGTTTAGGATTTTTAAGATATTTCTCACCTCGATTTTATTCCATTTTCCAAAAATTATTGTATCATAAGCATATTGCACATGTGATACAATGACCTTATCATTACCAACCTCAACGCCCTTTATCATATCTTTTTTAATCGCCATGTTTAGAAGATAATTTAAACCCTCACTAGCTACGATAAAAAGAAAAGGGGAGAGAGAGTCACCTTTTCTAACGCCCCTTTTGGGAAAAAATTGGTGAGTTGGTGATCCAATTATTAAAATAGAAATCGAGGTTGAAGTTAAGCATGCTTGGATCCAATTAATCCATTTATTTCCAAACCCCATGAAACTCATTAATTTTAAAAGAAAATCCATGTCGATACAGTCAAAAGCCTTTTCAAAGTCAGCTTTAAAAAATAAAACTTTTTGATTTTTTTTTTTAAGGTCTTCGATAGTTTCAAGGGCAATTAAGACTCCGTCAAGAATATATCTATCCATAATGAAAGCACTCTGTTCGTCGCCTATTAGCCTTGAAATTATCTTTTTAATTCTATTTGCAAGAATTTTTGAGAGACTTTTGTAATAACTACCAATTAGACTAATAGGGTGATAATTTGAAATTTTTAAAGGATCTTTTACTTTCAGAATGGGAGTGATAAAAGACGCGTTACAGCCATTGGAGATGGAGTCTGATTTCCAGAACCAGTTTAGAGCACATAAGAGGTCTTCTTCGATAATGTCTCAATATTTTATTTATAATAAGATATTGAAACAATCTGGCCCGGTGCTTTGTTTTTTTTCACAATTTTTTATGGCTTCTAAGACTTCCTTTTCACTAAATTGAGCCTCAAGATCCATTGCCATGGTTTGATTTATTCTCAGCCCATCCCACTTATTAAATTGTATAGAATGTAGATAATTTGAACTTATGACTATTGTTGTTGATTGTATCACTCAATCACCGTAAGACTGCTTATTTTCATTACGAATTTACACATTTTTTAAGAATATACACCACGTGTTCAACCTTATATTTGAACCTACAATCTCATAGTTTGAAGGTCATCTTAATATCGCTAGGTGATCCTTTCCTTTATTCATTTAAAATGAAATCAAATTATATAAAAAGAGAACGAAACGATTAATTTCCCATAATGATCATGCTTGCGGATTGCGAACTTGCGTAACATTGAGTTGTAGTAAAAAATTATCAAGAACAAATAACAGATATCGTGTATCCGCAAGCCCGACCCTTGTGGATCGTGTTTTGCGAACATATGGTTTTAAAGGCAAAACGTTATATAATCTAAAATAAGGACACTTCGATTAATTTCACTTATTAATTACTTTCCTTTACTACATATAAAAAGCAAATTTGCTCGACTGAAAACTTATTATATGAATTTGAAATCAATATAATTATGAAATAATAAATAATAATTTCATGTTTCCGAGATTAACATGACTTGTTATGTGTATAAACAGACGGTT